>NC_061125.1:13555066-14157939 GCF_905220365.1 Vanessa cardui | reverse complement strand
CCGTCAGGCAGGTCAGATAAGCAGTGGTATAAAATCGCGTTTTCTCTAATGTTACATTTTTGGTCCTTCGAGTCGGATTCGCGTATATTTACGGCATTAGTAAAAAAAAACGGTTTTTAATATCATTCTATTGGTGCATTAATATTTGATGACACACAATCATATTAACATATGGTAATAAATATTATATTAACAATGCCTTTTAACGTACACTTACTATTATTCCCCTCCAGTTAATCGTAAAACTATTGTTTATTATTTTTATACAACTCATATAAAATGAAGAACGAAAACTTTTCCTTTTTAAATGCTTTTCTTAATATAATTAATCGATTTTGGAGTTTTTTTAATATTATACATATACATATACATACATTTGGGCAATAATTCCACTATAGTAAGCAATTTATTTAAAATAGTATTCCAAGCCTTGACTTTTATACATCTGCATTCTTAGACATATTTAAGATAGTTATATTATATCTAAGAATGCAACAATTATGTGAGTATTTTCTTTTTTTCAATCTCTTTTTCGAAATACAAATATTATCTACCCGAAGAATATTACTATTTATGAATCTAAACTATATAAATTGTAAAATATTATAACAACTTACATGTTTTCTGAAGAGATCAGCATGAGCCGCTAGAGCCTGGTCAGCGGCGGCTATGAAGCCTATCACATCCTCCACGGACCAGTCGGCGGGCGCCGTGGCGGGCGAGGGCGGCGGCGGCGCGCCCGTCGTGGACGACGCGGGCTCCGGCCTCTCCGGCGACACGCGCGCCATCTTCCCGCCCGATGCCTCTCCAGAACCATTTACTGGGCTACCAGTAGGTGACTCCTGTAATATTATTGTAATAAATATATATATATTAAAAAAAAAAAGAAAAGAAACAACACTATATATATGTGCTTCATTTGTGTTTATAATTCATCATCATACACATCGTGAGGAAACCTGCATGTGTCTAATTTCATCGAAATTCTGCCACATGTGCATTCCACCAACCCGCATTGGAACAGCGTGGTGGAATATGTTCCAAACCCTCTCCTTAATGGTAGAGGAGGCCTTATCCCAGCAGTGGGAAATTTACAGGCTGTTACTTTACTTTACTTTTTTTTAAATATAAAAAATTATTAAATAACTACTAAAGCTTGTCTGTGGGATAGAATGAAACCCCGAATCCCATGGGCTAATACAAGAATTTTATTATACTCTATCTACAAATCAAGAATGTAGGTGACTAAATCATCCATATTGTGGCAAAATCCAAGGCACCAATCCAAGGCAAAATCATTTCTACAAAACATATATCATGAAAGCTGTCATTCCTATATACCAAAAAAATAAGGATATTATGGGCAAGTTAATGTCTATAATAATATTAAATAATTCCTTAATAAAGAAATTGTTTATACTTATGTAATATTATCAAGTAATATATTTAGTAATTTAAAGGAATTTTATGAACAACATAAAAGATTGTTTTTATTACATTCAATAATTGCAATATAGTATATGAAAGATAATCTTACACTTTTTGCCCTTTTCACAGGAGCTGCAGATGTAACAGTGTTAGAAGTAGATTCACCACACAGTGTGCAAGGCCGGCCAGCAGCCTCTCCTGTGTCTATTTCTATCATTCCAACACAGCATCCTACACCAGCACAAACTAACTTCAACCAGTTCTTTAATTCATCTGTTGTCAACTCCAATGGTACTTTTACTGAGTAACTCTTACTTCCGGAAGAAACCTGTAAGAATTTATGAAATCTTAACTATTTTATTTAACATTATATTTAATATTTGCCACTTTCACACAATTTATTAGTTTATAATATTATTAATTTAAATGGTATTGTCAAACAATATTCTACTTAGCATTAGTGTCCTACATGTGATGATTTTGTGGACACATATTGTATCCTAAAAAGTTATTCGCTTTAATAAGTTCAAAAAAGAAGCAAAATATTGAAAAACTGCAATCCCATCGTAATAATGAGCAATTCAAACTTTTCTTTTCTAGCTTAGATTTGAACATAACACAAAACCCTTATTATATTTATTACTCAGATATTATATTTATATCACAGGAATGAAAATTGCATTTTAAGCTTATGTATTTCTTTATGTCCCTATACTTCATTAAATATCTACACAAAATTTATATAACCCTAATTAACATAAATTTAAATAAATCTGTTATGCATGCAATATCTACCATGAGTATTGCTGGTTCTTCTTAGGAACAAGTAGATGGTACCATTTTATTAAAATTATCCTTAAACAATAACAATTCAACTGTGCCTCTAAAAGCCTACTTAAATAAAATAAAGCTTAAATTTGACTTAATATTGATATAAGAACATTAAAAATGACCGTTGAAGAAGACATTTTTAAGTTCACATTTATCAATCTCTCCTCACCTGAACGTTAGTTATATTTGAATAACTACTTGAAGCAGTGAGTATTGCCCGAGTCAATTTCTGTGGGTCTGAGTGAGAATTGAGCAATTCCTTGACAAGATTTTCAGCAGCACCGGAGGCACCCACTCCTGTCACTGAAGTTGGTAATGCAGAACTACCACCAGTACAGCTACTTCGTAGACGCAATACCACATTTGCAATAGGAGTCACTGTATTTGTTCCATTAGTATTTCCAGTTCCTGTAGATCCACCTTCCGGTAAGGCGGGATTGGGGATACCACTAGTTCGGAACTTAAACCTGAAATTAGAGAAATTTATATGTTAATTTTTTTTTAGGGATATCCCTTTATCTTTATCATAAATGTATAAATATTTATTGTTAATTATTTATTTATATGATACATAATAATTTTCATAAAAATGATATATTAGAACAGTTGCCTTACCTAGATGGTGCACTAGCACTTTTCTGTCCTGGTGGTTGCAAAGGATGACCTGCCCTTGCACACCACCCAACAGGAAAAATATCTCTCGAATCATATCTACACCAGTAATCGAACGCACCTCTCCAACCATCAAAAGTAACATGTATCTGGTCATTTTTTACTGCCCCAACAGTTGCACAGCAAATAAGTTGGGGATTTTTTTTATCAACAGCCTCTAATTTTTGACCAACAACAAATACATTTGATTTAGGAGTCGGTGGTTCTTCTTGAAATACTTTAGCTGGAGCCATTTCTGCACCATTTAACGTCTTGAGTAAGAACATTGGCCAGCTACTAGCATTCATACGAAAACCAAGAGGCGGCTGCAACATACCATCGTTCTTTTCACAGTAACCAATAGGATGTATATCACCAGCATCAACAAGCCTCCAAAAATCATTTTTGTTATCACTTCCATCAAGTCTTAACCTCAACCGCGGCCCTAAAACACCTACAACTGTAGCTATACAAGTGGAAGTTAGGTTTCGAGGATCTAAGGCCTCCAGTTTCATGTTCACTTTGAAATCATTCACTGGTGGTGTTGGAGCTTGCTTAAAACAATCTTGTGGTGCTGCGGAGCTGTTTGTTTCTTTCATATACTCATTCCAATCAAACAACTGGTAAATATCATAAAATGATCCCGCGGAATTATTATTGGGATGATTTTCAGTACCATTTGCTCCATTACCAGACTGTGGAGAAGTTGTTCGTTTTTCATTCTTTTTTTGATATTTATTTAAACAATACGTTGAGCAGAAGTTTTTGCTACTGGAAGGAGCATTACCGCGAATAACATTGTCGCAATTAAGGCAAGCGCCTTTGCTATATGCCTGTCTAAATTCTGACAAACACGTTTCGGAACAGAATTCCTTTTTCCCATTTTCGGTTGGTAAAACATACTTTAAAGGAGTTTTGCTCTCAGCACACCAAGTACATGTACGTTTAGGCGGTCTTCCAGGTCCACGTATTTTGCCGGGAGCATGCCCCGACGAGCCGACAGTATTGTTTGACATTGTTTCACAGCAAGGTTCTTAACACATTATCGTATATCGTCCATTTACACGATCAATACAATTATTACATCGTATTTGACACACTGCAAAAAAGACTGTAAATAAAGTAACACAACGACAAATTATTTTTGCACAAATATAAACAACGTCAGTAACTATTTATGACGCCATTCCAACAGCCATGTTGGTTAATTTTTTTTTTTAAAGTGATGTAGTTGCATAGTGCTGCCATTTCTACAGCCACGTATTTTTGTATATTTCAATTACTATTGAAATATATAAGAGTTTGATAATATAATACCATTATAATCAAATAATTAAAAGAGTAGCTAGGACAAAGTAGAAAACACTTCTATTATTTACAAATGATGAAATTGTAAATTAACAATAATATAAAACGGGAAACAAATCTATTTGTTGGCAGCTACCCATCATTAACCGAAAATTAATTTTACAAATTATTGGCCGAAAAATTAGGCAGACTATTATTGGTAAATGGAAAAGGTATAATTATATGTCGGATGTTCAACGGCAGGAACTATTACAAAGATTAAATAAATAAAAAAAATACCTTTCAATCTATTTATTATTTATGCAATCATACACGACAATAATTGTACAACCCTACAGCTCTAAATAAAATCCGAATAAGTAAAGAAACTGCCCTTCTTATTCGGCACTTCGAAGAAGTAGTTTAGAGATCAGTCAATATTTCGGTAACTCGTGTAATAGAAGTTCTCAAGGTCTTGAGGTCTCTCCTATAAAATCTTGGTAGAATCTTGGCTTTAATGAGCGTCTACAAGAGTCCCTTTTTTTAATATAAGAGGCCGCAAAAACAGCAGAGGCATCAAGGTTTCAGTGATCTAGTGATTGTTTACCATTATGAACGATCACACCTCAGTTTCGGTAAACCATTGGATTATAGCTTTTTTCAATACATTTATTAATGAAAAATAATTCTCAAAATCAAACGTATCCGTCATAAATATACATATATTTTTTTAAACATATACAGTTTTAGTTACAACTTACAATCATTTCAAATTCTCTACCATTCAATTTTAATGTTCCGCAGTCCGCTTGCACAGAATGAGTTATCAACCCAATGAGTATAAATAAATTTAATTCTAAATTTTATTTACGTATTGAGTTGGAGAGTAAAACACTATATTCAATAAAGCAATGATAATGTACTGCATACTTTATAGCAAAGACTACTACTATATTCATGTCTTCATCTTTTGAAAATAGCCTGTGAGGTCCATAGAGATCTAGTATTTCCAAACTCGTATCAAAACAAGAATTATGATGTGTCAACTGTCAAACGTACAATGTAAAAATAAGCTCTGAGGTTGTAATTACTAAGAAGCTTGTAGGTTATCATTTTCAGGTATCGGCCAAACGTAGTGGTTGGTACTTTTTGAAAGATTTTAATAGCTAATTTTAAAGTTCGTGTATGAATTTCCGAATTGTTATAAGAAAAATGTCTAATAATGCAACAGTAAAATTAATTAATAATGCCGAAAAGGCTGAGAAACGTTTAGCTGAATTAAAAAATAAGGTTAGAAGATATTACTTCTACGGAAAACAACTACTCCGTAGTATATGTTATTCTTAATTTACACTTTATTCATTTATATTTACTGACATAAATCTAAATTATTTAGAAGTAAAATATTTATGTTCGTTTCATTGAATTAATTTTGTAGCTATGTTGGTGAGCATAAGTTAATCATAATATATGAATTATTCTAGCTAGAAGAAGTTAAAAAGTTTAAAGTCGAAGAAAAAATACGACAGTTGACCCAAGAAAATGAATCTTTATTGAGCCAGGTTGAAAAAGCAAAAGCTGAGTTAATAAGACTTGAAATACAAAATGGTAAAAAGCAATATCCATTACCTGGTAAAACAGTCGCTGCTTCAATACCAATAGATAATGCGGAACCTGCTCCTAAAAAAGAGAAAAAAGAAAAGGATGCTAAAAAGATTAAAGATAAGCCAGTGCAAAAAGTTACAATCGTCGAACCAATTGTTGATGTTAGAAAGTTGGACCTAAGAATTGGCAAAATTGTTGACATAAATAAACATCCTGATGCAGATTCATTATATGTGGAAAAGATTGACTGTGGTGAAGATAACCCACGGACAGTTGTTTCAGGTCTCGTAAATCATGTTCCGATTGAAGAAATGAAAGAGAGGATTGTTATGGTTCTTTGCAATTTGAAACCTGTTAAGGTAATAGAATAAAATTTAATAGTACTATTTAAGAATAACATTAATTAAGTTATTAAAGACAATCATTGACATCCGTAAATATTTTGTCTAATAAACTTTAGACATTACTTATACTATAATTATATTAGTTTGTATTTACATCAGGGGAATAATATTAAAGCAGTCAAAAGATTAGTTTAGGTTCTGATATTTTTTCTTTACAAATGATTATCTATCTGTATACAAAATTTCATGATTTGCAGATGATCAGTTAAGATTTAAAATTGTAATGAACACACTCACTTTCATATTTATAATATAAGCTAAGATTAACATAATGTATCTCAATTTTGGTAGATGCGTGGAGTTACCTCAGAAGCAATGGTTATGTGTGCTTCTTCACCTGAAAAAGTAGAAGTTCTTATCCCACCCAATGGAGCTACACCTGGTGATCTTGTTTCATGTGAAGGCTATCCTCGGGAACCAGAAGCACAACTAAACCCTAAGAAAAAGATATTTGAAACTTGTGCCCCTGATCTCAAAACAAATGATGAAGGTGTTGCTTGTTATAAGGGAACTCCTTTAATTGTGCCCGGAAAGGGTACTATTACAGCACCTACTCTGAAGGGTGTACATGTTAAGTAATTGTTTTTTTATTTATTATCACTCTTTACAATATATGATATTTTGAAGGTGAAACTTGTTTTATTTTTAAAAGAACTTTGCTTTTAAGATTGGCCAAATTTTAGAATTTTACACAAACCACAAAATAAAATATTTCACTCACACATACCCAGGTAGACAGGAGTAACTGATTGTCCTATAAAAGGTATGACAGGTAAAAATATAAAGAAGAGGGGAGAGGTTTGTAGAAATAAAACAGAAATGTAAGCAATATCAACAATATATTACATTTGTAATCATTATACATATATGAGAGCCTACATTAACAAACAAATTACTGTTAGTTACTTGATTTATATTTTAAAGATAGAAAAATAGATAGATGTGACAAAATAACTTTAACATTAACACCACAAAGATTATAGCTTTCAGCATTAATGATTTATCATACTCTGTGGTCCTGTGTTGCAACCTTTTGTATAAAAATTATCTTCATTTGTTAATAACAATTGATTATACAGTGTCATAGAAAAAACTACAACAGTGTAGGTCATCTAATAAGAAAATATTTGTCTATATGTAAGTATTCAACAAGTGTGCAGGCAAGCTTCATTCAACGAGGTTCCATTGTTTAAGTATCACCACAAGAATGGTTTCACCAACATCTAAGTTACAATATTATTATAGTGGAAAATTTGAACATTAGTTTAGTGCATTTGCATATGATGCAATGATGAAACTGTCTACAAAGTACGACATCTTGTTTTAATTGCTTAATATATTATAATGTGACAGAAACTAGGTCTACTTTAGCACACAATATTCTATAAAATATATAATTATTTTATGTAGTATATAACATGTAATTGATGTACTCCCGTCTTCATGTCTGTATCGATAAGAGCTATTATTTATGTTATTATTATTTGAGCACTATATACATATGTAAATTAAGACTACAAATGGATAGTGAAATGTCTAACATATTATAATTATGATATAATAATTAAACAGGGTATTTAGACTTCATGTTGTAAAATTCATAATAAAAATAATACAATCAGTAATTGTAAATAAGTATTCATATACTATATTTTGTATCCATATACTAAACATAGTAAAGATAAATAATTATGAATATAGTTGTTTTCACTTCATTAAAAGAAATATGTTGTCCAATACCCATCAACATTCAAATGTTTCTATATGATGTAGTAATTATAAAATTTTCCAATTTTAAATCCAACTTCTCTGAAATGTTGAATAATATAATCATGATATGATAATATAATGACATGCTTACCATCAGATATGTACCAATAAAGTTATTTCTAGAAATAGTTAATATTTTTATTATTAGTACAAATACTGTGACTATTTCGAAAAGCATTTAATTTTAATTCAATTCCATTAGTTGCTTGTAATTATTATACAATCTAATATACATATAATATATTTTTGTACCGAATTCTGGGTACTGGTGCATGTATGCGGTTAATAATAATTACTATATAAATATAGTGGGAATTTAAACGAAGCAATAAATGCTAAATTACATAGTAAAACTAAAGAAATGTGTTATTTTCAGCTGGAGTTACGTAACTTTGCCGCTCTGAAGTATAGGCAGCAATTGATTGCGCATTAGTCAATATTACGATCTAAATGACTCACCCTTGCATATAGTACAACGCACAGTAGGTGTTAAGTCTTTTTATTTTTTTTCATCTTCTCTATAGTTATTTTAATGTAAGGAGCATAGTGTCGACAATTGGCTTCGTTACTTTGAGTTTATGATGGTAGGTTTTTGACAAATACGCTAAAACCGGACCAATATATTTATCATCAGACATTCACTTAATTAGTTATCAAAAATATTTTCCTTTAATTTTAGATATCGTAAGACTTATAGAATAAATTATTTATACTAAAACTGCGCATTCTCTCCTGCCTTCTTTCAGAGCGGCAAAGTTACAGTACGCGGACCCCGTGACTTATTACAAGTCGAGCAGTAGGTATATTCGTATATTATTTCTTATAAAAATCAAATATGAAAGAAAATAGTTTTTAATATAACTCCTTTATGTATGGAACATACATTTGACAGTAGAAAATGCATCATCCTGAATGACACTGTCATTAAGATTTTTCAATAAGCGGTTAGCAAGTTGCCCATAAATATTGCATTTAATGGTACATTTTGCTTCTCATAATGTATTATTATGAAAATATATTGATGAATGATTTTTATTATGCATTGTTTTATAGAAAAAGAATTATACATATCAATTTTGATAAGAAAGATTTAAGAAAGTTTTATAAAACCCGATTGAATAATGGTTGGTATGTAGTTATCGTGTAAGTACGATTGCCAACTCACTATCATTGCGTTTCGATTTCCCTAGCAACAATACTTGCCAGTAATATCGCTACTACGGCAAAGATAAAATTGTGACATCCTCACTAAAATATATAAAAATCTTTGGTTAAGTAAATCTATTATGAATAACATATAACATAGTTTATAATATAATTGAATATGGAATACAATAATACAATAAAAATTAAAACTATTATTATCATAAAATACAAAAATATACATTAAATATTGTTATAGTATTTTTAAAACCACCACCGCCACATTTAAAATACTAAATTTTCTACCTAAATATATATTTTTTTCTTTTATGAATATAAAAATACTGATTTTTTAAGGAATAAATGAATCATGATAATACATTATTACAGTT
Source organism: Vanessa cardui (assembly GCF_905220365.1). Classification (NCBI taxonomy): domain Eukaryota; kingdom Metazoa; phylum Arthropoda; class Insecta; order Lepidoptera; family Nymphalidae; genus Vanessa; species Vanessa cardui. Next base: position 14,148,428 of record NC_061125.1, on the reverse strand, counting down.
TGAATAATACATTGGAATATGTAAAAAATATCGTCTGGCTTTAGTTTATTGTAAAAAATAATTCAGGCTGGCAGTTACATACTTTTAAGAAAGTAATCAAACAGTCACACATAAAAAAATATAAATAGTAGAATTGATTGCAACTTTGTAAATACATCAGAAATTATGTATCATTTACCGCTAATTAAAGCATATAACGAAATAGACATAGTTACTTATATTCTAAGATAGATGAATATATATTTTAAAGAAAAAATAGTATATTTTGGCCTTAAGCGTGTAATTATAACCTGTTACTGTAGAATTTATTATTTTATTGGTCATTCGATAAATTAGGAAATGATTAAACATCATTTTGGATCACTGTCATTTGTTTTTTTAGTTTTTAATAAGATAGTAAGAAAAGATTATAATAAATAGCATTAGGCCATAGAAATATTATTAAAAAATATCATATAGCAGAAATTAATATTGGTAAAAATATACATTTTTTATCAATATTTTAAAACTTACATGACTATCTTAACTAATGAATAATAATTTTCTCTTATAAAAATATAAATAAAATTTTGTTATAGAATGTAAGAAGTAGTTACGATGCGAGTCTAAATTAATACTGTATAAAAATAAAGATAAGTATATTCTCATGCGAAATTAAGTTTTTATTGCACAGATAAAAAAATAATTTTCAGTGGGATTTTTTTCTAATGGCACTGTAGGACTAAAGAGAGGTGGGTAGCAAACAAAAGTTTTAAAAAATATAATTATCTCTTAACTTTAAATATAATTAGGAAGACAACTTGGCCTATATTATTTTTATAATTTCTTTATTCTTCCTATAAATGACTAACTAAATTAATGTCAGAATTTGGAATGTGCCTTTGAATTCGTTCGAACTTAAATAATTGAAATTAGGGCTATTCATAACATTTAAGTATGCAGTCATCTTACCTAGATCACTAAATTAACAATATACAATCTCATTGGAAAAAATAATCATTTTCAATATCAAAAATTTTTGTGATAATAAAAAATCTTTGAACATTTGAACTTTAATACTATTGATCATATTTATCTTAGCTTAAGGACAGTTGATTATAGATAGTTAAATAATTATTAAAAATTATTTAAATGAATGAAAAAAAAACGCATTTCTGAGTTTTCAATAGGTACCGAATTTGCATACAAAAAAAAATGTCTTAAAAAGTGTACCATACCTGGTTTGTTGAATTTTAAGTTGACTAGTAGAGATAGTATTATAATACATATTTAGGATTTGTGAAAGTTTTTACTTGTCTTTTGGGTCAATGCATTCGTTTTTCTTTTCCTCGTCCGAGCAACAGGCGCATTCGAAAATTAATATTCGCTCTTCGCTATTATCTAAAAATAAAGTAACTTATTATATACATACATATATGTCATTAATCATCTATACATTAAATATATAATACATATAGGGTAAGACTTTGTAAAAGATTGCCTTCAAGTGAATTAATTAATTATCATTATCAAAGTGGATTCTTTCTTGCTGTGATTCCAAACCAATTTGAATTTGAAGATTAAGTCCAGTGTTATTAAAGGGAAACATTACATAGCATACTGTAAAGTATAATTAATTTGAATGCCTAAACCAAGTTCTATGGGCGGAATTAATAATGAACCAAGTTACATAAAATATAATTTAAGCTGATACTTACTTTTATGTCACTTTATACTTGTGTGGGCGGGAAACGACGTTGTGGTTTAATCCGACGTTGCGCTAGAGTCGACTGAGTTACAGGACCTAATATATGAGGTGTCATTGGAGCTGAAGTCATAGCCTAGAAAATAGATTATATTAATAGATATTATTAATTAAAGTTTATACTTAGGATTTGTAATCATTGCTCTATATATTCAAGTTCTTTAAGAAGGGATCTGTGATGGCCGTGGTTGATATGAATAGGCTGTGTTGTACAATAGCTTTTCGTTCGCAGTCGTTGCTCTTTTGTGACGTCTATAATAACTGGCTGCTGGTATAATTTTCATATAGTCCATATATATTGATGTCTTGTATATGTAGTAGGCGTTTTTTCAGACTCATTTACAGAATTTTATAAATATGCTATTTATCTTTTATCTGGCAAATGTTCATTTTAATAAAATAAATATTTATAAAAGTAAAGTAACAGCCTGTAAATTTCCCACTGCTGGGCTAATGGCCTCCTCTCTTATTAAGGAGAGGGCTTGGAACATATTCCACCACGCTGTTCCAATGCGGGTTGGTGAAATACACATGTGGCAGAATTTCGATGAAATTAGACACATGCAGGTTTCCTCACGATGTTTTCCATCACCGCCGAACATGAGATGAATTATAAAGACAAATTAAGCACATATATATAGCGGTGCTTGCCTGGGCTTGAACCCGAAATCATCGGTTAAGATGCACGTGTTCTAACCACTGGGCCATCTCGGTTCTTATATATGTCGGAGACGGTCATGAATTCCATAGCGTAACGAAGCGCGGCACGAATCCCGCGAGGCGGCAGCACTATCGTTACGTCACGCCGCGACTAACTACGTGCTACGACGGAGCCTACCCGGTGGAGGCGCTCAGAGACGACTCACTTACGATTCCGCTCTCGTGAAGACCAGTACCTCCATCCTAGGAACTGTCATTCGCTTCGTTGCTAAGTGCGATACAGTGTGATACTGAATAAGTGTATTAAGTACTTTAAACGTAGAATAAACGTGTTCCTGTATTCGCGGTTTCCTCTTTTCTCGATCACCCTAGTAATACGCCCCTATGATGCCTGACGATCGTACTGATGTCGCTGTCGATCCGACATATATATATATATATATGTTGTAGGATGTATATATATATATATATGTCGGATCGACAGCGACATCAGTACGATCGTCAGGCATCATAGGGGCGTATTACTAGGGTGATATATATATATATACTCCAGCCACATTCGATCTGGAATTTTAGTAAACAAACCATATGTCATCATAATTAGGGTTGATACAATCTTAATAAAAAATTATAATTATTATAATTACAACTATATTTATTATAACACAATTTCCTGTTTAAACACAAAAATTTTAATTTAATACAGAATCCAAAAAAAATATTTAGCCGTTTAAATAAAACTAATTATAACGGATGAATCGCGTATATTAATTATTTTTAAACATCCCGACGTTTCGAGCACTTTGCAGTGTTCGTGGTCACGGGTAGACTAAGATGACATTTGTCTATTTGAAGAACAAAGGAAATATTATTAACAACTACCGCCAACGATTTCTCAATTGATATCTTGAGTAACGTTCCGGTTGCACGCAGAAGGCACTAACTGTATCTTTAGGTCTTGCAGTCTGTTGGATTTGGGATTTTAAATTTTTAATAAGTGGATCCCAGGTGTTAGAAAGTCTCCAACCATCTTCTCTATTGAAGTTCGGATGTTTTTGAATTTCAATAGCCTCGCGTATCATTCTAGGAATGAATCTGTGTTCTCTAGCGAGGATCTGTGGTTTATCAAATCGGATAAAATGGTTAGGTTTATCCAGAGCATGTTCACAGACTGCAGACTTAGAAGAACGCCTATTTTTGACATCTCCTATATGTTCCTTGACCCTGGTACCGATGCTTCTCTTTGTTTGGCCTATGTAAGATAAACCACACTCACATTCGAGTTTATATACTCCTGCAGTTTGTAAAGGGATATTACTCTTGATAGGTCTCAAGAACTGGCTCACTTTCTTATGAGGCTTGTAAACGGTTTTAATCGAAGCTCGCTTCAAGATGTTGCCAATCCTGTCTGTAACTCCTTTCACATATGGTAGAAATGCAGGTTGTCGCTCAACTGTGGGTGGCTTGATACGGCTTCTGCGATGCTGGCGAGGCACGGGCAGCTTGTTCTGGTGGAGTGCAAGCTTGACCTGACGTAGCTCGTCCTCTAGGTGTTCAGCATCGCAGAGATGGTGGGCTCTCTGAAACAAAGATTTGCCAACGGTAGCTAACTGACTAGGGTGGTGGTGCGAGTCACCATTGAGGTATTTGTTTGTGTGTGTGGGTTTCCTATAAACTGTGTGACTTAATGTATTATCAGGATTCTTGATAATAAGGATGTCAAGGAAAGCTAAAGAATTATTTGCCTCTAATTCCATAGTAAATTGAATGTTCTTATTTATAGAATTAAGATGTACTAAAAATGCAGATGTCAGATCACTAGGTAATATTGTGAAAGTGTCATCTACGTACCGTTTATAAAACCTAGGTGTTATTGGTCCGGAGCGAAGAGCCCTCTCCTCCAGGTCTTCCATGAATAAATCGGCGACCACGGGGGATACTGGAGAACCCACACCACCCACCCACCACCCACCCACAGAACAATAAATAACATAATAGTGGAATGATGAATTCTATGTACAAGTCGACGGGGTAGCCATGGGTTCTCCAGTATCCCCCGTGGTCGCCGATTTATTCATGGAAGACCTGGAGGAGAGGGCTCTTCGCTCCGGACCAATAACACCTAGGTTTTATAAACGGTACGTAGATGACACTTTCACAATATTACCTAGTGATCTGACATCTGCATTTTTAGTACATCTTAATTCTATAAATAAGAACATTCAATTTACTATGGAATTAGAGGCAAATAATTCTTTAGCTTTCCTTGACATCCTTATTATCAAGAATCCTGATAATACATTAAGTCACACAGTTTATAGGAAACCCACACACACAAACAAATACCTCAATGGTGACTCGCACCACCACCCTAGTCAGTTAGCTACCGTTGGCAAATCTTTGTTTCAGAGAGCCCACCATCTCTGCGATGCTGAACACCTAGAGGACGAGCTACGTCAGGTCAAGCTTGCACTCCACCAGAACAAGCTGCCCGTGCCTCGCCAGCATCGCAGAAGCCGTATCAAGCCACCCACAGTTGAGCGACAACCTGCATTTCTACCATATGTGAAAGGAGTTACAGACAGGATTGGCAACATCTTGAAGCGAGCTTCGATTAAAACCGTTTACAAGCCTCATAAGAAAGTGAGCCAGTTCTTGAGACCTATCAAGAGTAATATCCCTTTACAAACTGCAGGAGTATATAAACTCGAATGTGAGTGTGGTTTATCTTACATAGGCCAAACAAAGAGAAGCATCGGTACCAGGGTCAAGGAACATATAGGAGATGTCAAAAATAGGCGTTCTTCTAAGTCTGCAGTCTGTGAACATGCTCTGGATAAACCTAACCATTTTATCCGATTTGATAAACCACAGATCCTCGCTAGAGAACACAGATTCATTCCTAGAATGATACGCGAGGCTATTGAAATTCAAAAACATCCGAACTTCAATAGAGAAGATGGTTGGAGACTTTCTAACACCTGGGATCCACTTATTAAAAATTTAAAATCCCAAATCCAACAGACTGCAAGACCTAAAGATACAGTTAGTGCCTTCTGCGTGCAACCGGAACGTTACTCAAGATATCAATTGAGAAATCGTTGGCGGTAGTTGTTAATAATATTTCCTTTGTTCTTCAAATAGACAAATGTCATCTTAGTCTACCCGTGACCACGAACACTGCAAAGTGCTCGAAACGTCGGGATGTTTAAAAATAATTAATATACGCGATTCATCCGTTATAATTAGTTTTATTTAAATGTGTAATAATCGCGAAAATTTAAGACAACATTAAATATTTAGCCGGTCAATACATAACTTATATGAAAATTAGCTTAAAATAAAAGTTTAAAAATTTTTAATTACCACTATAATATTACTACAAAACTAACAACCCTATATTTTAATAGTGACGTAAAGAAATCGCAGGTTTGTAACATTTGGAGTGTTTTTTAAGCAATTGGCAGATTTAGGAAGGTATAAAATAGCGATACAGGCTCTTCGTAATTGGTGGTGTATAGGTATTTTTAGTCGTATTATAATGGTAGTATAACCACAACAGTTTCATTACACATAGATTAAAAAAAAGACATCTTGTTTTGGCTAGCATAAATATAGCACTAAAATCACTGTTTCAAAAATTAATCTTAATGAGTCCTGCCGTTTGGGAGGCGATAGATAAAGTTAATAAATCGAATTATATAACTACGATGTAATTTCTGATATCATTTTAAAATTGGAGGTATTTTTTTTGAGATCTACATTATTCCAGATCATCATAAGTAATATAATTATAACCAAGAATGCGCTTAGTCCTTTGTCTTAAGTATTTAATTATTAATCATCAAATTTAATTTTTATTAACATCAAAAATAATTGTTGTACATATGTATTTCTAAAAATGTTTTGAGCATCTGCCTGACGTTGGTTGCTAAGCAACGCTTTGTTATTAAACATTCCACATCGAATTTGGCTGGAGTATATATATATACATCCTACAACCTTTTTGGCGTCATGTACGTGGTGCATCATTACGACGTCCCCAAGTTGTATTAACTAACACGACTTTGTATTTTTTAAATGTTGAAAAAGAGTAACTACTTCTTGCCGGTTCTTCTCGGTAGAATCTACTTTCCGAACCGGTGGTAGCTTCACTTAATTGTAAAATGACGATTCAAAAGTGTTTGTTAAAGCGTACTTAAATAAAGTTTATTTTGATTATGTTTTTTTATTAGACGTCCGTATACAACTATTGGGCGTCCGTATACAGCTATTGGGCGTCCGTATACAGCTATTGGGTGTCCGTATACAGCTATTGGGCGTCCGTATTCAGCTATTGGGCGTCCGTATACAGCTATTTTGCGTCCGTATACAAGTATTTTGCGTCCGTATACAGCTATCGGGCGTCCGTATATGGCTATTTGGCGCCTGTACAAAGTACTAAGCTTTACGCCGGTTTGTTTACAGCGAATAATAAAAACTACCAATCACAGATAACAGAAGATTTAACAGTACAGATACCAATTACGATTGATATAGATGTTGTACAAACTTTCACCCCCTTTTAGTCCCTTAGAGGATGATTTCGTGGATGGAAACTATCCTTTCTTTCTACTTTCCTTTTTTATCTCGTTAGGGTATGATTTTGGAGACAAAATATTGTATGTTCTTCTCTACAATTTCTCCATACTAAATTTTATCTAAATCGGTTCAGCAGTTTAAGCGTGAAAAGATAACAGACAGAAAGACATAGTTTATGTTATTAATATGAATAATGAATATAAATATTAATTATTATAAAATATTTAAAATTTTTCTTCCACGAAGTCCTCGGGAATTCATATATTCATTATTAATATATTTAATTAACATTAAAAAAGTTCCAATAACAGTTTATTTCTACACACTGATGTAAAACAAACAATAATCAAGCACCGAATAGGTATTATGCAAGTCGTAAGTGAAATGAGCGAGATGGCAACGTCGCAATTTTGGACGCCAAATAAGCGAATCCGTAGTTAGGAATTCCCCTCGATATACTGTGTGCGATATACGCGCTGCGGCAGCGCCTCACCTGCGCGGTGATTTCTTCAGGAACTTTTCAATATTTTATTTCAACTATTTTAAGCGACTTTTACCTTCCGTCGATTTTTGACTGTATAGATAGACTAAAGCGGTTACGCGGCGTTGCCGCTTGAGGCACCTGGTAGGTGAGGTCGACGGCGCGTCGAATCATCGGTTAAGATGCACGTGTTCTAACCACTGGGCCATCTCGGCTCTTATATGATACATGAATTATCAACTGTATAGATAGAATAAAGCGGTCACGCGGCGTTGCCGCTTGAGGCACCTGGTAGGTGAGGTCGACGGCGCGTCGCAGGTCGTGCGGCGCGGGCGCGTCGTCGTGCGGGGGCGGCGCGGCGCGCGGCGGCGGCGGCTCGGGCCCGTCGCGCGCCAGCCACGCCTCGCGCAGCAGCTCGTGCGCGCGCGGCCGCGCCGCCGGCTCGAGCTGCAGCATGCGCCGCACGCACGCGCGCGCCTCCGCCGACACGTGCCGCCACGCGCCGCTCGACGTCTCCACCTGTCATACAATTACACTTTATTCGAATATCGATTCGATTCGACTCAGTTGTTACGCGTTTACACCACTTGAAAGTGATGTCAGTTAAAAACATAAATGCTGATTATACATAATACATATTGCTTGAAAATCAACAAGTCTAAGCTCTACGCTTTTTAATCATCTTTGTTATTTTGTGTAGATTGTGGCTTATTTATGAAGATTTAACAAAAAAAAACGGATTGAATTTATTGTTTGGCCAAGTTAGCAGCTTCACAGTCATTCGTCGTTTGATTATCATGTGTAATAGAATATATTGATGACGTCTTGATGATGACCAATTTGGATCATGGTGTCCAATACCAAGCTAGACCAGTCAAACAACCAATTTTATCGATCCGACTTGGGGTTTGAAACATGATTCTCGGGATCTGTGGCCTTATATCAGGCCAATAGACCAATCAGACAGGAACCATATTGTTATAATAGTTTTTTAACTAGTATGTATGTGTCTATATGTTCTCAGTAGTATGTTAGCCTTATGTTTGTGTAAGAGAAATGTAATCTACTTGGTTAGTTTCAGTCCAGGTATATGAGTTAAATATTATTTAATTATTTACCTTTCCAGATTCGATCCTGGCTAAAATAGCCTCGGGCGTGTCGTCACCTGTGGATGCAAAAGGTGTTCTCCCGGAGAGCATAATGTATGCAAGTACTCCTAAAGAAAAAGAAAAATACCATTGATGTTATTTGTACACGACGAATTACTTATTTCACAATTAATAATAGCTACATTTATTATTTTACTAACCACCCGCCCCGGCTTTGTGCAAAGCTGACACCAAATATACAACAGCCTTTTTTTGTTTCTTTACTATATTGTTAATATATTATATACCAACACCAATGATATTTTAATAAACAGATATGTTATATCCATACTAAACAACGGAAAAAAATGTGCCGCGCCGGGGACCGTTTATTTTAGTTTATTTTTACATTTCGTTAAAAGTAAAAAGGATAGCTTGATAAAAACTATAAGTAAAAGGGATAACTAGATGTTTTAATTACGCAAAACGTATTACTAAGTAATTATGATGTATTATAACGTATTACTACGTAAAACAACAAAGGGCAAACGTCCCAATTAGGACGTTTTCTAGTCTTCACTTTTTGCGCGTTAATAACATATCTGTTTACTACAACATCATTGACCAACACCCTCCACTCGAATCACTCTATCTATCAAAAAAACCTTGCATAATTTGAGAGATCAAAGCATACATAGGGACAGACTACGGTAAGGGAATTTGTTTTATACTATGTAATGATTAGATATAAGCTAACCTAAGCTCCATATATCGCAAGCAGCGTCGTATCCAGCGCGCTTCAGAACTTCCGGCGCGACGAAGTTGGCAGTGTAACAAGGTGTCATGAGTAGTCCGTTCTCAGCGCGTAACTGCTTTGCTAGTCCGAAATCGACGAGACGGACGTCTTCCGGTCGTCTCTCGGCGGTTGCAAACAGGATGTTTGAGGGCTTGATATCTCTGAAAATAATAAAAACATGGTCTATGTTTGCATTACATAGTAGTTTTCATAAGTTAAAATAAAGGTTTTTAAGACCTTTGGTTTTCCAATAAAAAATTTTTTATATTATTTCAATCAAAAGTAAACTTAATAACAAGAACAATAACAACAGCCTGTAAATTCAAACTGCTGGGCTAAAGGCCTCCTTTCCCTTTGAGGAGAAGGTTTGGAACATATTCCACCATGCTGTTCCAATCTCAGAATTTCTAAGAAATTTGTCACTCGCAGGTTTCCTCACGATGTTTTCCTTCACCGCTGAGCACGAGATGAATTATAAAGAAAAATTAAGCACATGAAACAGCTGTGCTTGCCTGGGTTTGAACCCGCAATCATCGCTTAAGATGCACGCGTTCTACTGGGCCATCTCGACTTTTTAGGGTTCCGTACGTCTGAATACAAAAACGGAACCCTTATAGGATCACTCGTGTCCGTCCATCGCTTACAGTCAATTATCTCCGAATCTATTAGACCGATTAAGTTGAAATTTGGTACACATATCAATTCCTGTAACCCAAATACAGAGGTGTGACGTGAGCAAATGAAATCTGTATATGGGGGTCATTTTTGGGGGGGGAAGAGGAAAATTAAAAAAAAAAATTCTGAAAACTGCATCGTGTGGCATATCAAATGAAAGGTCTTGTTGAGAAGATCTTAAATGTATTTTTTTGTAATTTTGAAATAAATAGTTTCCAAGTTATTCAAGAAAATAGACGATAATTGACCATTCCCCCCCCCCCCTTATCTCCGAAACTACTGAACCTAAAATTTTGAAAAAAATACAGAAATTAGTTTTCTCCTTATAGATTATAGGAAAACCTATAAGAAGTTCATGATATTAAAATAACATGGTAAATCAATATTGTGCGTACCAACTTACATTTGCAGGTGGAATGTGTGGGAGAACATATTTTTTAACTCCAATGTTAAGTTTTGTTGAATCGGTTTGTAGATGAATATTTAATGAAAAAAGTAAGCCCACAATGAGCATTCTAAGACCAATATTTTAGGAGATATTAACATCGTACGGAACCCTCTTCACGCGAGTTCAACTCGCACTTGTCTCCTTTTTTTTTTAAATTAATAACACCAGAGCCATATTGAAATATGAGAAAATTATCTTTTATTTTATTTGTATATGTCAAATGCTTAGTTAGTGTGATTTATTTGTCTTCGATAGTTAAGCTAGGCTGGAGGTACCTGTGCACGACGGTGTGCCGGTGCAGGTAGTGCACGGCGTGCAGTACGTTTCGCAGCACGCGCGCCGCCTCGCGCTCGGGCAGGCTGCGGCGCTGCGTTATGTACTCCAACAGCTCACCGCCGCGACACAGCTCCGTCACGGCCAGCAGCCGCCCGCCCTCCTCGTACACGCCGCGCAGGCTGATTATGTGAGGGTGCTGGCTGTACCTGCGGACATATTGTTTTGTTTTATGTTATAAAAAAAAAAAAAAATATATATATATTTTAATAGGAACAAGTAAAAATTACATAAAAAAAGTAAAAAGTAAAGTAACAGCCTGTAAATTTCCCACTGCTGGGATAAGGCCTCCTCTGCCATTAAGGAGAGGGTTTGGAACATATTCCACCACGCTGTTCCAATGTGGGTTGGTGGAATGCACATGTGGCAGAATTTCGATGAAATTAGACACATGCAGAAAAAAAAATTACATAGTAGGACAAATGTGACCATAATAACTGCATTAGTTATTAAACTGTGTCGCAGTTATAAGGCCCTCCGCGGAACAATACAATACGATGTTCCAAACAAATATAAAAATAATAAAACGAAAAGAAAAATTATAGTTAAGCTTAAAATTAGGCAAAAACGTGTGTGTATATGTGTGTTTGTTTTGGTGTGTGTATATGTGTGTGTGTGTATATGTGTGTGTGTGTGTGTGTGTGTGTACGTGTGTGTGTGTGTGTGTGTGATATTCATTTATTGACAATTAGGAGGTTTTCGATTGTTGATGTTATAGATTGGCGGACGAGCATATGGGCCACCTGATGGTAAATGGTCACCATCACCCATAGACAATGACGCTGTAAGAAATATTAACTATACCTTACATCGTCAATGCGCCACCGACCTTGGGAACTAAGATGTTATGTCCCTTGTGCCTGTAGTTACACTGGCTCACTCACCCTTCAAACCGGAACACAACAATACTGCGTCCTGTTGTTTGGCGGTAGAATAACCTACCCAGACGGACTTGCACAAAGCCCTACCACCAAGTAAACCATATAATGATTGCCCATGTGAAAATGATTTCCAGCGAAGATCTGCTGATGTTTAGTATAAAATATAAAACGCCAAAATGTAATTGAATATAAAAGGTAAAAAAAGGCACGGGCATCTGCGAGCATGTGGATGTTGTATTTTAAATAAAAAAAAACCGCTAAGTGAATACTGCGTAATACTGCTTTACTATTAGTACAAGCCTGTACACATGACAATTCATATGTTTTTTTACTTCTGTCTGTGTGACTTATTGGATTTAATTTCTTTCACCTAGGAAATAACCTGAACACACTTCGTATGAGTGCAGAAATATCACTAAACTATAAGTTTTTTTTTTTATATAATTTTTAAGAAAAAAAAAAAAAAATTACATGTTCATTAATATACCATTAGTAGGCTGAAGGGCAATTGGGCCGCCTGATGAAAAGTAGTCGTCATTGCAAAGTGCCACAAGAAATTTTAAATATTTTTTTCATCGTCAATGCGACACCACCCTTGCAATAGAGATGTTCCATGTGCCTGTAGTTTTAATGACCGTAGTAGCGAAAGTAATGCTATTTCAAATAAACTTTTTCTTTCTCCAATTAGTTTGGATAAGGGTTTGGTTACATTTTTGAGATAATGCAGGCTATCTCTTTCTTATTTAATTAATATAGCAAATAAGAAAAATTACCTCAAAAGAATTTCAATCTCTTCTCGGGGATCATACTGTAATTTGTCCATGATTTTAACAGCGTATTGTGTGCGTGATGCTTTGTGCTCGCAAAGACGCACTACTGAAAAAGATCCAGTGCCCAATTCACCCATTAACCTGAAACATATTAAGTGTATTGATATAGATGGTTGCTCACCATATGTCAATCAATATTTTTTTTAATTCTGGATAATATTATTATAAGTACAGTCAACAAAAAAAATGGTTACTATTTTTAAACTATTTAAGGTAACAGCAAAAAACATTTGTATTGTGCAATGCAAGGTAAATCCGTACATTAAGATGACATTATTAACGCGTATACTGAATATACCTATACTCATCGAAGAATTTATTCTTGTTGACGAAACCAGCCCAGAATTCTTCAGTAGATGTCTTGGTTTGTGCTATGTGGTTCTGATTTTGATTTGTGACAGTTTTGTTGTCATCGTCATTCAGTAAACACGGAGCCACGAAACTGAAACCCCTGTGAATTCAAATAATATATATTAATAATATTTACAAAAAGTACTTAATAAAAAATACACTAATTTAATAACTTACTAACATGAATATGGAAAATATCTAACAAAAAATTTAACTATTTTAACTGAACTTAATGACTAGCCTTATTAAAAAGTTACATAAAAAAGACAAAATAATTTATTGACATTTTGTTGACTGCTTGTGATCTAATAAGCAACAACATTTAAAATAATATTATATTATTTATATATTAGCACGCCTAATGGTGAATAGTTAGTACCACCCACAGATTTAAATCATATAAAATAAAAACCATGCCTGAAAATCAATACACAATTAACCTTGAGTACTAAGATGTTATCTTAACTCTGGCTGCATTTAAACTAATTTACTCGCGGTTCAAACCAGAACACAACACTAAGTAATGCTGTTTATCAGTAAAATATCTGATGAGCGGGTGGTACCACTACTACCATCACCTAGAGAGTATTCTTTTTTTTTAATGTTTTATGATATGTTAGAGTCGAGATGGCCCAGTGGTTAGAACGCGTGCATCTTAACCGATGATTGCGGGTTCAAACCCAGGCAAGCACCGCTGATTCATGTGCTTAATTTGTCTTTATAATTCATCTCGTGCTCAGCGGTGAAGGAAAACATCGTGAGGAAACCTGCATGTGACAAATTTCATAGAAATTCTGCCACATGTGTATTCCACCAACCCGCATTTGAACAGCGTGGTGGAATATGTTCCAAACCTTCTCCTCAAAAGGGAGAGGAGGCCTTTAGCCCAACAGTGGGAATTTACAGGCTGTTGTTGTTGTATAGTATACTAAGATGTCATCTTAATTCTGGCTGCATTTAAACTAATTTACTCGCCGTTCAAACCAACGATACTAAGTACTGCTGTTTAACGTTAAAATATCTGATGAGCGGGTGGTACCACTACTACCACCACCTAGAGAGTATTCTTTTTTCTAATGTTTTATGATATGTTAGAGAGATAATAGTACCGGAAGAGCTCGTGCGCGTTGGCGGAGGCGGGCACGCCGGGCGAGTCGCGCGGCGTGCGGCACGTGAACTCCGAGTCGAAGTAGAAAGCGTCGTCCGCGCGCGACACAGCCGGCCGGAACGGCGGCACCACCTGCGAACATTCCATTCGTGTGTTCTATCTAGGGATGATCGATATTCATCGATGTTGAAGAAACATCGATGTTTCGCTGGAAAACATCGATGTTTTGACATCGATGTTATGACTTCAATATCATCGACACATCGATGTTTTATGAACAAAAATATCGAAGAAAAAAATCAGCTACATCCACAGCTTCAGAAAGGCTTTTTTCTAAAGCTGGCCAACTCCTTTATCAACAGCGGAACCGACTGAAGGGAAAACACCTGTCTAAGTTAATTTTCTTACAAAGTGTCGCCAAGAAATATTGGGATCGTTAATATTTTTGTGCAACTTTTGTATAAAATAAATAATTTTCATAAATATAATAGTTTTTTTTATTTTATACCGAACACATCGATGTTTAACACATATCGATGTTTTCGAATCGATATTTATCGTACATCGATATTTTTGATTCGATGTTAACATCGATGTCAACATCGATGTTTTCCTAATATCGTACATCCCTAGTTCTATCATCCGTCCTTATGCTATGTCTGGGGACTGAGATGGTATGAATTTATTTTGCAAATCTATCACTATCAATCTCCAAATAAAATGCTTAAGTGATAGATTCATAGATTCGATTCGAAGACAAAATACAGGTCGTTGAGGTGCCCTCACTGCCACTCTAGCATTGGCAGCAATGTCTATAACAATGTCTGCAGTTACAGTATTTTACTGTTTCAAAGTTTTTTTTTTTTTTTTTATGGTGTAGGTTGACGGACGAGCATATGGGCCACGTGATGGTAAGTGGTCACCATAACCCATAGACAATGACGCTGTAAGAAATATTAACTATTCCTTACATCGTCAATGTGCCACCAACCTTGGGAACTAAGATGTTATGGCCCTTGTGCCTGTAGTTACACTGGCTCACTCACCCTTCAAACCGGAACACAACAATACTAAGTACTGTTATTTGGCGGTAACTGATGAGTGGGTGGTACCTACCCAGACGGGCTTGCACAAAGCCCTACCACCAAGAAAAGAGTCGGATTTAAAGGTGTGGAGGCCCCGGGGCCACAAAGCATTGAGGGCCCTAGACAAACAAGCGTGAACACCCTAATAATTATATTATTATGAATTAATTAGTTTTTTTTATTTCAATCGGTAAGCTATGAATTGTTTCGTATTTGTATCGGTAACTTTTAAAATATTAAATGGTAACATTATTATAATTTGACTATATCTCGGTATTTGTTAACTTGCTGAAAACTGTGGCCCCCTCTCATGTGGAGGCCTTAGGGCAGTTGCCCCGGTTGCCCTCCCCTAAATACGGCCCTGATTCTATTTCATTCATTCATTCATTCATTCGCCATTCTCAATGTAGTATAACAAAACATTATGAAAATGCTTTAGGTGATAGATTGATAGACCGAACACAATAAAGATTATTGAGGTGCTGATACTCTAGTTTTTCTCAAAAAATGCCATAGTCGTAACTTTTACTACCTATAGGCTGATCTGGAGTATATGGATGAAAGAGAGATGAAGAGGATGAAATACAGCTAGTATTTCATTGTTTCAACTTACATGACCTAATAATAACGAATAAAGCCTGTCAATAGAAGATTGTTATTATGAACAATTTTTTAAATCTAAATTGAATTAAGACCAGTTTATATTTACATGTTTTTTTTTATATGTTTTGTAAATTATCCAATACCATCTTATTAAATCTTAAGTACTTGATGCTTTTAATGATAATTATGATAGATGCTTCATTATTATGACGTTATTGGTCTTATTTTATCATCTCAACACTATAAATAAATTTTCTTATAAAAAATCACATTCTATAATTACGCCTTATAATTTTGAAATTACCTCTTTCCTTAATAATGCATCCCACTCTATGCTTGCAAAAAACTCATGACTCTTTATATCTTCAATACCATTGGGACCGGCTCCTAATCTGTAACAAGCCATTGTGTGCTTTAAGATCAGAGTGATAAGACTTCAAATTAAATGTGGGTCACCTTATTACCTGTTATGTGGATTTCTCTTGAACAGCGCACGTAAAAGAGATTGTGCCTCCTCACTCAAATTTGAGGGCATACCTAATTTTGCTTTAAGGATTTGAGTCATTGTTTCATGTCTGGTTGAGCCATGGAATGGTAGATTTCCCGTTAACATTTCAAACTACAAGATACAAAATCATTTATTTAATGTTTCAATAAAAATGACACAAAGAAGTAAAATATTACTTTTTTTTCTTCATCTGCATATAAGTCATTTGATCTAAAAATATTAA
The DNA here is from genome assembly GCF_905220365.1 of Vanessa cardui. Taxonomy (NCBI): domain Eukaryota; kingdom Metazoa; phylum Arthropoda; class Insecta; order Lepidoptera; family Nymphalidae; genus Vanessa; species Vanessa cardui. Next base: position 14,132,033 of record NC_061125.1, on the reverse strand, counting down.
AAATAATATTTACCATTAGAACACCAAAAGACCACCAGTCAGCAGCCATTGTGTGCCCTTTCCTATTGACAACCTCGGGAGCCATGTATTCAACGGTACCACAAAAACTGTAAGTTTTATCACTAGGAGGTAGCTTTGACAGACCAAAGTCAGTTAGAGCTATATGCCCATCTGCATCTAGTAAAATATTTTCTGGCTTTAGATCCCTGTATATGATTCCCAATTTATGCACATGTTCTAATGCTAACGCTAACTCAGCTAAATAAAACTTTACATCCTCTTCTGTAAACATAACCTGAAAAAAGATTATATTTAAAAAATATCATTTAAATTTGAATTATCAACAATTTATCTGATACAATTTATGTTAATATTATAAATGTGAAAGTAACTCTGTCTGTCTGTCACACTCATTTACAACCAAATCACTGAACAGAATTTGATGAAATTTGATATGAACACTTGAGCTCCAAGAAAGGACATAGGCTACTTTTTTTGCTTAATACATGACAACCAAACCCTCAAATGCGAGCAAAGCCACAGGTGAATACTAGTGGGTTATATGATGCAATATGTTACCTCTTTGCTAAGTCGGGAAAACAGATCCCCACCACGTAGGAAATCTAATATTAAATACAGTTTTCCTGCTGTTTGAAATGCATAGTGTAATTTAACAATAAACGGATGGCCCATTTCTACTAAAATGTTTCTTTCCATCTTTGTGCGTTCTCTGTCTCTTACTTTTAATGTAGCCTTCTTTAGTACCTATAACATAAGGAAAATAATTTATTAATGGTGGATATGAAATATGAATAACAATAATACCATAAAAGGTAATATAAATTTAAATATTAAGATTTCCTCTAACATAGTTTGCTGTAGATAGATAATAAAAAATTATAGGATTTTAAATTAACATGGTTATTTTTACTATTAAAGTTATTAATTTCGGGATATTTACCATGTTTTTTATGTTTGTTCGGTGGAGCTCGATATTTCGACATTGTCTACGAATGTCTTGTTCTCGTGAACAAGAGTTACTTATGAATATTTCAATCTTGTTAGTTGTGAATATTTAAATCATTTAAGGTTTCAGAAATGTTAAGGAATAATATTAAAATGAAATAATAAAATATGAAAAAATAACTCAACACATATATAATGTTTTAGCAAGAATGAATGGAATGATAGATTTGTTAGTGAATGTTCATATCTTATTGTTTAGGAAATAACATGAGACAATTTTATTATTTTACATGATAGTAACACTAGCTGGAAATACAATAATATTTAATTGAGAAAATAATAGTAATACTTTAAAATAATACAAAGTCCCATTACATACAATGTAACCACACAATTTATTATCAAGCTTATTTTTTAATAGATATTTGCAATAATGTAAATACATCTGTTATCACTAAAACCTGTTAATGTTTACCTTATAATAACTTAATATGGATATAATATAACACATTGCAGAAATATGTCTATATCAGATTACTATTATCATTACTAAGCTAACATACATATTGTACTTATAATAACATACCTTCATTGCATAAAGAGTACCAGTATCAGGGCCAGTGACCTTGCGTGCAAGAAATACTTTGCCAAAAGAACCTTCCCCGAGAACTTTTAGTAGCTCAAATTGAGAAGGATCTGCCTTCTCGTGACCTTCTTTAACTACATCTTGGAGTTCCACTTCTCTTTCATAATTTTGATCTATATTTGATGCACTTGACTCAAGACTCTCTGTAGTGGATGTCTGTCGAGACTCTGCTAAATTTTCCACAACCATTGGAAGACTATTTGCAGACTGTGCTGTTATGCCACGCTGAAATATTTAGGATAGTCTTATTAGTGGTGAAATATTTACTAACATAGACAAATATGTACATTTTGTAACCACAATATTCAATAGACCTGTTATAAAACTATTAGCATACCAGTAATAAACCATATGGTAAATAAGTTGTTAAGGTAAGACCTATTATAGTATTCATTTGAATAATCACAAATCACGGTGAATTTGAAAACGTATGTTGATATAAAAAATAATCAATAAGTGATAAGGTAACTTTTTTAAATGTAAATATTATAAAGTCAGCCATAGAAACGGGCGTAGAAGTAACAGGTAAACAGTATTACACTGCCTAAAAACATTCACAAAGAACGTCACTTGTTTGCCTAAAGGTATAAAAGAGGTTCGTAAGACTATAGGAAAAATTTCCATTTAACAAAGTATGCAAACAATTTTTACAAATCATAACATACCGTGACATCTCCAACACTTTGCATTCGCCATGGATCGCTGGCGTTGGCCAAAGGCATCGTTTTCAACTTTCAGGCAAGCACATCCAGCGGGAATTCTAATCAAATTCTATAAAAATTTACTTTAAACTGACGAAAAATACTTGATTTTTATTCATTTAAGTGTTTAGAACAAAAAGGGAGGTAGACTGTCATGTCATAGACGGAAAAATAAATGATAAAATAGATTTCGAAGACAGACTATACCATTAAATTCGTTAGTTTTTTTTTTGCAATTCCAGGGATCGACTCGATTTATATCTAAGACTTGAAGATAATATTAATCGTCACCAAACTGTAATTTATCCTTTGATATTATAAAATTGTCATTGTTATTAGACCTTGGCTTTTTTATACTGCTTTTAATATTGATGAATTTGATTTTTTTGTGATGAGTGATGACTTATGACAGTTATCATTAAATATTTATAAAAATAATGGGAAACGTGAGTTGCAGTCTACAGAGGACTAAAAAATATATTTATTAATAAAAAGCAAATAAGTTAAAGCGTTTTCTTTAAGAGATTATTCATAAACTCCATATTTAAATTACGAACTTAACTATTTCAGTTCACAAATAATAGTATTAGGATATTCATTATGAATGAATATCATCATTCTTATCTGCAGTAATAGAAATAAATTTAATATGTCTGCGTACCTAGTCTACCAAATTCACAAATTACACTGAAAAATATTTAGGTACTTCGTTGCTTTTAACTTACAGGTCATAATTCCTGGTGACAATTGTGATGCTGATAACCTTACATTCAAAGTCATTGGAGACTTCGGGAAATGGCAGTTGCTGATAAGTATATATATGGCTTTGATAAAGTTGCCGCTCGCTTGGTATCAATTAAATATCATATTTATGGCGCCTCCTCAACAATTTTGGTGCGCAAAACCAGAGTCATTTGCTATTTGGACAGATGAAGAGTGGCGACAAATTTGTTGTCCAGTACGTCTTTGTACCTATTTATCAAAATGTTTCTCTTTTTCTTTCATTAATATTTATCAAAGTTATGTTAAGTAACTAATTTAATATGTTTGTTAACAGAAAAATGAAGAACACCCATGTTTGATTTTAGACCCTGAAATTCTAATATTCGAGCTAAATATGGATAGATCGTTCATACCATTGGTTTCATGTCCTCGTTTTGTTTACGATAACAGTGTCTTTAACCGGACAATCACATCAGATTGGAATTTAGTATGCTCTAAGCATTGGCTGGTGCATGTGCGTGGTTACCCTTCCAACTTATAGCAGCCAAAGTTGTTAATATAATTTTACACTTTAGTTGCTTTATATATTATACTTGCATTATTCATAAATGAAAAATATTATACCTTGCGCATCGTAATCAACCATTTTAAATTTATAAGTATTTTTTTTTCAGTTCACCCAATGTGTAATGATGTGGGGTGTTTTAGTAGGTGGCATTATTTTTGGTGTGGTAGCGGATAAATACGGCCGCAAATATCCACTTATGATAGGAATTACTCTGCAATGCATCATGAGCTATATCTGTAGTATAGTAACGTCTTATTGGGTCTTTATTTTTTACTGGTCTCTTTTAGCTGTAGCTTCTGGGGGTATAGGAATTATATCGTTTGTTATAAGTATGGAGGTAAGCAAATAGTTATTTTTGTGCAAACTGATTGTTTAGATGCAAGACTGGTTAGAATTCGTGGTTATGTATGATACAGGTTGTAGGTGGTAAGTGGAGAACAATAATGCCTATTGTGTATCAGTTGCCATTCGGATTAGGAAACGCGGTGATGGCTCTCTTAGCTTATTGGCTTAGAGATTGGAGGAAACTTGAATTTGCTTTAGCGTCTCTTTCATCCCTTTATTTAATATATTGGTTTGTAGTACCGGAGTCGCCAAGATGGCTTCTAGCTACTGGTCGAAATAAGAAAGCTTTAGGTAAGTATCTTATGTTAGAATAATGGAAATTAGTTTTTTAATTACGTCATTTATTTTATTTAAAATACTTCTTTCAGAAGTTTTAAAAGAAGCAGCTATACAAAATAATAGAGAAAAATACTATGAAGCTGTTTTGCACAATATAAAAATATGCAAAACACGAAATCGTAATGATCCAGGATTTATAGCGTTTCTGAAATCTGAAAATATGAGGCTAAAAACTTTACTTTTATCTTTGAATTGGTAATTTTATAAAAAAGTATGAAAAATTTATTATCAGAATTTTAAATCTATTAATTAATCCTCTTTGGATTTATTGCTGTTTTGATCTGAAAGACATCCACATATAGCCTATTCCAATGAAAGTAGGCAAAAAGATGAACAAACTTTAGAATTAAGTATTTCATGCGATTTGCTGTTTCGCACTTAAGTTTAAGATTAATTCCTTATTATAATGCAATACTGTAGCACTTAACTACTAATATTCACTTTAAATTTACTTCCGAAATTCCCATAACAGTTTCGTCGAATATAAAACTCCACATTTTCGCAAATCCGTAGTGAATATCATAGACTAATCAAACTCTCGACCAATGATATTGCGTCAATTTTTTTTTTCAAATTTTGTTCATTTCTATTTTTTCCTGTTATGGTTGCAAAAGAACCTAAAAGCACTTCCGTTTTGTAAAAATAACTTACTTATTCGCCGCTTCAATGGGACATGGGATAATTTCATCTTACCCTCCAGACTTTAAGCTCATGAAAACTCCAGGCTCCGCGAGTTTGAATCGGACATGATCGGTTAAGATTTAAGAAATCTCGCCTCTTATTTATTATTTACTACTTATAATATACTTGTATGAATGAATTGATATTTTTAGGTTCTTTACCGGATTAGCGTTTTATACATTTTCACAATATCTAGGATTAGTTGGCGGAAATATTTTTTTAGCAGTCGCTATGAGTGGATTTATTTATATTGCCGGAGGATTAACATGTGTATTAATTATCACTAAAGCTGGAAGAAAAACGACAATCTGGATCTATCAAGTGATATCATCCTTATGTTTTTTTTTTATAATACTTATTCCAAGAGATCATTATGCAAACGATTGGCCAAGGTTGTTATTTGCAGGACTAGGTTTTGCAGGTTTAGCGGTGAGTCATTACTTTAGCTAAATAAAATTATATCAATCAAAATTGTTACTGTTTAGTAAAAAACCCAATATTAAAAATAAAACTATTATCAACAGGGTACTGTACCAGCGCTGTATTTATATTCAGGCGAATTATATCCGACTCTAGGGCGTAACGCAGGAGTGGCCGGAGTTACAACTTTCGCTCGTATTGCGTCTATGGTAGCACCAGCTATTGTAAGCTTAGATGACGTAAGACCGGACCTACCACTCATTCTACTGGCTATAGTTTCGACTGCCCAATTGGTATTAATTGTACCCTTGCCAGAAACAAAAGGTAGACCACTTCCAGACACGCTAGAGCATGCTGAACAATTCAAATAAAACTTAATAATTTAGATCATCTGTTTTAATTATAATTCTATACACTAATAAAAATATTTTTAATTATAAGGATGTATAAAAAAAAAACAATGAGAGAAAGTATAAAAGTATATTAAGACTTTAACCTTAAATATAACACTACAGATAGACAGTGGCTTTAAAGTAAAAATCTTAACATCACAGTAAAGTCATGTATATAATTATGTATCTTCAAATAATAAATAGCAGTTTTGGTGTGTGCAATATCTTAAATGTGTTAACATTATTACTGGTAATTGTTTTACAAAATTTAACTTAACTCTATAATTTTGACATTTATACAAGAATTTTGTTTTGTATAAAACTTACAAAACCTTCTGTGACTTATTATAAATATTAATATGATACAAATGCATTACAACATTTAAAACTACTTCAATAAATGCTTAAAATAGATATTAAAAGTAATTGTACTGTATGATAAGATGCATTGGAATTATTTAATCAACTTTCTTATTAGAAATTTGAACTTTAATATTTTCGATTCTGTGCAACAAAGTTGGATGAGAATGATACCATGCTGAGTAAAGTTTATCATAAATGGGGTAGTCTAAATTATCCTTGCCTAATTTAATAAGAGCCGATCTCAGTTCCATAGGATAATCTAAACCAACAGCAAAGTTGTCTGCTTCAAACTCAAATTTCCTTGATAAAGCTGTTGCAAAGAAAGATAAAAGAGAGTTGTAGGGAGCAAGAATAAGTTGCAATACTACTATTAGCCCTATGATTACTGGCTCTTGTCCAGATGGAAATCCTAATGAGGTGTAAAGTAATGAATATTTAAAGAGTAGCCCAAATGCTGTAAAAAGGAGTAGAAGATTTACTTCAGTGAGGACAATGGACTTATAAATATGACTACACTTCCAATGACCTAATTCATGAGCCAAAACTCCAAGAATTTCATTCTCAGTACATCCAGTAGTAACTTTCTTAACTTCATCATGCTTTTCAAGCAATGTATCGAACAAGACTATTCTTTTAGCACCAAATAATCCACTGAAATATGCATTACTGTGTGCTGATCGCTTAGATCCTTCTACTATGTAAACCTGAGATAGAGGAAAATTGAGTCTTGATGCTAGATTCTCAATACCTTTTCTTAAAGTGCCATCAGGTAATGGAACAAATTTATCAAATAATGGTGCAATGACTGAGGGATAAAGAGTTAATAGTATCAATGTGGTTACAGTTGTGAATAGCCACAACCATACTACAAACATGTTTCCACCAAGCATAATAATAAATATAGCTATAGAAACAATAGGTAATGTGATTACAAGACTAAGTACAAGTGACTTTAACTGATCTTTGATGAAGAATCCGATGGTCTGCTTATTGAATCCATGTTTTTCTTCAAGAACAAATATCTCATAAATAGAAAATGGCATATTTACAACAAAATTGAATAAAGTTACAAATGTCATAAAGACACAACTTATTAAGATTTCTTGACTTTGAGTGATATTAAAAAAGGCTGCAATATCTTCTGATTTTTGCCATGCTGCAGAAATCCATCTATTGTATAGAATAAATGATGTTAAGGATATACTATAAAATTCTTTCACAATTTTATATTGTGATTTATCAATTCCATATAGTCTGGCCTTTTTAAATGATTCTTCATTGAGCATCTCTTTTAAATCTTCTGGGATAGTATTGTTCGTCTTGTAAATCATCAGCTGAAAATATAAGTTCTTATGGTATTATTATAGTTAATAGCAATATGTAACCATGTATTTGATTTATTATGTTTCCTAGAAATTTTATACATTGAATGCAAAAGTAAGGTTATTTTTAAAACTATTTACTAGTGTGTGGACCAGTTGGAGTTACATATTTTTTAAATTTATTACAAGCAAGAGTATACCCATTTTCAAACACATTTTGTAATTTAGAAGCTGTAAAACCAAGTTAAGGTCTTTCATAATATGTAATAATAATAATATTTATAATTGAAGCTAGATTACTTTGTTCAGAATTTTAAGTTATTTACGGGTAAGGTAGGGACTACAAAATTTTAAAATTGAATATATTAGTGTATATGAGAGAATACTTAATAGAATTTTAATATGCCGACGTTTCATGTACAAATAAGAAGTAAACGTAAACGCAAGAAACTCACCTGCCGCAAAGAAAGATATAATTCCCAAGCATATTCAACCCAGGAGAATATTAAAATTAACAAGAGTAATAAATTTTCATCGATTGTCATTATTAGGCCGTTATTAACACCATATACTCATACAAGTATAATTAACAATAAAAAATATAGAAAATGGAGACAGAATCGAAACTGTTTGACATTGACAAATCGTGTTAGAAAAATATCAAATCAAAGAAACCAATATAGGTAATTTATGGAGTTAACCAGACATCTATATCATAGACTGAGCACAGAATAATGCGTTGAATTGCCATAAGTAATAATCGTTTTAGGTTCAAATTAATAAATTTCCTACGTTTTTAAATCAAAATAAAAATATACTTTATTCAAGTAGGCTTTTACAAGCACTTATGAATTGACATTTAAAAACTATTTGAAGTGAAGCTCCTGTTCGGAAAGTAGGTTATACTTAGAAGAAGCGGCAGAAAACTCAGTAGTTATTCTTTTTCACCATTTAAAAATACAATCAGGTTCTGCATAATCTTGTACTGAATAATATATCTTCTTTAGCAATGTATTATTTACAAATGATTTAAATTGCCTTATAATATACCTTGCCCCAATAAGGATTTATTGACTTAGCGAATCGGAAACTTGGTGTTATAAGGTTATCCTTACTTCTTGTGCACATAGACTAGGTAATTATCACAGATTTTATTAAAGGGAGCAATGTTACTATGAATATTTAATGTCTTATTTGAATATTTAATACAATTGTAATTCCTATTATTTATTAGTGGGAGCGAACATAGTGAAGATTTGGTCAACTGATACTATCAACTACAGTGTACAATATAGTGAAAAAATATTCATTTTACTTATTACGATGATGATCTTGAAATTTTAGATGTTACACATCGTCTGCTACCTCTATGAGGCTTATGTTTTTATTAATAATATCTAAACACCCTTACCTGATGCGGGACCTTGGATATTACTTTATTACAAAAAACTAAAATAAAACTTGGAAAGTTTTAGTCATAATATTTTTTAATAAAGAAACATTAATTACGCTTATCTGTTACTAGCAACCTCTTCGGCTTCGCACGGTTGCAATGCTGATACTAAATATACTGCAGAATGTCTTACAATATTCGCAATTTTTCAGTCATTCTCTACTATATTGCGCATGTATTATACCTTGCTCTTGAAGCAATCTATCTATTAAAAAAATCCGCTTCAAAATCAGATGTGTAATTTTAAATATCTTAGCATACATAGCGACAAACAACGGTAAGCTATCGTGATGATGATAAGTATATTTTGGCGACAATTATTTTTTATTTTCCATAAATTCATTTTCGACAAAGTTAGTGCAAATTTGCATGAGACCTAGACTTTCGTATAAGTTCATCTGGGTATGCACCGACTATTCATCAGATATTCTACAGCCTAACAGTAATACTTAGTATTGTTGTGCTCCAGTTTGAGCTAGTTTAAGGCACAATAGATAAACCTGATATCTTCTCGAATTAACGATGTAAAATGAAATAATTATTTATACCGTATTTATGAAAAATAATTCTTATAGAAGCTATCAAGGTAGACTATTAAGAAATAATTTAAATCTATTAGGGGAACATTGTTACATTGAAATTAGTCCTGCGTCTAATTTATCCAGTCGTATTTCAATTTTTTTTTATTAGGAGAATAGTCGGTGTACTTGTATTTGAGCACATATTTGTGCATTTTATGAATACTGTGTTGTTGGCTAATGTAGAAATTAATCTATATGTCGTGACCGAATAGATCGGGGGACTTTTAAATATTTTCGTCAGTTATTGAGTTTACATAAAGACTAAAATGTTATAATTATAATTTCAATAGATAATGACACTTAAAGACTCAGAAGGAAGCTGAAAAAGTTATCATCAATATACAAAATTAATATCTTATAAGTAATATTACGATGCATATTTACGATGCTTGGGAGAAATCACAGAATGCTATTGGAGTATTCTGTGATTTATCTAAAGCATTTGATTGTGTAGAACACAAGACGCTTCTTTATAAGCTCAAATATTACGGCGTTAAAGGTAGGGCTCTTGATCTCATTGCTTCATACTTAAATCAAAGAATCTAGCAAGTTTTCATTAATGGAATAAAGTCTACTGGATGTACGTTAAAAATGGGTGTTCCAGGAGGTTAAATTTTGGGTCCCTTTCTATTTCTAGTATATATAAATGACCTTCCTTTCTTTGTTAAAGGTATTTGTGATATAGTATTGTTTTCTGACGATACTTCACTGATTTTTAAGGTTGACAGGAAAAAAACTGACTATGAGGATGTGAACGGTGCCTTATCACAGATACAAGATTGGTTTAAAGTAAATAATTTGGTTTTGAATGCTCAAAAAACAAAATGTGTAGTTTTTACCCTACCCAATGTTAGAAAGCAAAATTATAATATATCTTTAAGCGGTGGCCCGCTTGATGTAGCCGATACTACGGTGTTCTTGGGAATAGAATTGGATTCCAACTTCAGTTGAGTCCCCATTTGTAGTTCCTAACAGGAAGACTCAGCTCCGCAGCATACGCGGTTAGAAAAGTTAGACAACTAACTGATATTGATACCGCTTATTTAGTTTGTTTTGGTTATTTTCACAGAATTATGTCATATGGCATATTACTTTGAGGTAACGCTGCAGATATTGAATCTGTCTTTATTTTACAAAAGAGAGCAATTCGGTTTATTTATAATCTTGGAGCTAGAGACTCTCTTCGGGATGTTTTTAGCAAAGTAGGAATACTCACTGTTGCGTCGCAATATATTTACAACAGTATCATGTATATTCACAGTAACATTGATCACTTTGATAAAATCAGTGATAATCATTGTATATGCACTAGAAGTAAGGATAAGCTTATAACGCTAACTTTCCGACTTCACAAAGTCAATAAATCTTTCTTGGGGCAAGGTATCCATTTCTATAATAAAATTCCGCAGACATTTTTAACTTTGCCGTTTCGTAAATTCAAATCGTTTATAACATTGGTAAAAAAGGCGTATTATTCGATACAAGATTTTGTAGATGATAAAAAAGCGTGGAATTAATACCTGTTGACTTCCAGGCAGGATATATTAATTTAAATAATTGTATTAACTAACATGACTGTACTTTTTTTTTAATGTTGAAAAAGAGTAACTACTGAGTTTCTTGCCGGTTCTTCTCGGTAGAATCTACTTTCCGAACCGGTGGTAGCTTCACTTAATTGTTATATGACGATTCAAAAATGCTTGAAAAAACCTACTTCAATAAAGTATATTTTGATTTTGTTTGATTTTGAATATATATTTATTTATGATAAAATATTTATCTTATTTATACTGAAAAATTGTCAATTCATTTGTTTTAAATCTAAATCAGCGTTAATGTTGCAATACTCGTAATACAAGACATTTTACTTATCCCGAGTATCCCGCTGATAAACATGACGGCGGTCTTCATACATGAGTCTTGTATAAATATTATAAGACATATTACAATTCCTATAAAAGGGGATTATTTCCTTAGCAAAGACAGTTCCATCTGCACTGTCGTGTAGTGAAGATTAGATAAATATTTAATTAAAAATGTCGTTAAAAAGTATGCAATTTTGTATCTTAGAATTGCTGTTGGTTATTGCTATCACATGCTATGCAGATGAAAACTGTGAAACGATTCCCACTGAAATTCATGTAACGAAAGGTAAAGTGTCTCATTACATATTAAATACATAGAAAAAAAACATTAATGAATATTTTGACGAATTAATCTTGCAAAAAAAAAAATACATTTAATGTTGTGTCGCCATGTGCTTAGTATTAGATAGTAAGTATTAGTATATGTTCGCAAAACTTTAACTTAATCGGTTGGGCGAAACTGATTTGATCGAAATCGAAAGGAATAAAATAAAAATTATATACAATTTAGAACGTTATTATTAATCAGATAAATACATGTAACCTAAGCTTAAAATTTTTAAACCTTACATGTTCTTCGTTTGAGTTTTCTTGTATGAAATTATTTAAACGATATAAATATTATAATATCACTATTTTTTCAGAGGAATATGATGAAATGGGCAGTTTGGTACGATCGTGTAGCGGCGAAGTTACCGTCAACAAATGTGAAGGAATTTGTAATAGCCAAGTGCAACCGTCTGTTGTTGCAGCAACGGGCTTCCTAAAGGTTGTTTATTTAATTATAAATATTTATAGAAAACCTTTTTTTTAATAACATGTATAACTACGACTTTATGTCTATTGTTACTAGGAATGTTACTGCTGCAAGGAAAATTTTTTAAGAGAAAGATTGGTGACGCTCACTCATTGTTACGATTCCGATGGGATGAGATTTGAAGATGAAGAAAATGGACTTATGGAAGTTCGTTTGAGGGAACCTGCTGAATGTAGATGTTATAAATGCGGAGATTATAGCCGATAGGAATAAAGCGACCTTATATACGACTAAAAATAATGAATTGTGTTAGAATAATGTCAAAGGAAAATATTGTAAATACAAAGAAAATGATGTTTGAAATTGGTCAAGGATTTGAATTTTATATAAATAAATGAAATAAACCACCCATGAAATAATGTAATCAATTTTATTATTCCCTTTTGACACCTATCACCAATCTGATTTATAATAGTATCACGAAATTAATTAATTAGCATTATTATAGTACAAACACCAAGTATGGACATTTTAAACAGATGAAAAATATACTTAATTGAATTATTTTGGGATTCTTTATTAAGATTTGAGATCTTAACACTTAAAATGCATTTAAATACCTACTTAATTTATTTTAAACTTGCTTAAAAACACTTTAATATCATTGGAATAAAATATTTGGGTAATATCCACAAATAAAATACACGTTATGTTAATGTTGCTTTCATACTGAATGAAATCTGTACCTGTAGACGGGAATTATTCCCTTTAATATTTTAGTCTTCTATATTTACATTGAAATCTTGTATTTTTATCTTTTTATAATCATTAAAATTACTATTGTTTAACTAATTGAAACTATAATATATGTAGCATAACGATAAAAGATAAGCTACTACTACAAGGAATGTTATCCTCCACTAGTTATCTTCTAGCTTTTTTTTAAATTTTTTATGGTATAGATTAGCGGACGAGCATATGGGCCACCTGATCGTAAGTGGTCACCACCACCCATAGACAATGACGCTGTGAGAAATATTAACTATTCTTTACATCGTCAATGTGCCACCAACCTTGGGAACTAAGCTGTTACGTCCCTTGTGCCTATAGATACACTGGCTCACTCACCATTCAAACCGGAACACAACAATACTGAGTACTGTTATTTGGCGGTAGAATAACTGATGAGTGGGTGGTACCTACCCAGACGGGATTGCACAAAGCCCCACCAAGTAAATATATTATCTTACCACCAAGTAGCTATTTCACGAGAGCCATGTCCCTAGTTTTAATGTATCAGATTCTTCCATTAACACTAAGAGAGGCAAGCTTTATAAGTAGCATTGAAAAGTCATTGAATATCATTCCGCTACCCGCTCTTTGGCTCCATAATCAGTTGCTTTAAAGTGTGATGCTATGACCAAATTACTTGAATTAATGAAATCCACTATTTTAACATAGTCCTATCATCAGATATAATATATCATTCGTAGTAAAATATAACTTAGTCTCTTTTAAATCTTATTTTTCAATATCAAACAATTTTCAAACAGCATCGTTTCTGAATGGAGATTCTAATAAAAGTAACCAAAAACTAAATAGGTATTTTTTACTTTTTATAATTGCTATAATGATGAGTTCTATTGAGCATAAAACTTTTGAGAAGTTAATAGGCGCAATATTATGAATTAAATTATATAGCTAATCGAAGTCTTAATTTTTGTAGTACTTATTTTTAAAAGTTTTGTCTGAAGATGACGAATAACATTTAATAGGGGACATGATCGCTATTACCTCCTGCAGTTTGAGTTGGTATGACGTATACTTTGAAACATTTTGATACACGACAGGTTATGAAAAAAGAGCACAAGCTTTTCAGGGACTTTATTTATACTTAAACTAACGACCTGACGGATCAATATGATTCTAAATATACTAAAGTTTTTGTATATTTACGATAACACACTACAAACTTCTAAAATTATCAGTGTTTCTTTACTATATTGTCCTTGTATTATATACAAAAACCTTCCTCTCGAATCACTCTGTCTATTAAAAAAACCGCATCAAAATCCGTTGCGTAATTTTAAAGATTTAAGCATACAAAGGGACATAGGGACAGAGAAAGCGAGTTTATCTACTACTAGTATGTAGTGATGCTGAAAATCTTTGCGTCTACAGCTGTAGAAAGACAGGGCTACTAAAGGAACGATACAAGAGCGACTTTTGCTTTTTACTGAACGACTAAATTTTTCAATGCTAGCCCGTGTTGGACTCTGAGAGACTTCGTCATTCTCAGAGCAGGAACGGCTTCATTATCGAAAGACGTTATGTATGCTATAGTTGATAGTATGATTCACAAGTACAAGAATAATACCTTCACTCAGCTCCTTTATGTCGTTTTTGTACACATTTACAATATCGTGTATCTAAAAACTTTTATTCTGTAGAATTAAATATTTAAAGTAAGCCAGCAAGTAAGAAAGTCTGAAATAAAAACTTTTTTTCACAGGGAGAGTATTATGGAATCGAATAACCTGATTTGACTTTATAATAATATTATAAACTTTGAAAAGATTAATGTAATGGAAACTTGTTGTTATCAATATAGTATGTTCCAATGCGGGATGGTGGAATGCACATGTGGCAAATTTTCGATGAAATTAGACACATGCAGGTTTCTTCACGACTTTTCCTTCACCGCCGAGCATGAGATGAATTATAAACACAAATTAAGCATATATAATGATGCTGCCAGGGTTTGAACCCGAAATCATCGGTTAAGATGCACGCGTCTAATCACTGAGCTATCTCAGCTCATTTACCAATATGTCTATCCGTAAATAAATTGTTGTTGCTGTTTCCATCTACTTTGCAAAGAATAATTTTAGTTCTAATATATTCGATTATTAACACATTATATATATTATATTGCTTTTTCGGTTAGTATTTTTAATGGTTGTTTCAACTAATATTATATTTTTAGAATTAACCTTTTTGACTGTGATGAAATTTTACTACTTTAAAAAGACTTAATCGAATTTGTTTGAGATAGTTTTATTAGTAGCAGCTAGTTCTTCCTTCTTGTTTTTCAGTTCTTGACAAAGATATCTGCCCTAATCATCATTAATCCTTTGAGCTGTATATCAGCATATTTAATGTTTTCAACATATTCGGTAATAAACGACACCAAAGAAAAATATTGAAAAAAAAACAAATGAATGACTGTTTTCAAAATGTACCAACATAATGAATTTATAAATTTGAATTTGGAATTCGTCGAAAAGAGCGACCAATCACGTAAATTCACTAATTTTCACAGTAAATTTCTGTTAAATTATAAAAACTAACTCTAAACTCCAACCGAAATATTATGAACTATCGAAATTGTTTATATTTTATTGAAAATTGAATAAACGTCAAATAGATATTAAAGTTAAACGGTATTTACAATTTTACGGTAAAATAGTATGGCGGTTTCCGGGTTGGCGATATCGATAAATTACAATATAGCGAAAAAAATACGTTAAATTGCAATCATGTTTCACAGTTCACAATATTTCGTCAGATTATAATCTGTCGTGTCAGATTATAATCTAACGAATTTTGTAATTTTACAGTGACATACAAAATATACATATATAAATCTATGCTTCTATAAATCTGTCGCTTTTTCACTATCTAACCAATGAAACAAATTTGATGAAATTTGTTATGAAGTACACTTGAACTCCAAGGAAGGACATAGGCTTACTTTTGCTTAACACGTGACAATCAACACCTATAAAGCGAGCGAAGTCGTGGGAAACAATTAGTATATTATATATTGAAATTTATCCAACTTAATACTAAAGGCCTATTCAACTTAAGGTGACATATTGTACGTCTTTTACAGACCAACAACAATTTTGTTAAATATCAAAATATTTAACTTACCTTTAATCAGAGTTTAAAAAAATGAAAGTTATTATAAGTCATAAAACAGTTGAACATGCTAGATTACAATAAAGCTCATTTGAATTACGGTGCCGTAGCTATGACAATAATTGTCAAGCAACATGCTTTTCAATTGTTAATTCAATAAATTTAGGTAAATTATGATTATTTCGAAATTACTTAAGAACATAAGTACTTAAAACTCTAAATCTAGTTAAACATTTTTTTTAAATAGTACAGTATTGTTTTTACAATGCAAATCCTCACAACACTTTACCGTAATTCAAAATTTTTTGTATTACATATTATATACAAGGCTTTTAATCTTATATTTATAAACGATTAAACTTCAATATAGTCTTGGTTACTCGATGAAAAATCCATTAAGAAAATCGTGTCCACACTGCTTGAAATCTGTGTATTTCTTCGGGAGGTATGTTTACTAAAATGATTTCAATGTATCACACACTAGACGCGCTTCCAATAACAAAATAAGGTCATTTAATTCCTTTATAAGCGAGATTTTTCGTGAAAATATACACAACAGTTGCATCCTCCGTTAAAGCAACACCACCTAAGAAATAAAAACAAAAGCTTAAGATTTAATATGTTGTTTCTTAATTCAATTCGTTTTAGCTTAATTGTTCTTTCGATGTGTCATTTACAAAAAACGCAAGTTACTGCACAAGAAGTCCAGCTGCCTCCCGGTAAGTCGTCCCTTTACAGTTAATTTGGAATTATGAAGATCCATAATAAACAAAATACTATTAAATTCAAGCTAACTCGTTCGTTTCTATATCAGAATCAGTGTGTTGTCTTATGTGTATTATTAGAAAGTTTTTATTCCAGGTCAAGAATGCCAAATGACTCCAGTTATTCACGTGCTTCAACATCCAGGATGTGTTCCTAAGCCTATTCCATCATACGCCTGCATTGGTAAATGTACGAGTTACGTTCAGGTAAAAATATTCGTATCATGTACGTCTCTTTATGAATAAGAAAACATCTATCAACTTCGTGTGTGTAATAAGCCTAAAATAATGTCTTGATTTAAAGGTATCCGGTAGTAAAATTTGGCAAATGGAGAGATCTTGCAACTGTTGTCAAGAATCAGGAGAAAGGGAGGCATCTGTTGTATTATTTTGTCCTAAAGCTAAGAACGAAGAAAAGCGTTTCCGAAAGGTACATTTATTTTATTTATCTTTGATTTGTTTCTAAATTCGTAAGAAATTATTTTAAAATATTTCTTTATATCGTTTTTCAGGTGTCGACGAAAGCTCCACTAGAATGCATGTGTCGTCCATGTGGTGCTATTGAAGAAAGTTCAATTATTCCTCAGGAAATCGCGGGATATGCTGATGAAGGAATTTTAAAGAGCCATTTTAGGCAAAACTTATAAATATAAAGAAACCATTAATCCGACTGAATAACTTATTTTATAAAGAAAATTAAGATGTAAAAAATAAAATTCCTTGGCCAATTTAATACATTTTATTTATAACTTTACACCCTTTTGAATTTTAAAATTAACTTATTTTAAAATAATTTATATTTAATTTAATATGCTCACTAACTACTAATATCAATACGTCTGTTAAAGTAAAAATGAATATAAATATAACAAGGGATACTTTGCTCTATAAAGTGTATTTGCTCTTTTTCATTATTGTTTTGGAAATTGTGAGGTTCATGTACGTTTAATTCATAAACACACATAGATAAAGCGTACGCTCATACTAATACAAAATATTGAAACTATTTTCAATTTGTACAGAAGACCTCTTCAGTCAGAAATAACTATACGAAATATCTGAAAGAATAATATTATTAGTATCTTGATATGAAGTCGTTAGCATACACATATATATTGCCATAAGACAATTACTTAAAATAAATATATATTTAATTTACGAAAAACACTTTACTACGAAAAGATACAATTCAACATATTAGGGCAAATATTACTTTAATAGATTGAAGGTTAAGTTATAACAATTTAAAAAATTTACAAAGTGTGATTGCTGATGAAAAACTATAATTAATGTCTACTTTCCTTTTTTAACTACCCATGGACTATTCCAACTTTAATAAATATACAACAAATAAACAACATTTGACATTGAATTCCACTTAAGTTTACTTGGTTGAAGGACTCTGTGGAAGGCAGTCTGGGTAGGAATTATGACCTCTCATTATACGTTCTGTCGTCAAACAGCAATATTTTGTAAAGTTGGACATGCATAAGGGCTATATACATATAATTTTTCAGTTGCCAAGATTAGTGGAGTATTGATTATGTAAGAAATACTTAATAGACCATAAGACCAAAATGGATATGTTCAGTGGTGACCATCGGGTATTCCATTGGCTAATCCACCTATCAATAAAAAAACTGATATTCATCATGGAATCGTGAAAAATGGCGTTTTCAATGTCAAGAATGCTTTTATCGGAACTTCGAAAGTTTAAATGAAATAAGTATTTTTAATAATAAATGAAGAACTCTTTGTAGGACATAATGTATTCAGTAGCTATTTGTTAGAAAATAATTTAATTTAACCATAGCAACACTTCCTTATGAACTTACTATAAGTCAAGTGTCAGATTTAGTCTGTCACTTAAAACTGTCACTATTCTAATAATTATTGATAATTCAAACTTTGTTTTGATTATTGTCTTACACTTTGAATTCGTCTAATTGTCCTAAATATCTATTTCATTTACAATTTCTATACATTAACGCAAAATGAGTCGTCGTAAACGCACTAAGGTATGATTTTCAAATATCTAATTTGACCGGGTTTGTTTTTTTGATTTGTTTTGATACGAAGGTTATGTTTATTGCTCTCAGGTCGAAAACCGCGAATTAGATGAAAAGCTGAAGCAAGATGATTCTGAATCTGATCAATCTGAAAAGAGTAAGATTACGTCTTCGAGTCCCAAACCAGTTATTGGGCGGCGGGAGTCGTCTTCCAGTCGTACCACTGATTCTAAAAAAGAAGATAAGCCGATTATTATCGAGGAAACTAAAAGTGAAGACATTGAAGAAATAAACTATAAAGAGATGTTAAACAGGTAATGTATACTGTATATTATAAAGTAAGGCAAATTTATAAAGTAAGGCAAAGTTCATGGTCACGGGTAGACTGTCTACCCGTGACCACGAACGCTGAAAATGCTCGAAACGTCGGGATGATAAAAATAATTAAGATACGCGATTTAAATCCGTTAAAACTAGTTTTATTTCAATGTGTAATAATCGCGAAAATCTAAGAGAACTTTATAGGCATTAATTTACTGTGGTGTAGACATAATTCATAGATCCAATTAGATTACTAATAAGTCATTGTTTTTATATTTGTATAGCTTGGAAGGAGCTGCATTCCAATCTAGACTTCCATTTGATAAAATGTCATCTTTGGAAGCTGAGTGTTTCTCCGATTTACAAGGACCATCCAGTCACACATTTGTGCAAATCAGAAATCGTGTTTTAAAGCTTTGGTTTGAGGATCCCAAGAAGCAACTGACTCTGGAACAAGCTGTACAAAAGATGGAAGTAAGTATGCTTATAAGCAACCATTACTTCATATGACTATATTTTAATATTAAAATATTACCTTTGTAATATTAAAAAGTATTTAGCTTGTTCTATTCTTTTTTTAAATTATTCTCATTGCATATAGATAATAATGTGACTTATGACAATTTTTTTTAATCTGTTTTTTTCTAGCCACCCTACAATGGAGATCCAGCTTTAGTTATAAGGTGTCATGCATTTTTAGAAAGACATGGCTTTATAAACTATGGTATTTATGAAAGAGTGACACCTATTCCTTCTCCACCTAAAGGAAAACATAGGCCCAAAGTTATCATTATTGGAGCAGGTGTGTATTTACAAATGATCTCCAAAAAATAAATAAAAAATAAACAAATGTTTATTATGTATTTACATAATTTCTTAGTTTTAAGCAAATATCTTGTATCCATTTATGGAGCATGAGAAGAGAATAACTGGAGTTTGTTCAGCAACATAAATAAATAAACAGCTATAATTATATATAGTGAAATATGACTTGAATGCTATTAAATAATATCTTTAAGATTTTATTACAAGTATAAATATATTGTTATTAAAAATTTGGTACATCATTTGAGATTCAAAATTATGTTCTTTGTGTCATGGTAAAAAAAAAAACAAACTGGCTTGTTTCTGTATGTTGTGTTATAATACTTTATATAACATTACAGGTGTTTCGGGCTTGGCAGCTGCTCGTCAACTTCAGTCGTTTGGTTGTGAGGTTGTGATATTAGAAGGCAGAGACAGAGTTGGCGGTAGGGTTGTGACTTATAGAAAAGGTCCTTATGTTGCTGATTTAGGTAAATATCAACAGATTAATAAGTAATTGTTATCATAATATTGTTTTTTATTTATACTCTGTAATAATATTCACAGATCTTAGTGTAGTAAAATTTATAGTTTTGTAGTGTATAATTGAATCTGTTTCAGGGGCTATGGTAGTTACAGGCTTGGGTGGCAATCCTGTTACCACCTTGTCAGTTCAGATGAATATGGAATTGCATAAGATTAAACAAAAGTGTCCGCTGTATGAAGCAACTGGAAACCAAGTGCCTAAGCATAAGGATGAAATGGTAAGCATGGTTCAAATAATAATTAAAATTGGAATGTCAAAATTTTTTTTTTAAATGTGGCCATGATTATAATGTTGAAATAGATAAACAATTAGTTTTCATACTCATTGCTTTAAAATGTGATGTTGTAGATTTGTCAGTGTATTGAATATATATTTTACTTATTGTATTAGTTCTTAAGTATCTGATTTAAATTTTAAAATAATTCAATTACTAGTTGCTTATTTTCGTGGGTGCTTGTCTAGCCATAGGTGTTTGTATTGTTGATACTATATACCACTATGTATATTGAACAAAAATTTGTCTTATACTCATTTAATTTTATTTATTTTCAAGGTGGAACGTGAATTTAACCGTTTGTTAGATGCCACATCTTACTTGTCGCATCAAGTGGACTTCAACTATTACAATGACACACCAGTCTCTCTCGGGCAAGCTCTCGAATGGGTGATTAAATTACAACAAAAGAATGTTAAACACAAGCAGGTATATGTTTATATGTGTTTCAATATGTGATCATAAAATGCCATTAGAAATATTGTTCTCAATTTTATACAATGATCTTGCATGAGTATAATTTAAGCGGCAATAGCGCATTGGTTTACGGGCAGCCTAGTGATATAAAAATTCGCAGGATCGATCCTGGCCCCTTGGGCTATTGACGTACCCACTCTTAATACAAGTGATAAGCTTAAAAGGAGTGCTAAAAAGGAATATTAGTTATTTACTTATTAATATACCTACCATAGATACCTACGATAAGTTTTTAACTAAAAATAAAAAGTTTTTAAAGAAATTTTTTCTTTTATTTTAACAGATTCAGCAATTAAAAGCTGTGATAACTTTACAAGAGAAAATGAAGAATAATATAAACAAGTAAGTAATTTAATGTAACTATATATTCAACAATCTTTTTTTTTTTACTAATATACTAAAACATGGCAACACACTCAAAGACACACGTAACACACAACACAGTTTTGGAAATGGAACATGAAGGCATAAAACATATCATGTTATTCCCGCTGAGTTTCTTTCGCCGGTTTTTCTTAGATCTGTAGAATGATTTATGAACCGATGGTAGATTTTTGACATCTTCTTTTTTTGCGCCTATATTTAAAAGATTTTTTTCTTATGACTTTTAACATGCCCTTTGCCATCATAGCACACAACGTCATACTTGAAATAGCATAAATATAACTGTATTTTAAATCTCATCATAAAAAAAATAATAATTATTTTTTGTTCACAATTTTTTTTTTAACTATGAAAGGTGTAAAATTTTGCAAATAACGTGAAAGCCGAAATAAAGCCGATTTTATAAATTAAATCTTGTGTTGCCCAATGGTTATGTAATTTTTGTTCTTCTGCACATCAAATATCTCGAGCGTTTTCTATTTTGCTGAAAATTTTATATATTTTTATAAAATTATAAAAATTTAATATAAAATTGATAATATTTTATGTTTTTCACAGGATGTCCGATATAAAAGAGTTACTAAAGTCAATGAAAACAGAGAAAGAAGCCTTGCTCGTTGAGAGAGAAAAGGGTGCGACGGGAGACGCGAGTATCTTGCAGGAGTTTAATTTACGTCGACTGAACAGGGAAATGAATCAGCTGTGCAACGAGTACGAAGCCATGGTGACCCAGAACAGCACTATTGAGGATAAATTGACCCAGCTCGAAACGAACCCACCTAGGTAAGTGATAGGCTGGATTAAGTTTATCCAGGCTCTGTGGCAACACATATCCTTTTAATACTGTAATTGTATTTTATTATATCTGTACATATCATATTACATTAGGAGTAGTTAGTTATAGTACGACACAAATTAGATGTAGCATCGGATAATGCAATGGAATGAAAATAAAACCGATTATTGCCGATTTACACGACCAATAGAAATAGCTCCCTATCGCGCCATTCGACACTATTCGTCGCTATAGATTCTCGCGTCAAAGAAAGCAAGTTCGTGTAAATTGACGTGTCAAATTGACGAATATATTAGGTCATATGATATTACAAGTTATTACGTTTGTGCAAAGGTCATATTCGCATGAGAAATAAACATTGATAATTTGGGATAGTGTACTCAATTCGGATGTGATCGGTTTTACGAATTTTGCCGATGCGACATCTAAGTTGTGTCGTACTATACCTTGTATTTTTTTTTTGAATCTTTAGTGTCCATAAGAGGGTCCTCCTCCCCTCTTATAGACGTCGCTGGGCTTTTAACGGGGATGACCTAAAATTCTGCCCCGTTATTATTTTTTTCTTTTATTATGGAAATAAGATTAAACCACATAATAAATTGCCTTGCCTTCGGCATAAAGTGTATTGGTTTGAAAAAATAACATAATAGTTTATCTATAATTATACATTTATACATCTGTCTATATGTCTGATAATTTATTTTAAAGTAACTCATTAATTCTTCATAAAGCAAACTAGAACTAGAAGTAACGTTTGGTACCGTTTCCAAATCTACGAGAGTGTGAGTGGTACCGTCAGCATGAACATAATTATTTAAACTCTTTGCACGAAACTAATAATTAGTTATTAACTTAATAATTATCTTTTTATAAGAGTCGAGATGGCCCAGTGGTTAGAACGCATGCATCTTAACCAATGATTGGGTTCAAATTCAGGCAAGCACCGCTGTTTCATGTGCTTAATTTGTCTTTATAATTGATCTCGTGAACAGTGGAGGAAAGCATCGTAAGGAAACCTGCATGTGACAAATTTCATAGAAATTCTGCCACATGTGTATTCCACCAATCCGCATTTTAACAGCAGTGGGAATTTACAGGCTGATGTTGTTGTATCTTGTTATATTATAAAAGGATCACGATTACGTAATACGTTCCCAGTTCGGTGTACCTGTCGGTGCGCGACAGGCAGATACTAGACTGGCACTTCGCTAATTTGGAGTTCGCGAACGCTACACCACTTGGAAACCTTTCCCTCAAGCACTGGGACCAAGACGACGACTTCGAGTTCACTGGAAACCACTTGACAGGTATTTATGGAAGAAATATAATTATTATTATACTAACAATGAGCTGAGATGGCCCAGTGGTTAGAACGCGTGCATCATATGTATCCTAACTGATGATTGCGGGTTCAAACGCAGGCAAGCCCCACTGAATATTCATGTGCTTAATTTGTGTTTATAATTAATCTCGTGCTCGGCGGTGAAGGAAAACATCGTGAGGAAACCTGCATGTGACAAATTTCATAGAAATTCTGCCACATGTGTATTCCACCAACCCGCATTGGAACAGCGTGGTGGAATATGTTCCAAACCTTCTCCTCAAAGGGAGAGGAGGCCTTTAGCCCAGCAGTGGGAATTTACAGGCTGTTATTGTTGTTGTTGTTGTTGTTATACTAGCAATGTCGGCGATTTTGTGCGCGTTTGAATTTAACAAATTCAGTTCTCAAATTTTACTATAACTCATTAATCTTACTATAACTTTTATATAATTCTAAAATAAAAGTAGTCTTTGTTACTAATTATTACATCAGCTATCTGCCAGTGTAAGTTCCGTCAAAATCGATCCAGAGGTAAGTCGGAACAAATACAGGCAGTGCAACACATACATATGCATTTAATAAAAAGCAGTTATTCTAATATTAATTAAAGATCGCCGATATTTTATATGCAGCCATCGTTCCATAATCACTGGGTATAAAATCGGCGAATGCTATGAATATATGATATTCATAAGATGTAAAGTCTATAAGATGTGACTATTTTTTATGTAAACATTTTTTTATTTCTGTAATACGATTACGAAGTTCTTAAATTTTAGACAATTTACTTGCTGGTAGGTTTCGTGCTCGCTGCAATACTCAGTATTGTAATTTGTAAGCATAGAGAAATGGTATCTTACATCCTTGTATTGGACAATGGCCATGACACACATGCTTAATATTTCCCATAGTGCTAATGTGTACATGTACAGGCGGTGACCACATACCATCTCTATTATCGGCGGCTGATTTGTCATTCTGGTTACATGATTTCATGATATAAATAAAAAAGTATGCATGTTTTCAGTCGTAAAATGGTTCGGTGTTGGTTTGGGTTTAGAGATTCAGATTATTATAAATTTTAGGAAAAGACTTCTCTATGACGACTAATAGATTTCTATGAACACAAGTCTTTTCTGAAATTATTTAACGATAAAAAATCTTTTATAGCAATGTAATTGTAGATTATGTTCGGTTTCGGTTCTAAAGAATTCTCTGGAACTCAGGGAATTTTGTTATTAGGATTATTTTATTATGTTTTGGAATTATGAGGCAATAGTCATAATTACACAGACAAATACACAATGAGTTTCTTTCTCCGGTTTTTCTCAGGGTATTTTCTTTTCCGACTCGTTGGTAGTTTTTAAATTGACAATTACATAAATTTACTTATTGTAAGTGTGTGTGTTATAAAGGATTGATTCAATTTAGTAAGCACAATGGTCTTCTATGGTTCCGTACTTGTTGATATCGTCCTGGCCGATTTCGGCCAAGGTGACAAATTTCAAGGAAGACCAGCCAATTACGCAGAACATATTATAATCCATAAGTGCGTGCGCAAACAACAGGTTTATTCTCTATTCCCTCGATGTAATAAAAATATAGGTAAGAAAATCCGATACGACAGGAAAGACTTCAAACTCAAGACAACAAGACTTTACGTGCTTTCTGAAGCATGGGTGCGTTCACAGTTCCAACCTCCAAACTCTCGGCTGTTACTGCAAATTTTCTGATTGAAAACCCTTATAATTTTTAATCAAGATGATTTAGGGTTTATTTGTCGACTTCAGCAAACAGCTGTAAATTTGTTAAAGCATTTTTTAGTTACAATGTCTTTAACCAAAATGGACTATTCGTAAAAACTTGTCCATTCTCTCACTTAGCTTAGCGTGCTTAGCGTATAAAACTATTTTTTGGGATCTTTTGTTTTTTGCACTTGCGTCCGTTACAGATTGTTGGCCAGTGGCGAATTTACAAATTTGCCGCTAGTAGGCTATTCAATTTTTGCCGCCCCTACTGACTTTTGAAATTCAAATTAATTACCTACATCTATTTTTAAATTACAACTTTTTGATTTGTGTTCTATCGCCTTTATTACATCGGCTTTTTCCCGTTGTTAGTATGATTATGAACTAGGTGATATTTCTGTCAGTACTAGATTATTTTTCCAACCAGCTATGTAGTATATAATTATAAATATTTTTTTATGTGCAGCCCTTCTAAATCTGCCGCCCTAGGCTTTAGCTTACTTAGCTTATTGGAAAATCCGCCACTGTTGTTGGCCATACAATAATATGATCTTGGTATTTTTAGTTAATGTAATGGCGTTACAAAGACACTACTAGCTTATTAAAACTTATGCTGTCCTTGGTACCTGTTTTTATTATATTTATCGATGTTTAAATAATGACAAACATTTTGGAATGCACTAAACGCACCTAAAACCATGATAGATATATCTTTTATGTCCATAATATAGAAGATACGCAAGTCTTCAAACTGTATTGTAAATCGCTCATCTATATTTAGCGCCAAAATGATGAAACTTCTTTTAAATAATATTTTGATTGTCAAATATACATTAGTTCAATTAGAATGTTTATGATTTAAATTTGTTATCTGATCGTTCCATAATCATTCAAAAAAAAAAAAAAATAACGGCTTACGCTATGAACATATAAGACTAACAGTTTTTAATGTAAAAATTTATTTTATTTCCGTAATACGATTACGATGTTCTTGAATTGTGAACACGACTTGTATAATGTTTGTGTAAAACTCTTTAAGTGGGTTAAAGGTTAGTACATTAAGTTCATAAATCATGGACCAATCTGTGTCGACATCGTTTGATCGATCGAATAGCGAAATATACGAGTCATCGTCTCGATACTAATCACAGTCATTCGCGCAACACTACGGCCGACGGCAATAATTTCAATTAACTACTAACCCTCGTTAGAATTTTGCAAACAATTTCTATCAGCGCTGGAATAGATGCGCTATTGTGCCACATACAAAAGTTGCTTCCGAATAGAAATGACTCTCCTTAAAAGGTCGTCCCGCATCTATCCCATTTGTTACCACGTGAGCCTTTCCTTGCCTTATACGAAAGCGCTCCCGATGTATATTTAGTTAGAATTTGGATTTATCATGACTTTAAAACAATATTTGCTTGTGGCAGTTACTGAAGAATTTCAATGGCCGTTTCTTGTTTATTAGTCTTTATTATAGTGTATTTGTACAAATACTGGCTATTTAGATATTTTTTATGTGTGTTTTATTCTAGTACCTGTCTCGTTTTTGTATGGGTGAAATTTCATGATATTTTATTACAAAAAGAGAGTGGAATGGTCTAACAAAGTGTGAGAGCTTAGTTCATAATGCTGCTCCAATTCGAGTTGGTCCAAGAGAGCAGAAATTCATTAAAATTAAACATATGCAGGTTTCCTCACAAAGTTTGACTTCACTTCAGAGCACGAGCAATGCAATGAAAAATCAGTGGTGCCTGGATCGGAACCCGTAATCGTCGTTTAAATTGTACGCGTTCTAACCACTGTGCTATCTCGGCTCTATCTTTTATTGTTGACTATTAAGTAAATTATATTATGCGTTATTTATTTTGTGTTTCTTGGAAGAGTTATTGAAACAATCCAAATCGTCACAATGTATTGTTCGTGGGTACTGTATATGTTAAAGCGCTATATACCAAGATGACCTAGTAGATTGGCACCAAGAGAACTTAAGGTCGCGGGTTCAATTCCTAGTAAGCTTTTTCTTTTGCTTAGGTTAATTTTTGTTTTCTACACTACAGTAATTATCTTATAGTAGTCTTACGATTTATATCAGTCTCCTTAAATTTTCTTTAACTGAATTCGTACCGACGTGTGTCTTCGCGATTTCTTATATAAACAACAAAAAATTATTTTGCGTAAAAACTTTCTATCAAAAAGTTAAATTTTAATTTCGAAATGGATAAAAAAGTGATACCATTTTATGTTTAATAGGAGATAAATAATGGCTTTTTATAAATTTATTTGCAATTCATTATATTATCAATTCTTACGTTGAAGATACTTTAAAATATGCCGTTCGAATAAATAGTTTTATAGATGTTACGAGGTACTTCAATATAAATAGGCATAGCTTATAGTATAATGGACTAATGGCGAGCTGTAAGATGAACATTAAGCAAGATGAGATTATTACTTAACATTTATCTGTACTAATACTATAAATGCGAAAGCCTCTTTGTCTTTCTGTTGTTCTTTCACGGTCATCGCTGAACTGAATTTTTAAAATTTTGTTACTTTTTAAGCCAAACGCCGATGAACACATTAACGTAACAATAACAAAATAATAGAATAAAGATGAAGCAATTGATTTTTACAACTTGGATTTTACATTTAAAAAACTGAAAAAGGAAACTCAGTAGTCATTCTTTTTTTATATTTCAATTTTAATATCGATCATAGTCAGCTATTGAAATTTATTAATATAGTGTTTATATACAACTGTTTTAGCTGAAGTAAGGTTGGGTGTCGCGTATATTATATAACAGGTTAATAATATGCGGTAACATAATAAATAGGTACGAATATTTTCGCTTATAATTTAGCTAGTACCATAAAATCACCGTTATAGCATTTAAAGTTATCTGGCACATTATCCATATATAATTTAGCAATGAATAGCTATTTCGATTCTCAAACGAGTTTGGAGGCTGCCGTCCCGCCCCAAGGGCTTACTCCGTTATGAGTGTGGAATTTTCGAGTTAGTGCACGCTTGTGGTCTTTTACAACGTATGGTGGATTTTTGCTCGAAGCAGTCGTTCGTGTCAATAATTACTATTATCCCGTTTCTTGATTTCATCTTACATCGATATATTATTGACTTCTCTGAATTGACATTATGACTGTTGCGAGCAACTTCTCCTGAGTACTTTGCTACTTTACATGCCCGTATTGTGATTTTCGGAATTGGTCAAGTTTTAATATATCTGTGCTAGATTAACTAGTTTCTGTTCTAGTGTTACAGTCACCTTTCACTATATTTATCAGTGTTATTAATTAAACTACGTTTGGTTTTGTGTTGTTTTAATTAAACTGCTGTCGTAGGTCGGAGTCGGTTGCCAGTATTCATCCGTATGATATGTATCGCGACATTCACGGGACGCCTCTTTTGTGGGATGGTGCGTGCGTTGTCGGCCATAATTCTCACCGTTCGTTCGCTCCAGTGTCCGCGGCGTGGGTAGTTGAAAAATGACATCTTGATTGTTGCGCGTTATCCTATGTATGAGAATGTCGTCCCGGGCAGTAAGTCGCGTGCAGGCCCATTGTCGAGTTACGTTGCCACGGGCTCTACAAATTGAACGATTGTTAACCGTTCCATGAAAACCGGCTATCGTGACTCGCTTTAGAATTATTATATTTACCGGGATATCGTATTTTGTTGTTGTTTATGTTTAGCTTATTTGGTTGCATGATCGTGTCCGCACATTATGTCAGAAACGGGATTAACTTTACGATTGAATTCAGATTAGTTGAGCTTTATAAATGCAGTAGTTCGTAATATAGTTAATAATGTTGTTTAGGTTCGATTTATTAATAATGTTCAATTTAAAAAGACAGTCGATAAGTCTAGCATTGCTGTTTAAATTTTCAGGATAAAATACAATGTATTTAATTATATTTTAAAATTACGATTATTAAATATGTATAACAATGTTTTTAATATTATGAAATCAAATATGGCTTCATAATTGAACTACTTTTTGTTGAGATTGAAAAAACAAATTGATAGACGCAAAAAATATTAAAAAGTAATCGTAATGACAGTGTCATCTATCGAAGATTCTCTTGTTCTATGTGACCGAGAATATCTAAATATTAAATTATCTTGTTAAAATAAAAAAACAAAAGAATCAAATTACCTCAGTAACGTAAATAAATCGACGATAATTATGTTCATGCTAACACAGACATGATAAAATTGCATAAAATAAAATTTATACGTTTTATTACTATTTACCGATGAGAAATTACACATGAACAAGTCCTCGTGGTGGCCGGTACATCCAAATGATAGTTTTATAGTCAGACTCGCAGCGGCAACAAGTTTTTGATAAGACCTCGCGTGAGGCAATAATGTATGAGATACAGCCAAGTCGTAGCTCATTTATCACGTGTTCTATGAATAAAATATCCGGACGCGTTGCCTTTAGAACCGCTGGTAATAAGTTCGAAGACAATCGTATGATGTTTAATAATAATAACAAAGGAATGTAGGAAGGTTTCATATCGTGATGCATAGAGTTGAGCTTAGTTATGAAAGATTTTTCTGGGTTTTGATTATATAAGTGATGCTTGAACTTTACTATAGATACAATAATGGACTGTATTAAAAGGTTTCGGTTGTGTCACGAAAAGGGCATCACGTAAAACCAACAAAAATAAGTGTTATTTCCTGTTCTTAACGCTCGAAATATGAACGTACTTCAAATATTTTAATATAGATACTTATATGAAATATGTAACTCTACGTAGTATAAAAAAAAGTTCACGCTCTCTATACGCATAGATCTTTTTGGATTATAATGCGGTTTTCATCAATAGACAGAGTGACACAAGAAGAACATTTAGCTTTTAGATAGTAAAAGAATATTATAATACAGAAAATCCTAGATTTCAATTCTCCTAGCCGGATTAGACCAAGATTTTTATCTTTTGTCCTTTTCTGTTGTTCTATCTAAAAGTTGTATATAGATCTTAGCCATTGTAGGTAACTATAACACGTTAGGGTATTTGGATAAGTTCTAAAAAATGTTTATATATTATAAATATTATTTTAGTTCGTTGAATGGAACGGTGGGCTTCGTTTATAGTGGCTCGGTTACGGGTTGGTTGGAACATAGGTACGTGAACCGCGACGGTTGCATGCAAAGGCGTCGAGGGCGTGGATGAATAGCGATGAGACGACGAATGGCTCTATTAATACACCATTGTTCACTGTGATCGTTAAGTTTCGCAAGCAGTACGTACGTATTGTTCGTCTCGTGGCTTTCACGAGTTCTGCTATAGTTCACTGACGTCATCGTCATCTCGCGACCTAAATGTTTATCGTGTTTAGATGTAATTTACATTTGCCCGAAGTTGGTATGTTGAAACTAACTATAGTGTCAAATACAATTTCGAATTCTGTTTTTGAAAAGTTTGCTCCAGTTCTAATGGAAACTTTGAACTTTGGTGTTAATATCATAATTAATTTATTGACGTCATTTGAGTGAGTCGCCAACGAAAAATGATACAATAGAAAATATGTTGGTGATTGTGAAGTTAATAGCTAACTTTACGTGTACATAAATAATATTCAGTTGCAATCACAGACAATACATACCAAATATCGAATCTTACTATTGGTTAGTTTCGGCTTACCAGGTACTTATAATGTACATTTTTCAGCACAAAAGTAAACTTTGAATAATTCCAAACTGTAATCTCCATATGTTCCAAATTTAATTTAGACCTATTCGGCAGTTTCAAATTGTCGCATTTTATAATCAAATTAATATAGCAATCAAATTAAACAACAGTTTAATATGGCAGATTGTGATGAAACTAGATTTTTCCTTATCATTCATCTCGTTGGCTTCAATTGCAATGAAACAGACAAATCACTAGGATGTGTCACAGTGTCTGCAATAACAGTCGTTAGTGAAGGGAACGAGGCTTAAAAGTAACTGGTACATCACGATAAATCCGGTGCGCTGTTTGTGGTAAAAACAAATATGTTGTGCAAGTCTCTCATTGGTGAGCTTCGTGGTCCTAATTGACAGCCGTTCCGAGATATCGTATCACGCCTTGCTAACCAGTACGAAATATAATCAGGATCTAGGAATCTGTGAAATGATAAAATAGGATTTTCGTTTACCGTTACAGTGTTAAATCGTAGTTCAGTAGTACATATATTTTCTGTTACTCTTTGTTATCGTATATGTATGTATTATGTTTTCTTCGTGGTAGGACTTTGTGCATGCCCGTCTGGGTAGGTACCACCCACTCATCAGTTATTCTACCGCCAAATAACAGTACTCAGTATTGTTGTGTTCCGGTTTGAAGGGTGAGTGAGCCAGTGTAACTACAGGCACAAGGGACATAACATCTTAGTTCCCAAGGTTGTTGGCACATTGACGATGTAAGCAATAGTTAATATTTCTTACAGCGTCATTGTCTATGGGTGATGGTGACCACTTACTATCAGGTGGCCCAAATGCTCGGCGCCAACCTATACCATAAAAAAAAATTTGGAGCACACATGTATCCCGCTGGTCTCAATATATGAGCCAAATTTAACAAGTTTATGTGAAATCGTTTTTGAATTATGAGGGGACAAAAGAGGATCTAAATTGTTCCTGTAGTATTGTACACGGCGCCGATCGCCAGTTTTGTTTTATGAACTTGGCTTGACACGCTACCGCGTTTCTAGATACAGACTATCCGTTCCAGTTACATACGATGGAATTTATATCTACATAAAAAAATGATATCGTACAAGATATAACTCGCAATTTATTGGCGCGCCATTAAAGTATTAAAGTCGGTATGACTTTTTCCTATCAACATCGTATTCATATACATCGTGAGTAAATCCGTCATTTTGTTAAAAAAAATATTTTTTCGTTAGTATTTGAGTTTATCGCTTTCCAACAGACGCGGAGGGCGGAAGTTTTATAATTTGTAATGAATCAGTAGGCAGATCGTCGGATGGTAAATGGTTACTACTTATAGACATCAGCGCTGTAATTACATCTTCCATGTGTCCAAGGGACGTAAGATATTACTTCGACCATTGGAAGTAATATGTTACGTCCCTTCTGTCTGTAAAAGCACTTGCTCACTCACTCTTTTAATCGAAACAGCATCCGAAAACATTATAGAATTATTAATGAGAAAGTTAATAATATAAGGAATATAAAGACTTGGGCTCTAATTCTATTAACAAATGGTCAAATCGTAATCGTATCGAAAAATAATCGTCGCCGTCTACTTTTTCTACAGAAGCAACGATTGACACGGGATGCGATTCGGTCAAATTTGGATGAGAATATATTCTATGGGTTAGTGGAATTGACCCACATCACAAAACTCTACTGCCAGTGTTTTGAATGTTTGTGTGAGATATCAACGTGTAAATAATTTATAATAAACAAACTAAAGGGTCATTGCTAAGTAGAATTGAAATTTTATGGTACACATGAACTGAATACGAATTTAATTCCAACTTAATAATCGCACTCGTTCAAATTTTGATTATTCAACGTTAGTTTGTTGGGCCTCCGCTTTAACTTTCAGTTCATTGTTAAAGTTGTAATCCTCTTTGTGAACCCTAATTGAATTCACTGTTATGCTAATACTCTCGATTTCCCATCTTATTTCGTTAATAGAGGTCTGTGGTAAACCAATTAAAGGGAGCGTTTCTGGATTACTCAACTTTCTGTATACGGATAGTTCGTGGGTACGCTATGCCTATACGGCCAATTAAACGGTACTTCGAGCTCAAATAATTTACGGTCATCTGTGTGTACGATTTAAACCAATCAATGATGTCAACAATTTTAGACTATGCAAATGTTCAAATCCTCTTAATTCTTCCTACAAATAAAACAATTGGAACCTACGTTCATCAAGTTGACGTAATATATTTATGCATGTTGCTTTTTATATGAAAATGACTCATCGGGCTAGTGAAAGAAGTTACAGTAGTCCGAAGTTTGAAGAGATTACATTTTATAGCGTTAAAAAACAAGTAAATACCGAATTCTTCCCTAGTGTCTGAGTGAAGTTTGGTAAATAAAAAAAATATTTCGTCAAAATTTCAAACTCCGAAGTTCCCTAAAATTGTTTGTTTGGGCGACAGTTGGGTATGGTATGGTATACATCTGTATGGTAGTAGGCAAACATAGGAGGGGTTTATCATAACAATCAGCAAAATTTCATTATGGTCAGTTTAGTAGTTTCGACGAAAAGGCGTAAAAAAAACAAGCTAACAAAATCACTTTCTCATTCATAATATTAGTAAGAATTATTTCATATACAAAGTTAATGCTTACTTCGAACTACAGCATACTATACAAAAGAATGTGTTCATTGATCAGGCATAAAATAAAAAGTGCATCGGACAAAATTAAATTTCAATATTCGATCGGAAAGCGTAGCGTCGATATCTGTTTTTAATGTCAACGCGGTATAATTAAATAATTTTCGTAAATGAATAAAAATGAATATTTAGACTTTTTGGTGGAAGAGGCGAACACATTTAGTTTAATTAAAATGGTGTTTAAATATGCATTGGTACGCAATTCAATAAATGAGTATCCTTGATTTTTGAAATTCAAAAATGCGTTTTTTGGCTGATTTCTAAGAAGAAATAACACGCAATTTTAAGGTATTTATAAATTTCCAACCAATAATTTAAATATGTGGATGTTATTATGATGATGGTTTCCCTTTTTTTTAATGACCCATCGTATCTACTATATATTTATGATAGGTTGTCATGTGTTAGGCAAAAAATAGCCTATGAAGCCTATGAAATTTGCCCAAATTCGGTTCATTGGTTGGATCGTGAAAGAGCGACAGTCAGACTGACAGACAAGAGTTACTTTCACATTTATAATATTAGAATCGATTAAACATTATAATACAACAAAACGTAACAATCATACCAGCAGCATTGTTTTTACTTTATATAATAAGCAGGGGTCTCTTCTCAGTATTTGCTAACGTAAACTTCGCACGTCCTCGATAATTCTCAGAATTGTAGATTTCCTCACGATGACCTCTTTAGCCTTAAAAGTACTTTAAAGTCGGCGGAAAATCAATTAATTCAGACATATTTACGGAACCTTTATTTCTTATTAGAAAATAACATTTATAAGTTAAAATAGCAAGATGGCGGATTTTCATTTTCGACTCAAATATATGTATTTCTACGTGGTCGTTATTGCGGGTTCGTTTAGTCAATATAAACAGACACCAATCGTTGTGTCACACAATTTGTCTTCCTGTATTCAAAATGTTTAATTAAAGCGCAATCAATTGACGATAAAATTCTAAAAGATATTCAGCTGCAAATTTCAAATCAAGTACTGAAATAAAACCTCAAGCGACTCTCATAATTTTGGTCTGGCTAGATTTCAAGTTGTCAGACCGATTTTATTTCTAAGTGAGAAAAACAACGATTTTTGCGTTTAATTTTTTATTGTACCCTTTTAAAAAAATGCTTAAGTTGCAGTTTCAGTGTTGGGCAAGTTAAAGACCGCCAGTTAATCATTTCTTTGCATAAATATTTTTTTTAATCCGGACCACCCATTTGCTGGGATCATCGTTTGGAGTGAAATTCAAGTAGTTCCAAATGTATATGTTTGCAACACGAATTCATTCCAATAATTCGTTGAATTGTACCATTAAATACGGCAGTAATTATTTGTATAATACGAAATATTATTAAAATCAAAATGATAAAACGATATTCCTCAAATCAGGCCGATAGCTTCACAATTTGCTCATGCCGAAAGCGCCAGATGTTGCCTAGAGTGCAAAATGAAACACGTTAGCGCTTCGCTTGACGTTAGTTCCCTTTTTTGTCATGCCGCCCGTGGACGGCCATTTATCAACTTTTTACAGAAACACTTGTTTTAATTTATGCTTACTAACTTCCAAGCGCTATCTCCGACCTCATTTGCAGGCCTAGCTCCGTCGTTGTTTATGTGCATAAGTTCTTACCAGTGCCTATGTGGTAACGAAAAATATGAAGTAATATAATATTTCCTAGATTTTTTAAGTGGACTGGTCAATAGTCCTTCGGAAGTTAAGTGGTCACCATTTTCCATATTCCTTGGGATCTTAGATATTACACCCCTTTTGCCGGTACTAATACTGTCTTACTCACACTAAACACCGGAACCCAACAATGCCAAGTATTGACAGTTGATATTAGAAAATAACATGGATATCTACTCAGAAGCACAGCCCCATACCAACCGGTACATAAATTATGGGTAATTAATCATGTCGTGATAAATTTTGATCATCATCAATTTGTTCTAATTATAAATTACGCGATAAATAAATAGTTATTAATAAATTTTGTAAGTGATAGATTATTAAGGAAATGTTTACGTTTCTGTGCTATGGCAACTGCGTTGAACCATTAATTTGACTCATTTTGTAACCGAATTGATACCCATCGTTTTCTGAATTATTATTACTAAAAAGATTAGATCAGTTTAGATTGAAGAGTTAGCTTAATATTTCATGGAATAAGAAGAAAAGGTGCCACATATTCATCACACACTACTCTCTACTGTGACATATATTTTGATATTGCATTGATGATATATTTCTTTAAATACCATTATCTATGGGCGATAATATCAAAATCAGGCAGATTTTCGATGCCTTATTGTATCTTGAACTAAACTTATAAAACATCAATTTATTATTGCAATATGTCGTAAATTAAAAAAAATAATTAAGTGTAACTATGTTATTCTGAGAATATCACTGTGGAAGGACTATATGAATTTTCCAATACTGCCTTCATAAATTATCAATCATCATTCGCTTGTTCTGTCCATTTATTTCGGATCGTCGGAGTGTGTAAATTTTATGGAATAGATTTGGCAAATTTGGGGATGATTTTGCGTGTGAGCCTTATGAGTGGATTGGACATTTACGTGGACATGAAGGATCGCGGTCTTGTGATATTGGACCGGTCTAGAAGATTGCCAGGACATTGTTCTTCACACGTATAATTTTTTTTGTAAAATATCCAAGTTTATTATTACTACATTATACATTTGTCTTTTTTTATTTTATTTTTTATTTTTATAGTATAGGTTGGCGGACGAGCATATGGGCCACCTGATGGTAAGTGGTCACCATCACCCATAGACAATGAAGCTGTAAGAATCATTAACCATTCCTTATATCGTCAATAACCTTGGGAACTAAGATGTTATGTCCCTTATGTCTGTAGTTACACTGGCTCACTCACCCTTCAAACCGGAACACAACAATACTGAGTACTATTATTTGGCGGTAGAATAACTGATAAGTAGGTGGTACCTACCCAGACGGGCTT
Source organism: Vanessa cardui (assembly GCF_905220365.1). Lineage (NCBI taxonomy): Eukaryota > Metazoa > Arthropoda > Insecta > Lepidoptera > Nymphalidae > Vanessa > Vanessa cardui. Next base: position 14,095,150 of record NC_061125.1, on the reverse strand, counting down.
GCACAAAGGCTTACCATCAAGTGTCTAATTCTATGAGGCGACTTTTGTACATTTTTAGTAAATATATAGTAACTATTACGTGTGAACAGATTTTGAAATATGTTCTTTAATTTGGACGATTTAAACACATCCTGCTAATGAGTTCGGGCAAAGCTAAATTAATTTATTTTAAAAGTTATATAATAAATCCAATACGCATTTAGTTGGTTGACAGATGAAATATGCGTTTATTTGGCGGCTCGCTTTAAAACACGGGCAATGCAATTACATCTGATTCCCCTCTGTACGCGTATCTGATAAGAAATTAAAAAACAGTTCGCAATGGAACTTTAATTAAATTCAGAATTTTTAGGTTCACACCAAATTTTTATAATTGCCGCCGACGAGGGTGAGGTTAATGATTCTTGCAGAGCAAATACTTCAGATTTTGTTTAAATATATGCATGCATATGTATATTCAGATTAAGTGAAATGAAACGATAGCTTATATTATCCAGTATTGAAATATAGTGCAACAACAACAACAGCCTGTAAATTCCCACTGCTGGGCTAAAGGCCTCCTCTCCCTTTGAGGAGAAGGTTTGGAACATATTCCACCACGCTGTTCCAATGCGGGTTAGTTGAATACACATGTGGCAGAATTTCTATGAAATTTGTCACATGTAGGTTTCCTCACGATGTTATATATAGTGCAAAGTTTCACTAATATTTCACGTTTTTACACCACAAACGTTTCATAAGCTGGACGCAATAAGTCTTCCGAGTTTGTAACGATAACTAAGCGAGCATTCGTATTTTTGTCGTTTAATAAAAATTGTAAAAATTGTAATATATAATAATATAAATCAGGTAAGTAGGCCTATGATGAACTCGTATCCGATAGTTCGCTGTGAAGTTTGAACTTGGACCAACCCACAGACCGCTTTCCAAAGGACAAATTTCGCTTATATTAACTTTTGTTCAGAGTAAATTTCACTTCAGCCATGCGGCCACTGCACTTTCAAGTGGCAAAGTTTTAATCTCGTTCACTATTCTAAACTTTCTATGTGGCTTCGTATTCACTACAGACACAGTTTTCTTTAATGAAGATATGAAAGTTTCCGAACTTTGTTATAATGTCTTTGCTTAATATAAACCTAAACGTATTCTCGATACTTCGAGTGTTTGTTAGTTCTTCATACTTCCATTGAATATAAAAATATGTTACGCTTGTGCTCGAAATTTGTTTGGACGAAATACAACCAAGTCATTCTTTTTCATTCTCATCTATGGAACTGTACCTTTCGAATGATATAAGTTTAATTCTATTTTTGATATAAATAGATATAACACAATTGTACCGTTCAATACATTTTAATTTGTTTTCCATTTCACACAAATTATTCTCATGCTACGTTCTTGAAACGCTTATTATTCATTTAATTATTAAGATTGAAACAAACCTGGTATAATATTAGAAGACTAACTTCGTCTCTAGTTTAATTTGTTATCTGTACTATTGTCAATAAACTATTCTAACTTGTTAATACATGTTTTCTATGTTTCATGTTACGTTAAGTTAATTTTCTGAAAATTATTGGTCTTGTATTTTGATAGCTTTTATCCTAGATTCAAAATTTTCAGTCCGTAATAAAGAACAGTTTTTGCAACTATATCTAAATCAATTCAAATTCAGTGTATTATATATAATATGTTTTGGTCTCATCAATATCGATACTCTCGTGTATACGCCGAGTCATCCACCGTATCCTACTGAAAGGGAGTACTTAGCCACGATGTAATTCCGTTAAAATGTTCGTCGTTTGCGCTATATATTCTCTTAATGTTTATTTGAGCGAAAAACTTCCAAGATCATTAACTCGATTGGCGGTTAATGAAATGCGCTCGATTTAGAATATAATCTGCCGAGTTGCGGTTATAAGATAAAATCGCACATATCTTGATGAGGTGTTTTTTATTATTCGGCATTTCGAAACGAGGTGCTATGGAAAGATGTTAAAACTGATACCCACGTTGGTTTTAATAGTGTCCTTTGAGCGAGCATCAATTATGAAACTAATAACCGACTTCTTTTGGTGTCATTGCACGAATTAACCGGTACAATTATATTTCGTTGTATATAATTTGCTTGCAAAGTTATTTACTTTTTTATTGAATCCGATTAACGAATTTAATTTTGTTCCATTTAATTTCGTTCGTTATCTTTTATCGTTAAAGTAATTGCTAAGTATCATGTTACAGGTTAAAATTAACTGTTTTGGATAATGAATTAAAAAGTTATAAATAATATTGGTTTTAAAGGCGTAACGTAACTAAATATAAATTGAAATAAACATGTGATTATTAAGAATGATGAAAATATTTTTATTACAATATATTGATCAAAATATAGTAAGATAATTTAGAAGGGTCTTTATTTCTGGCTTCACTTAAAATCATATTGATTATTTAATAATAATGTTTTGAAATACGTTGTTATTTTTTTATTTGAAATAGTCTCTGCTATAGAACGAAAAAGTATTAAAAACCTTAAAAAACTTATAAAAAAAAACCCAATGAATTTATATTAAGTAAGTCAGTTAAGTAGGTTAGCTTTTTTTCACAAGGTATTTTTAGTTAATTTTGTGGGAATTTTAAAGAGCGAACTTAAGTACGAATTCGTTCATGTTCGAATACGAATTTCCACCAGCGTCGTTTCTGGTCATTTTATTTGATTGATTTGAAATAATTCCCTTCTTTTTTATACATTTTTGGTAAGCTAAGAAAACGGTTATGTTTTTAAAATAATCTGCGTGCCAAGTTTCAAAATGTTTTTTTTTTTTTTTAGTTTTTAAGGCATTTTGGAGGAAAGAAAATCAAAAAAATATTGAAATAATTACGTTTCCCGTCTCGCATTTTTAAATTTAAGATAAAGATTGTTTAAATATTAAAAAATATCCAGTGATTAATCGTTTTTATAAAACAAAAGGAAAAAAATAGATTTTAATTGATAATTTTTTTAAATACATTTTTGAAGTTGCATTTTGACAAATTTTGAAAAAAGCTAAAAAACGTGATAACTCAAAAATGCTTCACTTTTGCACTATGCATATAGGGGTTAAAATTTTTGCAAATAGTCCCCCCTATCACCTCCTAACGGATATACATCGAATTACCAATAAACCTGTATTTTCAAGAATGTTATGTATGTATATTCACAGTATTCACTCTGATAAAATCGGCGATAAAAATTGTATGTATACGGGACTTAAGGACGAATAAAGCTTCACAAAGTATTTGTTTCTATCCTAAAATTGCTCAGATATTTTTAACTTTGCCGATACTTAAAATAAACCAAAAATTATATAAATTGTAAATTAGTTGTTTTTTTTTTAAATAATTCTCGAAACAGATTATTACTATTAAATAGATTATTAAAGTTCCAGAACAATACAATTAGACCTAAAAATTTATATAACATAATCACTTGCAGAATCAGATTATTGGTGAGACGCACCAATAATCTGATTAAAACAAAATTAGCATATATTTGATTTAAATTTAATGACAAAGATTTACTTCAAAAGATTAACTTGGATTCGATTGTCAATTGATCTTTCACTTCGGTCTTTTTCGATAATTTTAAATTATTTAACAAAACATTATGCACTTTTTAAATGCACAGGTATGCAAAATGTGTGCAAAACTTCAACACTTAAATTTTTGTTTTATTTGTTGAGTACACAGGTAAAAATATATTTATTAGGTAGTTAATTTATATTATAAGGCATAATATTTTGTTAAATAATTTAATCACTGTAATATATTACCATAATAATTATACGCTATAAATAAGGGTATAAAAGCTAAATCTTGTTATCATTAATTCAAACATTCGCTCGATCTCGGTATTTGCTGTTGTCTCTCTAAAATATGTAGCAATAAAGGCGGGTCGGACAGTATCCGGACATGTTAGGATTCGTTTATTGTCCCCGTTCAACGTGTTGTGGCCGCTGTCTTACAAATCGTTGTTGTGCCGCAGAATTTCATAAAAATATCTCTCATGTTTAATCAGACGACCTCCGTGGTCGAGTGGTGTGTACACCGGTTTTCATGGGTACGCCACTCCGAGATCCCGGGTTCGATTCCCGGCCGAGTCAATATAGATTATTATAACTTTTCTATGTTGTCTTGGGTCTGGGTATTTGTGGTACCGTCGTTACTTCTGATTTCCATATCACAAGTGCTTTAGCTACTTATATTGGGATCAAAGTAATGTATGTGATGTTGTCTCATGTCTCATATTTATATTAAAAGTCTTCCATACGTAGCAATATGTAAAATCATTTATTCAAAGGATTAAGTACGTGATTTCTCTAAAACTAATGGACGAATGTTTCTATCTAATTGGTACCACATTTACTAAATGAGTTCGAGAATTCTTTGTCTAACTAATAAAAGTTGTATAGGATTGCTTAAGACATTAAGGAAGAAATAGGGACGACGGGGTTAAATAACATGTTATCCATTTCTACTTGTTTATCGGTACGATAACCGTCTGTGTATGCGGCGAGTCCTCTCTGGTCGACTCCACTCATTAGTTCTTCGGAGAGATAGCGTTGTTTATAGTCTTTCCTTAATTACTTAACTATCCACACATGTCAGAGATTTACGCGATGCTGTCAAGTTACTAATAAACATGTGTTTTTTTTAAACGTTGTGTAATTTTATAATGCCAATCTTTAACCTTAGCGGATGCATATTACGGCTAGATGTAAACACAAATATTAAAGTAAGAATGTGAGTGTAGAAGTATTAAATTTTGATATAAAGTATTAGTCTAAAAGGATTTCATAAAGTTGTGTGTTGGTGTTACTAAAAGAATAAGAAAACCTCTGTGTAATAAGTCTTTCAGGGGCAACACGGGTTTCGACTTAACCCAAGTCGCTCTGTACCTTTGAAGAATGGAATTATAAGGGCGCTCAACCACTGAGTGCTGTAAGCGCATTATTGCAAGCCGGCACTCGGTGGCCCGCGGCGTGGTACGACGCCTTTCGAATGTACAATGTCCCTTAAGCTTCGAGCTGTATTTTCGGAGTAAGTGCTCCGCTAGGCGAAATGAAAACTGCCTTCTGGTTCTTATTCAGATCCGGGTTTCGATACACATTTCGTGCAAACGTATTATCATGTGTGCCGGAGATCCGTTATTTCTATGGATCAGATCGTTTTGATATCACTTCGAACGTTGAATTTGTAATTTACCTTGTGTTTTCTATAGGTTGTAACAATGAAAACATTACGTGAATATTTTAACTTATTAATCTACTGTTAAATACTTAATACATTATTCGATAATCGTTCACGCTCGAGCTGTGAATACATTACACGTATTAAATAACTCGGTTTTAATTTAGTCATTGTGTGAGATAAAGTATAACAGATAGCGTTCATCGGATTAGTTAATGTGAATGTCCTGGTTGACAGTTAGGAACGCCCAAATGCAAATCGCATTGTCTCTAAGCGTGTCCCGGCCTCGCCCAGGAGTGTGGCGGCCTACGCGCTGAGCTATCGCAATGAATATTAACACCGCGACATTGTGCCTACCGAGTCTGATATATCGTGGCCTCATTGTAATCCTTCAATTGCTATGAATAATTTTTATTACTATGTGTATTTCAATTAATTAAGATATATATTTCACTTTCACACGTTAGTTTAATAGTATGTCGCTTTTCTCATATGTCCACATCTTCAACATAAATATATACGATAAATCTGAATGCATGAATATTTATGAAATAAATAGAAGCAAGATTTTAAGTAGCATCAATTTTAGATGATGATACGGACTCGATAAAATACGGTGTGAAGAATATGTTGTCCAAATTGCACTGAATCTACCGCAATCAAAGGCAATAGGGTAGCCTTATCGACTTGGTTGTCAAATACTTTCAGAAAGCCTAATTTACAGAACCGACAACCCAGAACAGAGCAAAACTCAAAGCAGAAAAACAAAAATAGACTCGACTCGAAATAACAACGGACTAAGAAGTAGCACGACTTTATTTTTTTTATCTATTTTATGTGTATTCTCATAGGAATTTGTTGGTTGATGAATAATAAAATTAAACAGATAACGTACAGACAGGCAAAACGATAAATTATGTTATGTTCTTATTATTTAAATTTATACCATAGAACATTTTTTAGTATCTTCTGTAGCCAAAATAATAAACTCATTATAATATATTATAGATTTAATATTAAAAAAACAATGTTGTGACTGTCAGTTACAGATAAATATTCATAAAAAAATCGTCGTGAATGATATCCGCTAATTCCATATGCAAAAAATCGAACCAATTTTTTTCGTACATATCTATACCAAAATTTAATCTTCATTACATAGTAAGTATGCCCCTGTGTACGCTTGTATCTTCAAAATAACGCAACGAATTGTGATGCGGTTTTTAATTCGAGAGGAAGGTTTTTGTATATAATACATGGAAAATATACAAAAGAAACATTGATAATAAGATGTTTCTAATGTGATATCATAAATAAATACATCTTTTATAGTATATTAACCATCAGTATTTTACCCGTGCGAACTGGGACGGGTCGCTAGTTTTTTTAATAAGCATTAAAATGAAATAGGTGAAATTTCATAGTCCACATTATTCTATGATTTTAAAATACTATGAAATCGTTTAGAAATAAAAGCTAATGTTATTTTTAGTGCGTCATTATTGTATGGTAGCGTGTTACTATCGTACCATTAGGAGTCACTTTCCCCTGTGATGCAACTTTCCCTGTTAGTGATTGACGCGCTGCTCTCGTAATGGTACCCTATCAGCCAATTCAATGAAGCCTTTTGATGTTAAAAAATCACGCAATTTAGACGTTGAGGTTTCACGGAATATTACGTCATATTCAATTATTATGTTACACGACTTTCTTTTTTATATTATATATATCATAGAAATATATATAAAAAAATGTTGTTTATGTTAAAAATATTTTAGTTGTGTCCGTTTGTGAATGTTGCTGGGGTTCTATTGTTCCGATGTTATTTAAGAATGTTATTCAATGTTAAATTTTATGGCGATCGGTCGAGTAGTTACGACTTAAAAGTGTAACAAACAAACAATCAAACTAACATTTATACCATAAGTGAGGATTATACCGTCAAGTTGATATGAATCTTCGACAATTCGATTTTATTGACTTGTCAATATTTTTTAAACGCCCATACCGCATTAAAACAAACTGAATTGATTTTATCGATGTCAGAAAAGAGCGTGAGATTAAAGGATATATTATGTCTTGTTTTAAATTGAGTTGTAAAAGCTGTATCCTTCAGTCGAGGGTACGATCGTAAATCGGATTTCTATTGGGGTCGTAAGTGTCGCCGGCCTCTCGGGTACACATCACGGTGACATGTATACGGTTATTAGCGGACAAACTTGTAAATTTTCTTTCAAAACTACATCCGAGATTTTTATCGAGTTTCTCGCGATAAGCGCGAACAGCTGAGACGCTCGGACGCAGATCGGCTCTCATCACACGCGCTATTATTGTCACCGCACGTTTTATGTCCACCTATTCGCCATTTACGACTGATTTAAAGCCGCTGTTTGCATAATATAACAAGGATTGTCGATTACCTTATATACATATATGGACGATTGAATTTTAATCGAATTTACGCTTGTAACAAAATTAATATGTTCTTTTTATGTTTCACGAATGTCGCCTCCGAACATTATATTGGTTTATGTTACTGATCATATATTACTTTATACTATGTCGGACTTGTTACTGCAATATTATACTAATCGAGATTAGCCACGCCCACTGTCATTCACTACTATGAATCGAAAATGTTAAATTAGAAGTATGTTATTAAGCTATTGGATGCTAATGTTCTCTGACCTTATAACATTTTATGTCCGATGTACATAATCAATTTGCAATGTTTTAAAAATTGCTTTTAAACTATACGATGGCTAAGTCTAAGTTCGTACTAGTTTAAGTTCTTTTTATTAATTTAAGAGTGTATTATTTTATATATATAGTGGTGTATCACACTGCATCGATCTGTGTACTTTTAATTGTATTTTTATTTTGAATATGTCGAAATAATATCGATTTTGTTTAATTATGTCCTGTTACAGGAAATATGTTATTTATATTTGTATTTTGTTTTGATATTATATACTCAGTACAGTATTGTTTATTTTGTTGTAATCACCTCGTTGGTCCAAAGGCTAGCTTATATAATTGTAAAGCCGAGTTTGGGTGCCGTCAATAAAAAGTATCAACGACTAATTATTTAAGAGATTATCAAAAAATACCTCAAGTTCAGTAGTATTCATCTCTTTCACTACTGCATCTCGGAAAGATGTCCCCTCGTAACGGATTTAAAGTTTGAAGGAATGGAGACTGCACTTGAGTTTACCCATACACTTGTGATCTATGATATCTCCCATGCACTGAACCATTTTTTTTTAGTGTTACGTCTCATTGGTCTCGTGGCCTACATAAGGCCTTTATATATAGTGGTCTATATAAGGCATACTCTTTGGGTGGAGGCTTTGGGTTGGTCAGTAGTAACAGCCCGAAGTTTAGAAGTTGGAAGGGTGTACCATTCCTCGTCTAGCATGCAAAGCCGTTAGTTGTGCGTCTGGACTTTTTCTCGCCGCGTTGGATTCGCTGATCCATCAGTATATGAGAGTTCACCTGTGTTTGAGTGCACACATATGCATTATGTCCTTGAGACTAAAATCGGTCAGGATGACGTCATCATCGTCGTCCAGTATTTTTCCTCTCCCAATTAAGAATAGTCATAAGTCTCAAGTTAGAAGGGGGGATGACAATGGTTCAAGAGGTCAAGAGCGAATCTGTGACTTTCACATCACTGCGTGACCCGTATACCATTGAATCTAGTTGGATAAGATATTTGGCTTTTTTACTTTTATTTTAAAATAAACTTTTAGCTAAACATAAAACCGTTTTGTATTTAAAAAAAATTGTACAAAATCTCGAAAAAAAAAAATGTAAGTTCGAAACGAGCACTTACATAAATAATAAAGACGTTTGATATTATTTACAATAATATTAAGTCAAAAAGTCAATTTGTTAGCGTGAAACCACTTCGGTATATAACAATATCACACACTAAAACTCAAGGCAATACATTTTGGCCACCTGACTTCGCTTCACTATCTCTTTATAGCACCCACCGAATATTTATAGCCTTTATATTTCACTGCGATCCAACGGCACAAGACACAGTTGACGCTTGGATTAATACGTAACTTTAAAGTTATCTCAAGGTACGGTATTGAATAAATAATATTGGCTAAATATAATTCTAACTATATATCTTTATCACTACATATTATAAAAAATATTCCCAGCCGCGTCAGTCTGTCGTTCTGTCGATATGTTCGCAATAAACTGTAAAGCTACTGAGCGGATTTTTATACAGTTTTCACTAATAGATAGAGGGATTCATAAGGAAGCTTTAGGTATAATTTATTAAGGTTTTTGTGTAAATAAGTTGAAATAGAACTACAAATGTTAAACATTTTGGAACAAAGCAACAACAAAATATATAGATAAAAGGTAAAATTATATTATAAAAAACTTAAGTTCACCCGTGCAAAGCCGAGACGGGCCCCTAGTATATTAATAAAGAGTACGACGTATTTTTTTAATGCCTAAATAGCAAACAACTTAACCCTATATTAGATTAGCAGATTTTCGTAAACAATATACCGTAAGATACAGCACATCGCGGACGAGATTTAAGTATATAATATTATTATAAAGTAGTGCCGGTTCGCAGTTCAACAAACCGAAAAATAAATTAAACTTATAACGTGACAAGAACGAAATTGACCCAGATAACTCGCCCAAGGGACATTGTGTCTTAGTTTCCAGGTTTGCTGCACGAATAATTAATATAAAAATATTAAGTAATGGCTACTCTGCTTTGCGTTTATAAAAATTAAAAAAACAGACTTAGTTCAAAATTCAGACCTTCTAGGTTTGAAAATTTGGGCTTGTTACAAGACATACGAGGAAATGAATATAAAATATGAATGAAAAACTGCCATTCCTAGCGTCGGTGGTCCACTTCCGTCCAAGCACCTGTGGGCTGCGGTACCGACGCACGCGCCCTCCGATAATGAATACGAGTTAATTAAACAACATTAGCGAACATTGGCGCCTGCACACGACGACTGATCTGGACGACGATAGCCATGTGAACGCGTCCCTTCGTTAAACAAGCCGTGTATCACGAATAGATTATCCGTTTTGTATTCTGATTGCTGTCACTAGATATTAAGAACAGGCCTTGAGGCACATGAATTAACGATTGTAGAGTCGGATTTTGAGGTTCCAAATTTGAAATTTGCTTTCGTATCATTCGAACAGCATATGAAACCTTTTTGATAAAGGCGTCAATTATAATCCTTGGGATTAATGAAAAATAATCTTGGCGATTTCGGCACTTATAGTTTATAACATAAAGTTTAATTTGGTGGTTTATGAATAAACTGTGTTGTGTCATAAAGATTGCAGTTTATTGTATGAATTTTTATTCTATTTGCCGACAATTGATTTTTCGGATTAATACCAACGTCCAATTTTGTTTTATCTATATTAGATTCCTAAAACGATTTTTGGTTGAATAAAGTCACTATTGGATTAGCTTTAGTGCATGTTTTGATTGGAGTTGCAGGAATAATTAATTAAAATAATATTATTAATATCTCTTAGAGCTTGGTAAATCAAAAAAAAATTAACATAAATACCTACTAGATTATTCACGTTTAAATAGTACTTCTAATTGGAAAAGTAATTAAAGTGAATCGCGCAATATAAAAAAAGCATACAAGTGCACTGCATGCAAGCTCTCCAAACGCCACGATAAGCTAGCACGAATACTAATGCCCCTAAATAAAATTTTATCAAAGCACTCCGCTATCACAGCGTCGCGTCTTATAAAGCGGAGCAGGAATCGCGTGCATTTGTAACAGCCCGAAGCCAACATTCGTACTTTTATGCCTTATTTAATGTACTTTATATCCCCATACAACGACGCTAATGCTCTTTATTGTTTCCCGTCTATGATTCTAAATCAACAGGCTCGCGATATGACATCACGGAGGCAATCTAGAAGTTTCCTGTGGAATCCAGGGCTAAGTTAATAATAACAGTAGTTGAACTTAATGGCCGTACCGATAGACTTCGACGATAGAGCAAGCGGGAATGATTTAATTACTATTGCAACTTAGCGTCAAGTTAGTTTTAAACGCGAACAAATTTAATTTCTAACTAAAAATTACAGTCTTGGAACAAGAAAATATTGTTAACAGATTAATGAAATTGTCATTTTTTTATACGATATACTTTATTCCAATTTTATCGAAGGATAAAACCTATCATTGTCAATGTGGGTGCGCTTTGAAAATAAAAAAAGATATCAGTGCAAATCGCGTTAATTGCAAAAAATCATTATCTATGTATTAAAAAAAATTGAAACCGATTATTCACACGCCATAATGTGTCTTAACATAATATTAATAATGTCATTATTTGTATGCATAAAATGTTTTTTTTTTAATATCTTTTTGATTGAATATCAATTGATGACTTGCGTGAACACTGATACTTACATAATCTGACCGATCTTTAAAATGTGATCAAATGTTTTTATCGTATCGTCACCTATGTAATTAGAATTTTATTGCGTGATGAATTGAAAAAGAATTATATTGATATTGTAATGATCTATTGTTTCAGGTAAGTGGGTGGAGCGACGCTTAAGCAACCGACACGAACGATACACTTTCGGTTCGCGGTGAGGCAATCTTCATGAGTTATACGATTTATAACATTCAACAGCCGGGAACTACGACTCTGCCCTTTTAAATTCGTTAAAGGTTATTAATACACGATCTTCAATCGAAGTCTTAAACGCAAACATGGAATTAATTATATATATTCTATTATATAAGAATAAAATTAACTAAAACCTTTTTTCACAAAATTTATACGTTTGTACAATTTTGTGGGAAACTATTTTATGTGTTTTTCTGATTGTATTATACGACGCCCAGTCTCTTTTAACGCACAGATTCACACAAGCTAGGATTTCATTGGCTCTGAATTTGAAGACTGGACCTAGAATGAACTTTTAAGCTAGTAGACCACCGCGCCTGTTAAGCTTTAAAAAATAATAATTACAGATAAGTGTTACATAAGTAGAAGCTATTATATAGGATTTTGAAACAGGTATCCTATGTCCGTCTTTCAGTCGCTATATCGTCATGTCTATTTTAATAGCATCTATATATTATGACTGTAATATTGTAACTAAACCCGCAGCTCAAAGTCAAAAATGTAAACGTAACGTTATTTTACGATAACGTAATTGAAATAAAGAAAGCACTTCGAATCAGTTAAGTTATTGTATGTTGTCGTAATCTAGCGTATCTCCTGGGACTCGTGTCGGAATGCCGGTTTATTTTAATATTTAATAACTCCCGGTAGATATCGTCTGCTGGCGGTTCGCTGCTCGTTTTTCCTCCGTTATCATGCAGCTTTTGTGTCACGCTCCAGCTCTTATTCGTTTTTCTTAATCGTGCCAGTGATCGCCGCGAGTGGTCGCCCCTCGCGCACTACCGTATTTTGTTTCATAATATAAGATTTGCATTAAAGTAGTTCGTTGTTTGTATCTATTTATGTCAATGATTACATTGACGGTTGAATATTATCTCATTTTTTATAATATCGGTTAGCGGTCTGCCAATAGACCACCTGATAGTAAGTGGTCACTACTCCACGTGGACTTTTTTTAAAAATGCGCCGTTTACCTTTAGAACAGATATGTTACATCCCTTGCCTGTAGTTACACTGGCTCAGTCACCTTCAAACCGGAATACAACAATACTGCGAGTTGCTGCTTGGTGGTACAATATATGATGAGTAGGTAGTATCTAACCTACATATCTTTACCACAGTAAATAGTTATTTTGAATTTGAGGTTTCAAAAGGCCAAAAATTTTTCTACGGTGTAACATAATTTCCCTCCCTTTTTGTCATTACTGCTAATAATCGCCGCGTGTGCTGGCTATTCGCGTTTGTTTTATATTATTAGATTTTCGTAATGGTATTAATATCGAAAATTATTACGTTAACCGCGAAATTTCAAATCTCTCCGTTCATATTTTAAATGTTATCGCGGCAATTATTCATACGTATCAAATATTTCATTCGAAAAATATAAATGATCACTTTTTAATCCGTACTTGTTTTTATGCCGTCCATATATTTTGTTTTTATAGACAGTTTTCTGCCCTTATCTATATAAACAACAGTGACGTGAGCTTGATAGACGTTACAGATAAAAGGCGTGCCCGCAAACTCACTCCGGCAATTTTCCCACTTTTTGAAACATCGCCAGCCATTTATTTACAGTCTTCTTTTCGTATATCGGCTACAGGGCGAAGTCTTAAGGTTGATAATTCTTACCTTTTCGCCTTTGATTAAACGGGAAGAATTTAATACGGCGAAGCAATGTTCGGTCCAATTTTCTTACAATTGCAAAACGAGCCTGGGAAACGCTCTACGTATTTATGAAATTAAAATAATTCGGTGTTCCTTTTGATTGCTTTTAATTTATTTGTTGCGATTCTTTTAAATATATTTAATTGCTGCATACGTTTTAAATGTAAAAGTATTCGGTTAATTGAAAAGAATTTTTTAAAGTCTTCATTAGTCATTGCATTTTTAACTTCAAGACGCATTTGTAAGCGCTAAGTTATACGTGAATGTGCGTTTTATATCTAATGTGCCCAGGAGTCGATTTTTGTGAGAGCGTTGATTTGAATGACGAAAGTATGGTATTATAACGACTTGTTATAAAAAGGGGGAGAAATTATCTTTAGCCGTTTGAAGAATTTGTTGATAAATTATATCAAAGAGAGTGGTGCGTGACTGGGTTTCATTGTCATGTCGCGAAGGCGTTTCTGTTATGTCCGGTAATTTCTTTGTATCCTTGGGAAATTTTACAACGTCTTTATTCGTTTTTAGTTTATTTTTTTTTTAAATGTTTGGGTGTATTTTTCTTGTCACGTATAATAAGATACGTTGTTGAAAAGCTCGCGGTTGTTAAATCCAAGTCGAGACGTTCTTTCTATTATAATGCGTTGACAGTGACAAAATAATAATGTCATGTTGATAGCAGTCGTTGTTGCTATTATGTTTAATCTCACACCGTGTGACGATTTCAATTTATGTAATGTATAAACAGTGATCACCCCCGCTTCGTACGTGTTTAATACTGATACTAAAAATACAACATGGACTGACTGTAAACGCGCAATGTATATATTTAAGGTACTCGATTTTAGGGTTAATGCTGTATTCCTTAAAATCGCTTCGCAAATAAAGTTGTTATTAAAAAGTAAAGGATAAATATGGTTATGGTGGGTTTCATATGAGATAAACATATAAAAAATTTAAGGTGTAGAATACTCTAGCACATTATTTTGATCTATCTCGCAGGGTTCAGGCAGCGTTTGCAAAGTAAGCGCACTAAAATGTATTTATTAACAACATCACATCAGAAACCTCTAAAATTATCCGATATACTCAATTATATTCTGCATGAGTTATAAATATATATCGAAATATTCCTCAATCTTCTTCAATCAAGAGTAATTCAAGAGGAAGATTTATATATAATATAATTACATAGTATAAAACAAAGTCGCTTACCGCTGTCTGTCCGTAGAGACAGATTTTAAAGATACGTAGGTATGTTTACATCTTTAAAATTACGCTACGTGTTGCGATGCGGTTTTTTTTTAATAGATAGATTTATTCGAGGGGAAATTTTTTGTATATGGACAATATAGAAAAAAAAAAATCACTGATAATTTTAAAAGATTCTAATTTGATTTCGTAAATAAACACCAACCTGCGTTGGAACAGCGTGGTGTAATATTTTCCAAACCCTCTCCTTAATGGGAGAGGAGGCCTTAGCCCAGCCGTGGGAAATTGACAGGCTGTTACTGTACTGTACTGTACTGTAAATAAATACATCTCTTTTAGTACATTTACTATGAATATTTTACCCAACCGAAGCCGGCGCGTATCCCGGTTATGTTATATAGTAGTTTAGATTTTACTACAATATTTTAAAAATGTGTCGGATGTTTCAGCGTGCTCATATACAATTTTACTTTACTTTGCCCCTCATATCTCCGCTGCTCAAGCCGTACGAGCATGTGAAAAATAGCGGCCTCAAATATTTTTTACAACATCCCTTTTCCGACTCATTTAACGTTGAAAATAGTTTTGTAATATGTTAGAGAAGGTTGCCCATAATATATGTTCCTAGTTTTTCTTTGTATAAGTGTCGTTATGTAATGATGAAACTAATTTTTATAACAATATCGTTGTAAATAAAAAATCATTATTACATAGTATAAAACAAAATCGCTTACCGCTGTCTGTCCCTATGTATGCTTAGATCTTTAAAATCACGCAACGCATTTTGATGCAGATTTTTTTAATAGATAGAGTGATTCGAGAGTTTTGTATATAATACTTGGAAAATATTTTAGAGAACCAAGAAAAGTTGTATAGTTTATTTAGTACCAGAATTGCGCACTTGCGAAGCCGGGGCGGTTTGCTAGTGTAACATATTATTATATGTATCTGAACTTAACTTTCAAATTGGATTACGTAAATCGGTTGTTTAGTAGTAGGAAAAGAAGCTCCACCCAGACATTTTTAACTTTGCTGTTTCGTAAATTCAAATCGTTTGTAAAAAGTACACTGGTCGAAAAAGCATATTATTCGATACATAGCATATAGATTTTATAGATGGTAATAAAGTGTGGAGTTAATGCCTGTTGACTTCCAAGTCGGATATATTAATTTCAATAAATGTATTTAACTAACATGACTTTGTATTTTTTAAATGTTAAAAAAGAGTAACTACTGAGTTTCTTGCCGGTTCTTCTCGGTAGAATCTACTTTCCGAACCGGTGGTAGCTTCACTTAAATGTAAAATGACGATTTAAAAGTGCTTGTAGAAGCATACTTGAATAAAGTTTATTTTGATTTCATTTGATTTAATTTGTATGATAGTTCCTTACACGAGCTGATATAAAACTGTTATATTACTGTCTTTATCTTTGTAAACGATAGTAATTTGACCTTGATAGGGGTTGTAGATAAGATATGTGCTCATAAAGTCACTTGCAATTTTCTCACTTTATAATCGACTTTTATGAACGTATAAAATGATAAAAGTCAAGGAACTATTGGAAAATTGCAAATCTTCTTAACTTGCCGCATGGAACAGATGACGCTCCGTTCAAGGGCAATACTATCTAAGAAACATTTGCCTCTGATTCCCTCACGCGCCTCCCGTCACCCGCCTCTGATCTTGAATTCGTTCGATCATGAAAATATATAGCTTCATTCGAGCGATCGCTATCGGAAAAGCTCCTTAATCGATTTTCTTTTATATGAAAATGGACTTTTAGATTTATTACGCCGTTTTGGTTGCGTTGCGTTGTGAGAAACGTGATATACGTCTGTTCGGGTTCAAAAACGCTAACTAAACAAAAAAAAACTAGCACCGAGCAATACCATATTTCAGTGGTGCCTCGCGAAGCCGCTAAAAATATTGCCTATGAAAGAAAATTGCTTAGGGTAAGTGCGGTTTCGTTGATTTCTTATTTCGTATTCATTGTGCGTTGGAATGGATCAGAAGCCTCGAGCCGAGATGTCGTGATGAGAACTAGAACGAAGTGACGTTTGGAATTTGTATGTATTATGATTTTATGTCTTGTGTAACGCTCGTCGTTTGTTTATATTTTCAGAAATTTAAAAATAGAATTATATAAAAGTAAAAAGTATTTATTGTAAATTAATATTTTTAAATATTAAATTACAGATGTAATATAACGCATTAGTTAAGTACTATATTTATACAAGTGTATCAAAATAATTTGATAGTTATGAAATGAATCGGCTTCGTTGATTTGATAATTATTATTTATTTATTTATAGAGTAAATAATAGTAATTAAATTAAAATTTTTTGTAGATTGGTTTGTAACACGAAATGTGTTGTATTGACTTGATATAGTTCTTGATACCAGGTAATCTATGTCAATAGAAGCTCCATTAAATATTTCATAGTTTTAATTAGTTTTCCGTATAATTATAGCGAATATGGAACTCGGACGTTGCTAAGGTAGTAAATGTAAATCTCGTGAGATTAATAGATATCTTTAGCGTAGTAACGTTGGTTTGAAATTACGTATAAAGAGAAATATGTTCAATTAGAATATCAATGATGTTGTGTCAAGACACAAGAACGAATATCAGTAATTACATATCTTGATATGTAATTACTGATATTCGTTCTTAGTCCTGTGTCCCTTATGACTCGTTACTGGTTGTGGACTGATTATTTTAGTGTACACGTCATGCTCCTCTTTTTTATGGTATAGGTTGGCGGACGAGAATATGGGCCACCTGATGGAAAGTAGTCACCATCACCCATAGACAATGACGCTGTAAGAAATATTAACTGTTTCTTAAATCGTCAACCACCAAATTTGGGAACTAAGATGTTATGTCCCTTGTGCCTGTAGTTACAATGGCTCACTCATCCTTCAAACCAGAACACAACAATACTGAGTACTGTTATTTGGCGGTAGAATGACTGATGAGTGGGTGGTACCTACCAAGACGGGCTTGCACAAAGCCGTACGTGTTTGTGCTTTGTGCAAGCCCGTCTTCTTCTCAATCATCTCTTAATCCTATCCTACTAATATTATAAAAGCGAAAGTTTGTGAGGATGGATGTATGTGTGCATATGTACGTATGTTTGATACTCTTTCACGAAAAAACTGCTGAATGAATTTGGATGAAATTTCACAGTAATATAGGTTATAAATTAGAATAACACATAGGCTACAATTTATAACGATTTTATTAAATTTAGTCATAATATAACGATACATATCAAGTGACGGTGCGAAGGTGAGGCGGGTCGCTAGTAATGTATAAAGATTAAATATTACATATGATTTTAAACGGTTCGTCGTATATCTTTAGAAAACGAGTTAATTTAGCAAAGTCGTGCGCGATAACGAGACACGCATGCGATCGGATCGGCTCTGTCGCGGTGCGTGATAGTGCGAGCATTATAAATCTCTCGAAATTGTCTCTTCGGTCCATTGGTTAGATTATACGACCCTGTACAAGGTTCCGGGTTCGATATACCGGAATTGGTAGTTTGATCACTTGATCTTTCTTCGGTCGTGTCGTTTTCCTATCCCTCCGGATTATGAAGCTGAGGAAATTGCAATCGAGAGTGTGCGGTGCGCAGTACGTTAATATTTGCTCTGCAGCTGGCTAGTCTCCCTCGAGAATGGTCACCGTAACCGAAATTGGTTAGGAAGACTTTATCCTGATTCTCGATAAACGAGTCAGGGTTTTTCAAGCCAAACGGTGCTTGCAGAATTTTCTCTTTTATTTTTGGGTTTTTATTTTATCATTACGTAGTATAAAATGAAGTCGCTTTGCACTGTCCCTGTCTATGCTTTGATCTTTAGAGTTACACAACGGTTTTTGATGCAGTTTTTAAGAGATACAATTAATCGTTTATATATATAATACATGCACAATGTAGTAGAGAAACACTGATAATTTTTTTTTACATTGCGAACGCTGGCTGAATCCTACCAGATAGAACAAAATGATGTACTACAGTATTGAGCACCTTAAAAATGTTTTCAAATAAGTCTACGATGGTGTTTATCTATCTCTTAGTGATAAGACACAATAAACATTTGTTTTCTTTACTTTTTACAAGAAATAATAGCTGATTTTCGAAGCGATTTTAAGCAATATATCATCCTTACCCAATTAAGTATGTAACTTGAATACATTGTGGATTTAATATAAATTAATATTGCCGTACACAGCATATAATTGAAATTAATATTTTCTAAGCTATACAGATTTAGTATGCAGGGACAAGCGTTTTGTATTGTCTAATGTCGAAAAAGCAGTGAACATTGTAAGACTAATATATTAAGCATCAGCGTTGCCACCATCAAAGCCAGGGCGGATCGCTATTATTTCATATGTTGGTGGTTCGTAAGATATGTTAAATTGTGTATGTTTACATTTGTAAGGCTTTTGGCTGTTATTTATAGAATTCATGTTTCGAACTGCGATAATGCTTTTAAAAACTAACATTTAAAAGCCTACATACAAAACTCGTTTCTAACATTTATTTAATATAATTTTTATCGATTTTTACGTAGAGATATTCATTATCATTATGTTGCAAGTGAGCACGGCAATTGTATACTCATAATATTTGGTATAACAGTCCAGCTACTAAACCAATTAACTTTCTAACGCATAAAAATCGTTAATAATATTGTAATCCGTGAAATTGACTTTCCTTAATATTCTAATTAGATATGGTATTGCATTTCGCGAAACACGCTATGATTATCTGCTAGTCTTCATTCACGTATCACTTCTCTATTTCCTAGACTGAAAATGAGTTGGTGAAATTTCATGATGATCAATACTAGTAGACTTGTTAGCGTAAGGAAGAAACATCTTAAGTTACGCTAAGTTGACATTGTTTATTAAAGATAGAAATAATTGTGAAATTACAATTCCTTGGGGTACAAGCCCGTCTGGATTGCTACCAACTACTTATCAGTAGACAATGTCTTAGTTTCCAAGTTCGATGGAGCGTTGGCGATGTAGGGCGGTGGTGACCACGGAACCTTACCTTTACCTTTTGTTGTCGCTAAGGTTTTTGAAGTGGGCAACATATAAAAAAAAGAAAAAACTAGCGGGAATTTGAACTCGCTCTCGGCAGAATACGCTGGAACTGCATTGTGATAACTTTAATGTTCATTACTGTATCTCTTTATATATTCTTTGCTTAATTTGAATAAAGAAGAACGTTATTATTTAGTATCAAGAGTTATCTTTCAAGAATTTATTAACAAAATAACTTTAGCTTATACTATCATAGTATAAATATAAATTAAAGTTATATGAATTGTTGAAATTCTGAAATGTCGTACCAAACGAACTTACTATACAATTTGCTTTAAAGTAATTATTTTAATAGTAATAACTGTTTCTTATAAGTATTGTTTGTTGTATAATAAGTGAGTTCTGTATGAGATATTCAATATTCGTATACAGTCACCCACTTACCCGTACACCTCGCGTGGGATGACTACGTGTCGACTTCTCAAAATTTTCACATACCGCCTTTCATGTTGTCCGTTCCGTATATATTAATATGTATTATCATTTATCTGATAACAAGTATTGTATTTGAACTTGGCAAAACGTAGGATTTTCTATTATGGGGATTAAAACCTCTTTGAATTATGTTTATGTTGATAGAACAAAACGATAACGATGTGTTCTAACTAGTGTAATTATTAATAATTAAATTTAAACAGGTATTTATTACAAAGCACTAATTAATTCAATTGACTTCACACGTCTTTTATGGGTCGGTCGTCAAGTATTGGGCATAAAAAGTAGACTGTGTTCTCTAGTAAAAGTATCTTTGTTACCTTTATCTTTGTTTCATAACAAATCATTCTTCATCAAATTCAATACAGTGGTTTGGTGGTGAAAGGTAACAGTAGAAGTTAATTTCACATTTATTAGATTAACTTAGATATATTAATAAGAAATTTTATTCTTAAGTCGATTTGTAAAAAAAAGTCGAGACATCTATATACGTATACATAATTTGAAATAAGCATATTCGTTTTAGTTTTTTTTGATGAAATGTCATGCATTCAAAAGTGTAGCCTTACAAATTTTCACCCCCACGGTTCTGGAACCTTGTTAAACTAATAAGCCTCGAGCCTTCTGATCTCAGTCAAAAAGGTTTAACGTAGCAATTAATTTGTACGCAAGGTTCATATTTTTATAAAATGTTTCAACATTATTAAAACAAATATTAACTTGCACGGTCGCTTTACGGGCCGTTGCTAGCAACGTGTTGATATTTTATTTGCTTTAGATTATAGAGTAACATTAGAAATGGTATAAACAAAGGTCGATTTGACCAATATAAATAATATGTAACTACTCGAGATGGCCCAGTGGTTAGAACGCGTGCTACTTAACCGCTGATTCATGTGCTAAATTTGTCTTTATAATTCATCGCGTGCTCGGCTGTGAAGGAAAACATCGTGAGGAAACCTGCATGTGACAAATTTCATAGAAATTCTGCCACACGTGTATTCCATCAACCCGCATTGGACAGCGTGGTGGTATATGTTCCAAACCCTTTCCTCTAAGGGAGAAGAGGCCTTTAGCCCAGCAGTGGGAATTTACAGGCTGTTGTTTCTGTTGTTGTTGTAACTACTCACACGTGATTAGTTTGGTCCCTCGTGCTGAAAGGTCATCACCGCCCATAGATATTGGCGCTGTGAGACATAATAAACATTTCTTACACAAATGCGCCACCAACATTGAGAGTTAATAAATAACGTCCTTTAAAATCACCCTTCAAATCGAACCAGTATGGCTGTTTGGCGCTAGAAGATCTGATGAGTGGCTTAGTACCCAGACGGGTTTGCACACAGCTCTACCCCAACGTATAAACCGAACAATTAAAAATGTCAGTGAAATGATTAAAGGAAGGTACACGCATTAGGTATTTCGAAGCGCACGTTTTAATAACGCGCGTTTTAAGAACTAAAGGTCCCGTAGTTTATGGCTGAGCTACACAAATGTACGCTTTTATAAAGCGTACGCCAGACGCGCGTCGACAGTTTCGTTGTTAGAAGGCGTATTACGGAGCTGGCCGCGTCAATACGTGCGCCGGAGAGACCTTGTAAATATAACCGTCCTATCGTGTAGAGTCAGTACACGTTGGAATAAAACCAGACTCATCTTTTTGATACTGATTTGTTTCCAGCTGACGTTCAGACACCTCGGATTTGCGTGATTTAAGAAATAATTAGCATTTGTTGACATTAAAGCAAGTCTCATGGGAGTAATTACTTTTAAATTTTGAACCAATACAGAACATTCATAAGTATCATCTTTAGTTTTTCATATAAAAAATATAATATAAATAAAAGCACTTGTTTGTATTCCTTATAGATGCAACTAAACATCGGGTGCACTTTAATTTACCTGTGCTTCTACAGTCGTTTTCTGTAGTAACATACAAGTAATCACTTCCCTCTACCCGAACGACGTACGAGCCATCTTGGATCTACTTAATTCCTTACTTACTCTTTGAAAGATATGTGTTCCTAGTGACAATACTATACTAGGTCTAATTAATATTTAATTTTATTACTTCTATAATTTGCAAAGTACCAGTCACCAGCTTGTTGAATTTTTGTAGTTGGTTACAGCTAGGAAAATGCTATTTTACTTTTGCTTGAGAATTGCTGAGATTATGCCATGACGCTGCTCAAATGTGAGTCGCTGGCAAAATATGACAGAATTCCCAATACCAGTACAAGAAGGAAACTATAAATACAATTAACATTAAAAAAATATCTTCGCGTAAGATACACTCGTTCTAGAAACAAGACAATCTCTTCTAAATATATATAAAGAATCCATACAATGACGTCAAATTAAGAAGAATAAACTCAGTCGAATGTTTGCGTAATAAAGTAAACGTTGATACCATTTCCATTGTCCTCTTTCACTCTGTCGGCTTATCGTCGCTGAAGCGCGGGCTCCATTGTGTTCGTAATGAAGCTCAACTCTTTCCGAGATTTTGTCAGCTCAGTAATTAAACACATCTGCTACACGTGCAATTTTGTCTCTCGGTGCGTGTTTCATAATTTCAGTAAAGGTTTATATTTATTTTTTTACGTCCAAACGTTTGTACGTCTCTTTAAACGCTTTTCTGTTGTTTTGTGTGTTTGCCATGTTAAATGTCTCCTTATTTTATTTATTATATAATTTCATAATTTATACAGATATATTAAATTCCAAAGTAACTCTGTCTGTTGTGCTTTCACCAGTTAATCAATTTAGTATGAAGCGTTCTAGAACGCTTAGTAAAAATATTGGCGTAGAATTTTTTTGTACCGCTGTCTGTATGTTTGTCTGCCTGTTATGCTTTCACAAGTTATCAATTTAGCATGAAGCATTCTAGAACCTCGAGTAAAGACATAGACATAGACTTATTTGTCCCTCTATCTCTCTGTCTGCCTGCTTGTTCTGCTTTTACAAGTTATCAATTTAGCATGAAGCGTTCTAGAACGCTGAGTAAAGACATAGGCATAGACATTTTTTTCCCTCTATCTGTCTGTCTGCCTACTTGTCTGCGTTCACAAGTCATCAATTTAGCATAAAGCATTCAAGTACCCTGAGGACAGACATGGGCTACTTTTTTGTCCCTAAGACCTAAAACTCTCTCTAGCACTAGCAAGGCCGAAAACTAGATTACTGTAGTTGTAACAATTAAAATGAAGTTATTTAATTTGCATATTTATTCAGTAATCGGCGTTTTAACTCGTAAAGTGTATTTAAATACTTTAAATTTAACCGTGTGGGCGTTATTGTAATATTCTGGAATCTCGAATTCTACTACTGTTGAATAAATACTTTATTATTATTATTATTGTTCGATTGGAGATAAACTGGTTAAACAAGAGGCAGTTTCAAGTTAAATGGCTATTGTTCTTGATGCCACATTAATATTCAGTACTATTCCTAAAGTGTTCTATCAAGAAGACCTGGAATTTGTTTTACCTTCTTGAATTAATACTCTGCTTTATCCGTTGGAAAAACAAATGACGCGTTTCCCCCACATTATGTGTTTACAGGGGAGGTATGTGGGGCTCGGGGTACATCACAGGATCGCTTGCGCATACTACTGTGACGTGCGGACCAATACTACTACCCTAGTTTGCATATATGTTAGAGTGTCTAAGAAACACGCAGATTGGCGACATTTTCCTTCACGACTACGATGTTAATTATAAACATACACACACATAAACAGCACATAGTACAATAAGGATCTATATTTAATATTACAATTGAAGAACAAATATCAAAAGTAACACCATTGTTTGTCTCCGCCTAGGAAAGTTGAAGCTCTCGTCTTCTCTCTAATATGCACGTATATATAATAATATATATACAAATAATAAAATTTATCTTGAATTATTCCGTTCATTGATGAAAATCTCCACTGAAATTTTGTAGTTTAAAATTTACATACATACACGTATTGGATTGGATTAGTGATAATTGGATAATTTTGATCATGTCTTACTATCTTGAGATTTACGTGGACACGTGATAAAACTATCAAATAAACTGTCTCAGCTCTCTGTCGAATAATTCTATCAAAATATTATTCTAAATCTACTCAATATCCAACGTTATAATAAAATAAATATCTTTAAAAAATCCTACTTACACGTCTCGAATTAATTAAAGTAATAAAGTGTGCAGTAAATCTAGACATATAAGACTTTATAATTGATAAACGTATCCCTAATTGAGATCGTATTTAGATAATACATAGTGTAAATGTGATATTCGGGGTGACTTAATATAAATACTAGTTAAATGACTCCCAGTGGTTATTAATCATGTACATTCATGCGTCTGTAATTCAAATAAAGTTAGCGCATGCGCGACGCTTCCCTCAGATCGGTGACCATGTTCCCGAGGGTCCAGCAACTTCTCTAATAACTGTAATTAGTGCGACCCATCCCTATCGCTCGCTACGATTAGTGTTCGCGTGTCTGATGTCGATAAAACATTCGATGCTCTATTAGGGACTTAGTTTCTCGTTAAATTTATCGGGATGTTACTGAATTTTATTAGTTTTTTTTTGTATTGGTTTTATGTGTGTACTTTTTCAGTGTTTTCTCTGTTTATCTACACTGATATATAAAGCTTACTTTGTTTGTTGAAACGGGCCTGTCTCAAATCTATAAGTATTGGTACATATCAGCCGGTGTCCCATTTTCTGTTCGCGGCCCTTTTTTATAAAAGAAAGTCTATACAATACCAGTTATCAGCCGAGTCTTCGTTTGCGTTTTAAGGGTGAACCATCAGGAATTAGAGAAATGTATCCCTTTTTTGGGATCAAGCTTGCTCCCTACCGTCATTTTTTCATCGGGTTACAGGTTTAGCTGTCAAAGAGACATACATACAGACATATATATATATATATATATAAAATTACTTTCGCTTTATCATATTAGTCTGTATTCATACGGTTAGTAAAACAGTTGTCACATTACGTTATATCACGAATAGTGAAATAGTGAGGGAAACTATCGATATTCGTATCAATGTTATCGATATGATCGGAATCACTTTGTTTAAAGGCCGGTTGCGATCGATTCCAATCAACTTGTCGCTGTGGCGCGAACTGGTTGATCGCAATCTTGCTCGTTAGCCATTATTATGGATGCAAATTTAACAATTATATAGAGCGTCTTGTATCGGATGCCGCCACATCTGCTAAAACGCCTGCATTACTTCGCGTATCGGCGAGAGAATTATTAGCAGTGTGTTTTAGTATGTAATGCTGTCCTGTATTATTACGTTTTCGAACGTGTCACTAAGATCTCGTTAACTTTAATTGTTATTAATAAAATATAATTTACTTAATAGAGGTAAATGATGTATGGAATTCCAATATTATAGAATATTTAATAAGTGAAAGGAATTAAGAGTCGAGATGGTCCAGTGGTTAGAACGCGTGCATCTTAACCGATGATTGTGGGTTCAAACCCAGGCAAGCACCGCTGATTCATGTGCTTAATTTGTCTGTATAATTCATCTCGTGCTCAGCGGTGAAGGAAAACATCATGAGGAAACCTGCATGCGACAAATTTCATAGAAATTCTGCCACATGTGTATTCCACCAACCCGCATTAGAACAGCGTGGTGGAATATGTTCCAAACGTTCTCCTCAAAGGGAGAGGAGGAGTAGAATATATGACATATCCTGACAGGCTTGCCCAAGGTTACATTATTTAGTTATAAGTCTTGTCTACGCCCGGGCTGGAGTTATACAAATTTATTTTTAATACTAATATTACAATCGGTTTGGAATTAATTTATTTTCATCTAAAATCATCTCGATAATTTTGTAGGAAATTAACTAAAGTTAATGTACGTATTTCCGATTTTTATTTGAATTTATACTGTTTTGTTAAATTTTTTAACGTTTTATTAGGTTAATTTTCGACAATTACTCCTTTATAGTCACCTTCTGAAATGACTAAAAATTCGAATTGGAATGTTCTAGAATTATTTAAATTAATTTAAAAATTGTCGCGTCATATTTACAATACAAATTTACTTTGCATTGTAAAACATGAAGTGACGATAATTAACGCATTTATCGTTAGCAAATTGGAGTCGTTGACGGGGTCCCTCCGTGGCCCTAAAGGTGCTTTTGAGTTGGTTACTTGTTTGCGTGACGCTGTGGTCTATTGCCTCGTTTGTGCAATGTCGCCACTCGGCGCGGAGCCGCCTAATGGAACTTAATCAACCTCCCGCCTTCCATCCAATCTCGTTAGCGAACTAAATTGACTCTCGAAAATTATATTTACGCTTAGTTTGTCTACAATGCATTAATGTTATACAAAATATGTCTTTGTGAAATAGTTTTTTTTTTAAATGAAATCTTAAGTAAGGTAGTCAAAGTTACGGTTTTTTTTTTTAATTAATGATCTTCACTGCGCATAGCCAATACTGCAGATTTATTGCTGTTTAAGGGTAGCATAGTATGAGCGTGTGTTAGGTTCTCACAAAAATCTGCACCAACTTCACAATCTTAATAAAATTATTAATAATGTTTTCTGAAGCCAAAACAATTTTGAATTAAGATTTTATTAGCTTTTTATCTGTGAAACCGTAATCATCGGATATATAAATATATACGGAACCGTAACGGAATCGTTTCAAAAATATTTAATAATTTTGTTGTTACATAGTTATATACTTAAATATATTAGTTAATAGTATTAATATTATATTCTTCAGCTTATATTTTTTTTATATGTGCTATGCCTGATACTAAATATTCATTCGATAGTCTACATAGAAAGGCAAGTTATTATCTTGATTCTCTGTTACAATTTCTAAATAATCTGATATCCGTAACTATTCGAAACAACTGGATAAACCGTAATAATTTCGTATCCATAACCGAATATGAAACCGGTATAATGTAGCTCATATTATATACGGATATATTATCTATATTCATCGAAATTCGAAATTTCAAATCCATGTTGGTATATGCGAAAATGTATGTAATTTTTTATCAACAACAACAAAAGCCTGTAAATTTCCCACTACTGAATTAAGGCCTCCTCTCCCTTTGAAGTAGAGGTTTGGAATATATTCCACCACGCTGTTCCAATGCGCGTTGGTGGAATACACATGTGGAGGAATTTCTATGAAATTAGGCTCATGCAGGTTTCCTTACGATATTTTCCTTCACCGTCGAGCAAACACAAATTAAGCACATGAATATTCAGTGGTGCTGCCTGGGTTTGAATCCGTGATCATCGGTTAAGATGCACGCGTTCTAACCACTGGGCCATTTTGGTAATTTTTTTATCATTTAAATTAATTATAAAATTATTATAATTGAAAGGAACTGCGATATAAAAGTTAAAACTATAATTTGGTCGAAAGTTTCATCACACGCAATATCAGTAGCACGCAATATTAAAACAAATTAAGTTTTAAAATTGGTTTTGAAAAGTTAAATGATATACAAATTGAAATCGAATGTGTAGTTTAGTTAGTTGCAATTAAATTATATACGAGTATGAATGTCTTCAAAGGGGGATTACTCAAAACTACTTATGTTTCAAATTAGTCAAGTTTCTCCGATAGGTTATATTTTAGCTTACGTCGAATAATTTGACTTAAATTGAACCATCGAATATGTTGGTAAATTGTTTTAATTTAGCTATGTACATACGTGGATTAAAAATCTCTGTCTGATTTATTTAGTAAATCTTTGCTGATATTCTAAATTCGAACGTAACTTCGTATATTACCCATTCAAGGTCAAACCACTTAAACGAATTTTATGAAGTTTTGTATGAAGCTTGGATTCCAAAAAAGGACGTAGCCTACTTTTTATGTATGTATTATGAAAATGGCAAACTTTTAAGACGCTAAACTTCTTAAGAGCGAATCTGTGGACGTCAAGTAGTATGTATTATTTTTGAAAATAGGAGTTTGTACGAAATTATTGTTTCTAATTAATTAAGGTTCGTTAGAAAAAAAAAAATTGGTATCAATTGGAAATAAATTATCTTCAAATTATGGAGCATTGTATCTGCTCCATAGTTTAAATTAAATATACTGTTTAAAAAAGCAAGTGAAAGTGATCAAAAGTAGTATGAATCAGTCAATCAATCAAAATATACTACATTAAGTACAAGCATTCTGAATCGACATTTTACAAACTCTGTTAAGTGAAGTTACTATCATACAAAAACGTCTTAGTTACTCTTTTAAAACATTTATAATACAAAAGCCAAATACAGCCAAAGCTAAAGGTTGTATGTGAAGGTTTTAATTTTTTATTTGTAAAATATTCGTATTTTTCTATATATATCATCCATAAATAAAAATGTAGAAAATAATAAAAAAAATTAACAGTTTAAAATCTGGAAAAGATTTTGTACATACGACGTTTCATGGTAGCGACAAGCTTTCGTTACACCTTAACGTTTTCTGACAGCGTGGCTTGAAAATCATTTTACAAATTAGCCAGTACTCTTAATGCTGGCTTCTTAGAGTCCTAACGAGCGATGTTCGCGCAAATTGAAACCGACCGCAAGCTTATTTTATTTACCATCACGCAATCTTTTTTAGTTATCCCATTACGTAGGCCACTTTATGTTACACACAGTTGAAATTATTATTTCCTGTTACGTCATTGAAGTGTATTAATATAATGTGAAATTAAAATTGCTTTAGTGCTTCCTCGTCGAGGATAAAATATTGAATGTCGCGTCGTATAATCACGAGAGTTAACATTTGCGCGAATCACTGAATTATGGGTATTGTAAGAGATTCCCGCTGGGACCACCCGTGATTATTTAAACGTAGTAGACGTCGCAACGCAGATGCTGTGTATCGTTGATATGTTTAACAGCGCTATTGTCGCTGTCATTAATTGTTTTTTGTACTTTGTAATCAACGTTTACGTCCTAAGTCAACACACACAGCTACATCAAAATTGTGTACTGGTTAACAATTCGTAATTTATATTCATTTTTTTCACTGTAGAAATACATTAAAGGATCATTTATAGTTCTAAATATTTTTTGTATTTGCTATGTTCGTGTTCGAAGGATGAATTAGAATGGATAGTAATCCGTAGGTTGTTGAATCTAGATCTTACAATCTTATACTAGAGTGACTTGTACGCCAGCTATTTTGAATCTAATATCACAATTAATATTCAAAAACACGTCTCAATACTAAGTTAGGATAGTAAGTTAATAAAGAAATTAGTTGTTTAAGTACAATTTGTTTTTCGAATTATTTGCGTCAATTGGAACGTTAATTAAAATATTGAAAAGTAACGTTTTAAAATGATAGTGTTCTCTAAAAAAATACAACGAGGGGATGAAAGTATTATATAAAAAATAATAATTATAGGAAGTTAACGGTCTCACATATTTAGGACTGATAATTATTTGTTCGTTCGTAAAACGAAAAATTCTATTCAGACGGAATAATGGCCATAACATATGGCGCATTCAACATCAAGAGGATTTCGCTCCGTTAATTATTTTATACGGTATAAAGCAGCTATCATCTTCGTGTCATGTGTTGGTATTAAGGGTATGGTCATTTTGTTACGGAGTTTTATGACTTGGGACGGATTATGTACTTTTTATTTCATTCTGGCAGAGTCTAATTTTATATATTTATATTATAACCTTTTTTAATTAAACAAATTAAAAAAAAAAGAATCAAATGAGAATATTTGTTCATTATTCAAATATATTCTCACAAACATGTACAAATTGTATTTTTACAAGATTGGATTAAATGTACAAGTGACACTTTTTCTCCGATGAATTGAATAGTCAACAAGATATATCAAATCAATGTATAATCTTTATTAGTATTAATATAGTATTGTAGTGACAAATATACAACCGACACATGTTTTTTTTAACGATGTTTTCATTCACCGCTCATGAACAAAAACAATAATTCAGCTGTAAGCGCTCCAAGTTTGAACTCACGTTACGGCTACCTTTAAGAATACTCATAGGTTTAAATAGCCTTCGCTATCTCATGCTCGGAGAGCAACTAAGAATATTTAATAAATTATTTCTACGTCACTACGACGGTTATTATTATGTAGTTTACATTCAATAAGCGTATAAATTAATTGAATTCCGGTAGTGTCGCGAGGAAAGTCGAAACCTCGATTGGGGGCTATAATAATAAATTGTAATTTGATGCCAGTTATACTTGTCATAATAATCTTTACTACGCCTTAATTGCCTTACATGATACATTATGAGTAATATAAAATGAACACTTATATTTATTGAAATATATTTTCGACGTGTGACGCATAACTTGTTCCCAAAATGAACCTATATATAAGAAATACGATGAAACACTAATAACATAGAATAAACCAATTTCGAATATTATGCATATAAATATAAATGACTATAAAAAATAATGAGAACATAAATAATTCCTTTAAAATTATGTTTGTCGAAAGTCATCGTAAATTTGTATGTTTTTATATTGATGTGAATGCATTTAAGAGACACTGTTTCGACGCTATTCACGGGTTAAATTAGATAGCAGCTTTTGATATTTCATCAACATCATGCTATATTATTGATGCGCAGTGATTGTAAATTGCCGCGGCATCTGAGCTCGTTAACGTTTTTGATAGATGACGCCCGGTCGTTGGTTGGATTTGCTGTTGCACATGCCGATCTTGTAAAAACACATCGTTCGACAACAACGTACAAACGGCCACTCCCTACGGCGATCTAACTTAACGAACCACATGTATAAATAAGGGTATAATATACCAAGCTCGGCGTAATCACTCCTCAGCTTTATCTTGCCACCATTGCTTATGTAAATGTGCTACAACTTAAATTTTCTGTACGCGTGATAAAGGATCGCGTCCGCGAATCGTAATGAGAACAGCGAGCGATAAATTATCCACATTATTATTTTAGATTTACGACTTCACATTAGATTATAATTTAAAACGGGCAGACGTTAATTTGTAAAGTCATTATTCAATAATCGTGACGTCGAACTTATAAATTTCACTGCATCTTTTTACACTTTAGCACTTCACCCGTGCCGATGTAAAGTGCCGCCCAATAAGACAACGGCCGACTATTTTGACGAAGGCCGGTCACGTTTCGTCGATACTCGCCATGAGAATATTTGTTTTTTATTGTGTGCTCGCCAAGTAAAAATTGAACAGTAATTTTACGTTTTAAGCGGTACCTGCCTCCTTTCGTTCCGCTTGCGTTGAGTGATGGTTATCGTAATTGGTGTGAGGGTAGGTGAACAGTGCGTACCGCCTAGAATAGGACGGTGGGCGTGCATGCGACGGGTCATTTCTATTGTCCGATTGTTTTTGCACTCTATTTATAATTAGAACGTAAAAATTCACTAAATGTACTAATTATACAGTGGATGTGTTAATAATTATGTCGCTTTGACCGTATTTCGATCGCGATTGGTGGATAATATTATATTAAAAAAAAAACACACATTCTCTACTTCTCATTTTTAAAGTCCCTGGAACGGCAATCCGAATAAAGTTAGCTAGTTCGATTAATTTTAAAATATTAAGATTACAGCTCAATGGATGGAACGTGAAAATAGTGCTTTGGTTTCGAATCTGAATGTACCATCGAAAGAAAAGATTTCAGAAAGCATTTTAAGACGTCTTAAATCAGCGTCGTAACAGTGATGGGTTGAACTTAAATCCTTTCCCGTAACAACTAGGCACTATATGCAGGATTATACTTTATATAAAGTAAGGACTGAGATCGCGCACTAGATACAACGCATGGATCAAGTCCCCATAGATTTTTCTTGTGCTTAATGTGGAGAGGGAAAATATTGCGAAGAATCCAACTATCGTGTATTATTCTTTTCCACGTGTCTTGTCTCAGCTTTGGGACGTTTACACGCTATTTATTTTTTAATTTTCATAAAAAATATCAAATTGAAAAATAATATATTTTCAAGAGTTAATTGAATTCATATGATAGTTTTTTGTTACTAGCACCAAAGCTGTGTGCCAAATATCAGCACAAACGATTGTGTGAAACTGGTTTATTTGTGAGAGGCACATATTGAATAGTAAAATTGAATAAACCATTATAAACTACCGTTAACGTAAATCTTCATTCGTTTTTATGATGTTCAACCACTACGACATTAACAGCCAGTAAATTTACCACTGGTGGGGTAAGGCCTCTTCTTCCTTTGAGGAGTAGAATTTGGAGCATATTTCACCATGCTGCTCCAATACGGGTTGGTTGATACACATGATGTCGAATTTATTGAGATTTGACACATATAGGTTTCACGAGTTTTATTTTCAGTTAAGTGATGGATTTTCAACACAAATTAAGCACATGAAAATTTTGTGGGGCTTCCTTGGGTTTGAAGTCACAATCATCGGTAAAGATGCAGGCGTTCTAACCACTATGCCATCTCGGCTCCTCATGATATTCAAAGTAGTGAAATAAGTTACAATAATTTAATATTAAATGTGACATCCGTAGATCGATCATGGTTTCAATTCTTCCAAGAATCATCGGACACGTGTTTCCCTTTACTGATATACGATAAAAGGTGTCCGCTAACTGTAATTGAAGTTATTGATTGCATCAATGAGGATTTCCATTACTGTTATCAGTGCGGTTACATGTTGTGACATGGTTGCATCTAATACAATGGTAAGATTAATAACGCGGATGTACAGCCATTAAGTCCGTTATGCAGCGACATAAGATCGCGGACCAACAAGGGCGGAAGAGATGGACTTGATAATAAACCATCAGCTCGGTTTGCAGTAACTCAAAACCGCCGACGTTAAAATTGTTGTTCTATTGCTAAGCTCTCCGCTTACAATGACTTAAGATGGTAATTGACCGTTGTAATCGTAGTTCAGTACACATGCACACATACATACATACATACATACATACATAAAATACATGCATAAGACTGCTGCAGCCGGTTCGAGTTATGGTGGATTTTTTAAAAGGATACCTGTTCCGGCTCGACATTGTATTACTCTTGAAAGATTTTTTTGTTTTTATTCTATGCTAGCAGTCGACTGTGGCTTTGCTCGTGTTTCGGGGTGTTGGTTGTCCTAAGTCTTTTTGATTTTTCGAATAAAATTCCATCACTCAGCACGAAAATTAATGAAAACAAACCGCACTCCACACATTTCATATACATAAATTCATTTACTAAATATAAAACCTTATTTGTTAATGTTTTGTTTAACGTGGGATTTAAATTAATTATTATGACAAAGTTCAATATCAGCTATATCGTATTACAAAATTTAGAACTTTTGCACATCAAATATGGAAACTATTTTTATTTATATTCTTGGTTCAAGTTTATTTCATACCAAAATTCATCAAATTCGGTTCAGTGGTTTTATCTAGAAAGAGCGACACATAGTCAGAGTTACTTTCACATGTATAATATTAATATGGATTTTGGCATTTATAAAGCAGATATTTTATAAGGAATTTAAAACAGTATCAGCTTTTTTTTGCAAAACTGTTCCATATTCAAATTTTTGAATTGGCGTGCCAATGTCATCCTTAATAGGGTCACTCTAATCCATTTATTTAGTGCCTGTGATATCATTTTCAGTGTTGCATGAAATATATCAAGTTTTTTAGGGTTTTATATTTCCGTTTACGCCTCTAATTAAGCGAAACGTTGTTATAGGAAAAACGACAGCAAAACACCAAAGGGTCAGGATTGAACCTGCGACTTTCACATCGCTAGGTGGCCGTTGCGCTGTTGACTTTAGATTTGTCACAAATTTACGGCTCGCCGCACCTTACGCCGTTCTATTTCCGTCCCCACTCCTGTAACAAATTTAACGCCTACGTAAATAGAAACAATCGTAATTCCTCCAAAGAGGTATTATTATTCTACCTTTTAATAAAAACCTGCTTAGGAATGCTTTTGTTAGTAAGCTGTTTACTTCCCAAGGGATTGTTGAGGAGTTCTGATGGCATCCATATTTTAGATGCGCTTAGTATAAAGAGTCGAGCTGGCCCAGTGGTTAGAACGCGTGCATCCTAATCGATGATTGCGGGTTCAAACCCAGGCTAGCATCGCTGATTCATGTGCTTAATTTGTCTTATTATAATAAATAAATTTCCCACTGCTGGGATAAGGCCTCCTCTTCCATTAAGGACCCTCTCCTTAATTGGAACATATTCCACCACGCTGTTCCAATGCGGGTTGGTGGAATGCACATGTGGCAGAATTTCGATGCGATTAGACACATGCAGGTTTCCTCGCTATGTTTTTCTTCACCACCGAGCACGAGATGAATTATAAACACAAATTAATCACATATATATAGTGGTGCTTGCCTGTATTTGAACCTGCAATCATCGGTTAAGATGCACGCGTTCTAACTTTCATGGGGCCATCTTAGTTCGGACGGACGCTATTTATCTCATATAAAATAAATAAATTTAATTCACTCTGCCAGAAACTCTAATAATTTAATCCACCTTTCTGGTATACTATATAAATAAAAATGCTACGAGCGTACTTTTGGGCTCGTTAACTTCAATGCTCAGTCGTCCCAAACGGAGCGAATCATGCGCAGTCATACCGCAAAATAAACGATCTATTTGCTTGATGAAGCGTGAGGGCGCTTTAAAGTTTTTAATAATAGATATAGATGGCGGTAGTTGTAATAATTGTTTTTTATAGTCAAAAAATTTAATACAAAAAATGCGTTCGAAATATTACCGTAATGTAGATTGACAGCCGCGTTGGTCTATTAAATAATTATAAGACTTTCTCCGATTATGTAGATTTCATCGGATTAGTAAGGAAATACAAGCGCAGAACTATGTTTGCATACATTTGAGCACTGTAAAGTATCGGTTATGGTGACATCACTGTCAGTACTGATTGAAAAATTCGAAATTCGAATTTCGAAAATTCGAAATAAATAAGACGATCTAAACAAATGTTTTAATGCGAAAGTAAATCTATCAGTCTGTTGTTTTGCAGCTCTTAGCCATTGAACCGAATTAGACGAAATTTGGTATGAAGCTTGAACCCCAAGGCCACTTTTTTGCCGCCGGAGGAAACTAGATACATATATAGTTTTAAGTTGGTTAGTGTTGTTTGTTAAAATTATGACATTTTTAAGGCTGAATTTGTAATAAAATTCAACAAACTTTTATCTGTTCCTATTAAATAACATTTATGAAATTGAAGTCGCGTTTGAGATAGTTCTATAATAGTAATAATATTTAAGATCGTTTATTTACTATTCACGCTCAGTTAAATCCATTCTGTTTTCTTAGTTTGCATTCAACGTTGTCCCTGTCGTGACGTAATAATACGATTATTGAAATTTCGTGATTACACGACCGTTGATGAATGTCAGTGCGCCTGATATTATGGAACTCGAGGTTTCGTAAATGTATAAAGTTTATTTTATTTATTCACTTATACTTCTAATTGTGTAGATTAATACAGTTCGAATTTCAAAAAAATATTATTTCGGTGTTTTTTTAATGAGTTCGTTTAGGCAGAATGACGATTAAACACCGTCCATTGACGCTTTTCAACCGACTTCAAAAGGAGAAGATTATCAATTCGTCTGTAATTTTTTTTGTGGGACTCGTATATAACAATAATTGTAACTAAGTTATATAATCGTAAATCGACTTTCAAGTAGTCTAATGTTTTTCATTTCATTTTACTAATATACTAATACGCAATTATGTTTACTAGTTTTTAGTGCGAATTATTTTGTTTTAAATTTTAAATTTTAATATGATAAATATGATAATATGCATTTACTAAGACTTGTGTGGTGTGTCTTTGCTTTGTATGTATGTATTTCGAAATTTTTAATACTCATATAAGTTTCTATAAATGATTTTGAAGCGCAAGATTAAAATTTAATAATTGGTAAAGTTACAATACACTATATCCTGAGCGGCGATGCTAGTATCTATTTTCATAGAATAATATACGGCCCATTGTGAACGAAGAGTAACTGTTAATTGTTTATATGTTGGAGGCGCGGCAATTAGCGGTACAGGTGGTGAATGGACCTTCCAGCATCCAGTGTTATCGCATATTCATAATATTGTTCTTATTGTTTCTGCAATTCCTTTTATTGGAACAATACAAGGCTAGTAATATTAATTTTCATTTGTTTTATGATTTGAATAACGCGTCAATGTGAATTGTGCATTTTTTTTTCAAACCAAATGGAACATCTATGTATAATGTTAGTAGTCGCCCGCGGTTATGCTCGCATTTTAGGGTGTTGGTTGTCATGTGTCAGGCAAAAAGCCTATGTCCTTTCTTGGAGATCAAGTTTGCTTTATACCAAATTTCATCAAATTCGGTTAAGCGAGTCGAGATGGCCCAGTGTTTAGAACACGTGCATCTTATATGATTGCGGGTTCAAACCCAGGCAAGCACCGCTGATTCATGTCCTTAATTTGTCTTTATAATTCATCTCGTGCTCAGCGGTGAAGGAAAACATCGTGAGGAATCGTGACAAATTTTTTAAAGATTCTGCCACATGTGTATTCCACCAACCCGTATTGGAACAGCGTGGTGGAATATGTTCCAAACCTTTTCCTCAAAGGGAGAGGAGGCCTTTAGCCAGCAATGGGAATTTACAGGCTGTCGTTGTTGTTGTTGTTGTTCGGTTAAGCGGTTCTGTCGTGAAAGAGCGACACACAGACAGAGTTACTTGCAGATTTAAAATATTAATATAGACTTGAACCCGTTCTATGTCCGACGGGTCAAATAAGGTTTTTATCCTGTTATGTTTTTTTACCAAAGATATATAAACATTCGTCAACCGATCTGACCCTACAAAGCGATTCGTATTTTTTTTAATTATTTATATAAATATTTCGCGATATTCCCAAAAGGCAATATTTATTCATAAAATGTTTGAATTTAAAATGTATATACTTTGTAAAAATTAGACCAGGCTCTAGTTTTTTTTTTGTGTATAGAAAAATAATACCGAGGCTTTGTTTAAATTGGTTTTTCAAGCATTAGGAATTATACATTGTAAATAAAATAAACTGACTTTTTTATTTTTTATTTATGGTATAGGTTGGCGGACAAGCAAATGGGCGACCTAATGGTAATTGGTCACCATCACCCATGGACAATGGAAGCTGTAAGAAATATTAACTCTTTCTTACGCCGTCTATGTGCCACCAACCTTGGGAACTAAGATGTCATGTCCCTTGTGCCTGTTACACTGGCTCACTCACCCTTCAAACCGGAACACAACAATACTGAGTACTGTTATTTGGCGGTAGAAAAACTGATAAGTGGGTGGTACCTACCCAGACGGGCTTGCACAAAGCCCTACCACCAAGTATAACTTAATGACTTAAATCTTCTACTGTATACTTAAGATATTGTCGGAACGTTTACAAGTTTTGAGGCTGTCTATAACGGGGCACATGTTATTGAGTTAGTATCACTTACGTGACATATTGAACGCGTACCGGTATTTTTTAGAATTCTTTATAGTTATTTTTTCTTACGATTGCCGCGTGCTCTAGACATGTGGTGTACACGACCTGTGCTTCAGATCTAGCAACTGTTACTCTTTGTCGCTTATGTCAAAATATACCAACTGTCAGTTTTTTTTTCTTTACAATATGACTGAGGAGGTTTTTATCATGTCGGTTGCAGAAGAGAATTCCTTTTGGTAAAAGGTTTTTTTTTCATAATCTATTTGCTATATAAAATTATTCTAAGAAGGTTTTGTTGTGATCCCTGAAGTGAATTCCTTTTGTTTTTTTTTTTAAATAATCTATTTGCTATAAAATTTCTCTAAGACTTTTTTGTGTCTATAAACAATTTCACAGTTACATTAAATTAGATTTAACTAATAATGCCCTAGTGTCAGTTTGTTTGTCATCGTTAACTTTAAAATTAGTTCTGTGCCTGTGCAGAATTATTACTGTAATGGCGTTCGGTTCTTAAAAGAAAAAATATATTTCGTGTAATAAAAAATAAATAATGTAACAGACTATCAAGAATACTAGAAGGACAAAAAAGTTACCATAATATAATAAAATAAACGCAAATATTATCCGAACTCATAATACTTTCCCACTCCGGATATGATAAGATTATTTGTATGTTGTTTGTGAATAAAGTGCAACTGAATCGATACTTATAATCTTGATTTAGTTATACGTAAAATCGTAAATAGTAAAGCACTCGTATAAACAATATTTCAGTGGTTTTACTAACATGTACAATTCAACGGATGGCTATAACATTATTTCAGTACACGTATCGCGAATAGATAATCTAATGCAGAAACGCTAAAACGCAGTTATTGTATGAAATATGGTCTATAATCTACGACACGTACACCGGATGGTGGGCAACGCTCGTTTCGAAATGATACCTTTAAAAAAAGATCGTTATTGTTACAACTATTTGTAAAACAAAAAAAAAACAATAGTCCATTTACATTCCATGGTGGTTTAAATTCAGTCCAAAGTAATTTCTACTTACGTTTCAATACAATGCTTTTGTATATATTTTATTTTACTTTAAAATATTCATTCGATCTTAAAATAAAAATTCTGTATTTAAATATAAAGATATATTATTTCTTAACTTCGTTTGTTGCCGTACATCGGCATTACTTCAGGGTGGACACTTGAAAAATAAGGAGTTTCATTGTTGGCCTTTGAATAAAGTAAATTTTCTTTTGAATGGTAAGGTTGTTTGTTGCCCTGGGAACATTGTCGCCTCTCGTTGCCCGTCGCTGGGTGCCAGTACATGCCGGGACAGACCTATTCAAATGTCAGTGTGAAGTGTCCCCCCCCGCGTCCCTCCGCACCCCGAACGGGTCTGTACGAATACTGAAATGTCACTCGCCACACGAAGCAATCAATTTCGTATTTGTATACTTTACCTCGATAGTGGTAGGAATAGATTTATTGAATATACGTTTTGTATTACTTGTAGACTGATTTATGTTTTGTTTTTATTTGAAAAAAAAAAAAATCACACTTTTATATCTGAATCATTCATGTAAGTCAAAGGAATACGAAGGGATTTAATGATAATGTCGACGCAATTCTCACGTAGACGGCGAATTTGATTTAAAAGCACTGTAAACATGGATGTAAATTAGATCGTAGTACGAGTATTACGATGAACAAGCTCAAGTTGGTGCGAGCAGTGAGTGGATGTTGGGTAATACAACGCGGCGCTGTACGAGTACGTAACCCTCGGCGCGCTGTCGCCCGCCAAATGTCGGTCTAATTGTCTTGCGCAACGGTGACGTTCACGACACGACCCGTCTGTTTGTTTAATGTTTATTATCAGGAAATTGATGTAAGCATCGAACGAACCGTCTAACCTATTTGTTCTCCCCCTGCTTCATTAGACTTGATTTACTCTTACTTTATCGAGAACACGTTTTCTTCGATTTAAATTTCGAATTGAATTCGCAACACAGTAGCACAATTCCTACAAACTTGGGGAGCGATTAATCAACGTCTACGTCTTGAAATAGAGCCTTAAAACGTCTTAAAGAAAAGCTACACTGTTACTGGCAACCAATTGTCCCTTTAACCGGTCGGCCTCATTAGCATCAGCCGATAGCTTCGACCTATACCTCGTCGGATTGATACATTGACGTTAAAGGTTTCTTTACCAAGGTTTCGTAATTAAGAATAGTTGGTTCGTTCGGTGTTGCTATATGCTTGCTAAAGTTATTTATCATAATACTACTGTTTACCAACTTTAACTTGCAATTATTGTGCTGTAACTTCAATCTTTCCAGTAAATACTAATTGTTCGGATTAATAAATCGAGAGAGTATTTATTGTAGTTATTTTAATTCGATAAAAAGGAACAGTTCAAAGCCGTTAAAGATATAATAAAATTCAAGGCAGATAAGTCAGGTCCTTGCATTAAAGCAATCGGGAATCCGCTATCGCTAGTTTAACGAGGCACGACTGTTTTTCGTAGTTCTGAATAATATTGAGGCTCAGCGTCGTTCGCTATCTGATAGAGATATTTTCTTGTACTGTTAGCCGGTTACAAATGAACGTTGCGATTATGGATCGAGGATCTAACTCCTCGATAATTTGAATGTTCTCGCTGCGCCGGAGTCTGGCGATAGCCGTGATCGTATCCTTACCGCTTATGGCTGACTTTACTGCATTCTACTGGCGTTCCTTTGAATTATATTAACAGTATACTAAATTAAATCTATACTTTTGTTAATAAAATTTAATATTATTCAAAGATTTTAAATACTCTGTGAGTTTTCATCACTTGAATAAATCAAGACGTGCATAAACGTTTCTCGTTTTATAAATCTATCAACAGTAGCAAACGTAAATATGTTGATGTCGTTTTCTAGTAACGGTTACAAATCAATTTTGACTCGAGGATCTCACCATCTGCGATCGGCAGTAATAAATAATTGTTTTTCAGTATCGTGCCGAGTGTAAGCCCGCCCGCCGCGATTGCGATGCGCGTCCGTCCGCTCGGGCCCGCTGTAGACTGCAGTCATGTGATACCGATCTCACGTTTACTGGCTAAATAGCGGATAAATTAGCTAACTGAGCTAAATTAGTACGGCTGGCTATTTCGCTTGAACTTGTTCTGTCGTCATTTAATTGTATATCTCGTTCGAAGTGATGAAAATTGAAGCCTTTACTAGAATTCATTTTATACATAGAATTCGCAGTACATTTATCACATGTAGTACCTACATTATTATTGTAATAGTTGATGTACCGAACATCCTCAGTTCATCGACCTTATGTATATTTTGAAAATATTTTACATTCTAAAAAAGTATTTTTCAAAACTGTATTCATGCTTAAATTA
The DNA here is from genome assembly GCF_905220365.1 of Vanessa cardui. Lineage (NCBI taxonomy): Eukaryota > Metazoa > Arthropoda > Insecta > Lepidoptera > Nymphalidae > Vanessa > Vanessa cardui. The sequence continues at coordinate 14,053,919 of NC_061125.1, read as the reverse complement.
CAGTTTTGTGCTTTTTGAGTTTGTTTATTAAGTAATTTAATACATTGTAATAATGTTTAAATATAATTGTAAATAAGTTCTCGATTCGAATATTGGTATAGATATTCATTATTCGGTAATGATGAATATCTATACCAATATTATATATGACGTGAAAGTGTGATAGTGATACTCTGTCTGTCTGTGTGTCGCTCTTTCACTACCAATCTGATGAACCAACAACAACAACCTGAAAATTCCCACTGCTGGGCTAAAGGCCTCCTCTCCCTTTGAGGAGAAAGTTTGGAACATATTTCATCACGCTGTTCCAATGCGGGTTGGTGGAATACACATGTTGCAGAAGGTCTATGAAATTTGTCACATGCAGTCCTCATGATGTTTTCCTTCACCGTTGAGCACGAGATGAATTATAAAGACAAATTAAGCACACGAATCAGCGGTGCTTGCCTGGGTTTGAACCCGCAATCATCGATTAAGATGCACGCGTTCTAACCACTGGGCCATCTCGACTCCGTATTTGATGAAATTAGTTATGAAGCATACTTGAACTCCAAGGAAGAACATAGCTTATTTTTTTACCTAACACGTGGCAACCAATACCAGAAACGCTAGGGAAATTAGTAATAAATATTTTTTTATTTGATAATTTATGAGAGGAGTTGAAATCGAAAAGGTTTTTTGTTTTAAATGTTGTTAGCTTAAATGTGGTTCAATTTGCTTTCCTCGAGTGTTAAATAAATACAATATACAATGACTGTTTATATAAAGTACAGTGTCCCTCGTGGGTTATGGATCCGACCCGTCCGCATGCCGTGTCCAGATCAGTATCGAACCAGAGGTTGCTTCCATACCATAAGATAATTATTTCTCATGCACCATAAAATTTTATTGTCTGTCATTGATAATGCGAGGTATATTAATACGGTCCCTACGTTGTGTATACAGCTTTTGTACTGACAAGCTCGCTTGGAAGTTGAAACGGTTAAGATGTTATTGTATTCAATGTTTTTCAATGAAATTCGAGATTGAATTTTATATACATTATAATATGACGTTTGTTATATTTTTGAGCATTTTTCATTAGACTTTAATGTATTATTAATTTCATTTCTTAAAGTAAAATCTTTCATTTCAATTTTTTTATGGTAATTGCTCACGTGTAAGAAACTGGTTTTTTTTCGCTAATCTTGAGAATTAAGATTTTACGTCCCTTTCACCGTAACACAACAATACTAAGTGTTTCTGTTTGATGACACACGGGCTATTTCAAGGGCTTGTATCACCAAGTACATAGTTCTTAGTAATAAATGTATATTGAAAAATAGTTCTTGTAACATCAGTCAATACAAGGCTTTTTGTATAAGTGTTATCATCGAGTTAGTTTTGATTTATTCATGAAGGCGCGCCAGATCTATAATATTTAGTTCCACGCGGAATTTTATATTAATTTAATTGTACTTCTATAGTTGATGTAATTTGAACTGTGAAAAGTAGTATTGAGTATTTTGATTGGTAGAATCGATATTTAATTTGATACGTACAATGAAGCCGCGATATTCATTGCAAATTTGGGAATAAAGTGTTTTTTATTTTAATTGATTTATTTATTTATTTCATACTTTGTTCTTTTATGACATGACGAAAACTATTTCACACATTTTCATCTGCACTTTTCTCGTGTTTATATAATTATATTTATTTTATAAAAAATAAATAAATGAATATATGTTTAAGAATACAACTGCGTGCTATTTTTATCGGCTTTAAAAAAAATGCCGCATTCGTAGCTATTTTAAGCAAACTAAGGAGAGACGATAAAGCCGGAGCTTAATAGGTTGCTTGTTTATTTTATGGGAAAACGCTACAAGACAATCGAAACATTTAGCGGGAGTTCGAACGGTTGCCTACTTATACCCTCTAGAATGCCGTGTTTCGACGCCCTTTGTGCATTTGTCGTGCGTTTGACTGGCTCGCTATAGCTGCTGCTCCTCGCGGAAGAGATCAGTACCGGCGATTGTTAAAGACATGCCAACTCTCGGTTCGATCTCACACGAAATCACTTAATAATAATAATGAAATAAACTCTCTCTCTATCCTGATGACGCTGTTAATGAAAATACTAATTGATTACTATTGAGGCCTATATGTGAGAAAATAAATATATTTACTGTGGGTTTTTTTTACAAAGACTTCTAGATGATTGATCTACTCATTCGATATTCCATCCAAAAGCAATACTCAGTATCATTGTGTTCCGGTTGAAATGGTGTATAGCCATTGTAACTACAGGCACAGCGGACATTTAGGGAAAATGACATCTCCCTTCTAAGGTTGATGGTGAATTGGCGGTGTCAGAAATATTTGATGTTTCTTATAGCGCCAATGTCTTTTGGTGGTGTTAGGCTAAGATCAGGTGGCCCATATGCTCGTCCGCCTACCTAATAATGAAATAAAATATGTAAAAGATTATTTGATTTTCTTGAGAATGTTTGAGTTACATCATATCTTTTATTATAAATATATTAAAGTAAAGCAGTTTTATTTAATTAGTTTAAACTCTAACACAATATATATACCAAAGATTAGTTAAGTGTTGGGCGTGCCTCTTTCAGCAGTTCAATTTACTTTAATTACCAAATGTAGCCCGCGGGAAAATTTTCGAATCAAAGTGGCGTTATCTTTTATCGTCAGATGATAACAGTACGAATTTTCTTCATTGGAAATTGATGATCGATCGTCGCAGTCTATGATTGATTCGTGTTGTATTATTCGTAGCTTTCATAAGAGTTCCTTCCTTCGGTTTACACAGTGCCGGCTTTCTCCCCTTCAGCCGCCATGATTGATTGCTACCGAACAAACTTCATATGTTTGGAAGATAATTTTGTATTTTCAGCCTTAAACAGATTAGGTACGTGTGAAAAGAAGCATCGCTTCACTTGAGTTCTCTCGGTACAATTTATCCGTTACGGCTCATCGTGACTTTGCATATTGATATATATTAATGTGTATGCTTGTATATTATAACAGTAATGAAAAAGTAAAGTAACAACTGCTAAATGACTCATTGCTGGTTTAAGATCTTCTCTCTCTACGAGAGGTTTTGGAGCTTATTTTAACACGCTGATCGAATACGTGGCGGTTCATACACATGTGACATAATTTAATTTTAATTAGATAGATAACTGTTACTCTAGATCGTTTTCCTTCACCACTGTGTACAAGATTAATTAAAATAAAAAACAAACGAACCACACGGAATTTCATTGGTGCTTGTAAAAAATATTCTTTATTCAAAAAGGCATTTAAAAAACTTGAATCGTCTTTGTATAGTGTCGAATTAAATGCATTGAATTCGCAATCATTGGTTAAGAGTCACGCGTTCTAGGCTATCACTGCTCTCACTGGTCATCTGGGCTCGTACTTTGATAGCTTAAATATTTAATCAATGAATATATAATAGAGTTTATATATACGACCTCTTTTGATAGCGACCGTTTATTAATTCAACTGTAATATAATATAAGTTGATTTTAGATAAGATTCGTCAGCGGTAATAAACATGACAGACCCTATAAACATTCAATATCAAATAACATTTTATTAGATTGTACTTTAAAGTTTACAGCTGTTATCAAAATGTTTCGTTATTAATTAAATAACAAGTGTAAGTAACATAATAAAGATCGCGATATAGAAGTAAATTATTTTATGCACGCGAATTTAGAAAGTTAACAGTAAAGTAGGGGTTAGTCTGTATTGCTCTTAGATTTTATATTGATGGCAAATTGCAACTAATAATAAACGTATATATTTATTTAGATAAATTCATCTATAGGCACGAGAATACTAGCAGCATTGCATATTTTGATCTTCTTTTAGTAAAAAATAAACCAGCTCTCCTGCCTTTTGTCGAATTCACGAATTCATATGTATATCTTCTATATATGAAATCACTTGTCCTGACTGACTGATTCATCATCGCCGAACGTAAACTATTAACGTTAGGGCAATGGAATTTGGTGAATATAATATTTTATTGAGCAGACACCCACTAAGGAAGGAATTTTCGTAATTCTACTAAATATATTTAACTTCCACGAGGGCAAACCCGCGTGCATCAGCTAGTTAGTTACAATGGACTGACCAATTTATAAAATCTTACCGGTAAAATCTTTATAATTTTATCCTGACTCAATTCTGGTCCACAGCCAATTTAAAAGTCTAGCTAACTATGCAAAAGATATATTAGTTCTACTGTAAATACTTTCAATTTCTAAACTGTCATAGATGGAATAGCGACACGACCGGATATACTTCGAACGCAGGATCGAAGTCGTTACGTGCCGATCCGAAATGCAGGAGAGTTTGTCAAACTAATGTCACTGTCAACTTCCGAATTTTGGACAGCTAAAATGTTTAAAATACCATTATTGACCACTTTCTGAAATTATCAGATTACTAATAAGCAATTGTTAAAGAAATTCCCAAATGTTTCAGTTGTGTTAAATGTAGTCACGGAGTTACCTAATACGACCAATTTTGACTCTTTGTAGGTTACTTATATAACAAGCTATACGTAAATATACAATCTTCACCCCTCGAAATGGAGCTACAAAAATGTATATTTTTTATGGTTTTTTCGTGTTACCAATAAAAATAATAATTTAGTTGACTCTTTAGCAAAAGGACAATGGTCACCGATTTCCATAGATATTGGCGTTATATGAACAGGTTACCTGTAAAATATTAAGTATGATAAATGTATTACTCCATCAGGAATGCTGTACATCAAGTTACACAGCTAGTTGGTATCAAAGTTTCTAGTACAAGTAAATTAACAGCCTGTAAATTCTTCTCACCCATTAATTTCCACTGCTGTGCCAAGGCGTCCTCTCCTATTTAAGGAGAGGGTCTAGAGCATATTCCACCACGCTGTTCCAATGCGGGTTGGTGGAATGCACATGTGGCAGGATTTCGATGAAATTAGACACATGCAGGTTTCCTCACGATGTTTTCCTTAACCGCTGAGCACGAGATGAATTATAAAGACAAATTAAGCACATGAATCAGCGGTGCTTGCCTGGGTTTGAACCCACAATCATCGGTTAAGATGCGCGCGTTCTAACCACTGGGCCATCTCGACTCAAGGTTTCAACAAAATATATTTATATCATAAAAAACTAAGGTAAATAAAATTCAGTTTGCTTAAACATGAATTTTAACTTTATTACAGTAAGTTAGTTATTCAAATTAAATAAAAAAAATAATGAATGCAACCTTAACCTTTTTTCGTCACCTAAAAGTCGGACAAAATTAATTTATACGAGTATGACTGATGTTGCTTCATAGAAAGTACGTCTTCTTTTCTAAGACGTATGACATTATAAACGTAATTACTTTGCATGTTCGTGCAATATTGTGTTCCGTTATACACACCGTACCCATTGTCAAGACATAAAGTTAATTTGAGTCATTCAATGTCATAGAATGGTATTCGTAATGACTTCCCATGGCTGAGCCCGCGAAACTGGAGCAATCGGTGACAAATAGAGCGCGTTCAAACTTAATGCGAGCAATTTAACTATAAGGACCAGTGTAATTTGAACTCGAGTGTAGAAGTTTGTTCATAAAATAGCGCTGACATAAAAAAAGTTCCAAGTATTAAAATCTTTTTCAAAAATTTTGTGACATGTAATCTTAAACTTAAAACTTGAGAATATATTTTTTTATTAACCAGCTAGAAGAATGGGATGTTTTTTTTTAAAGAAAAAAACATCCCATTCTTCTAGCTTTTTAGATCCGTGGCTTCATATGCGATTAAGGGGTTTCGTCAGAAATTAGGTATAAAAGAGTAATCTGTTTTCCTCAAGCTTGTTTTATACAGAGTTACGTGACTTTGTCTGTCTCGATAAAGTTGATACTGTATAGATTAGTCTGGCTATACATGATTGTTATTTATCACTTTAATTAATTAATATGCTATTCATTTAATTATAAATTAATTGCTACTTTTTTGTAAGACGTAACTGAAATAACCATTTAATCAGTAAACATAAAACTTATAATCAACATCAATCTCAAATATTACGTATAAGTTTCATTCATATCGATTTTGTAATATTTTTTAAGGTTCCGTAGCAAAATGGCAAAAACCGGAATGCTTATGAATTCGTTATGTCTGTCTGTCTGTTCATCCGTGTGTCACAGCCCCGTTTTTCCGAAACTATGAAACTATACTGTTGAAACTTGTTCAGTAGATGTATTATGTGAACCGATAAAGTTCGCTGAGGTTTTATCGTTGTATATTTATTTAAAACTTGACAATTACATAAATACACAATATTAAAACAGTGATTCCTGATCAATTACTAAATGAGATATTTTTTATAACTGAACAAAATAAACTGTAAAACTGTAAATGCTGCTGTACTGCTGCTCTCCTCTCCTTGAAAATGCTTGGAGTTCTTGTCATCTTGTCAACTAATGCGGGTCGAAGGTATGACGATACTTTCTCGGTATTCAGGTATCCCTCATTATTAAAAACGCAAGCACTGAACTATTTGGCGAAAACGTTATTCTAGCTGTTATGGAATAGTGTCATCGTAATCGGCATTAGTCATATGCAAATCTATTTATAATAGTTTTACCAAAATACGTATAATAATATAATATTTACACGAAATTGCGTTATGATTGCGCCGGTGTCATTCTGTGATGGACATAATTGGCTCATTATTTGGTTCCGCTGAGTCATTCAGAGTTAGATGAAACCGAGTCGCTATTTAGGTTGAACCGTGACTTGATTTGCATGTAGGGCCCGGCTCGGTTCACAAATGGAGTGGTTTATGTATCTATTCACTGTTCCTATGTGAACTCCTTCGTCGGGCGAACCAGATTTTCCACTCGTTAAACGTCTCAAATGCTGGCCATCAGAATCAATACACATCGCTATTTATATTATTCGAAATTCAAACTTTAAATCGGTAATTGTAAGAACTAGCGCGCACTGGTAACTTTTGTCACGGTGACTGTTTCGTCACTCTTGTCGAGTCCATGAATTTGTATGGAGGTGCGCGAACGTTACGACGTGACAATTGGGTGACATTTGTGTCTGCATCTGTACATATTCATGGACTCGACAAGAGTGACGAAACAGTCACCGTGACAAAAGTTACCAGTGCGCGCTAGTTCTAAGTAAATAAACACGCTGTTTCAATATAGGTGACGTATAGCTGACAGTTGCACTGTACCCAGATAACCTTATGTAATAGACAATTTCACGCACAAAAAGCAATTTAAATTGCAAAGGTGAAGTCAGGGTGACGTTTCTATTATAGGTGGTGACTAAGCGAAGTTCGCGAGGCAACATCGGACCGGCCCTCAGATGGTGCGAAGTGATTCCGTACGTCAAAATATTCAATTGACAGCGATACATTAGAATATATCTGATGAACTGAAAGCGTCCGCTGCCGGCGCGGAGGTTGTAATTTTTCAGTGTCAGTACGGTTACAAGACGTTAAGACTCGCGGGTTTCGAATGGTAACACGAATTTGCCTTTCTCGTTTAATGGTAGTCTGTTATGTAATAAGTTTCGCGCTATTCCGACACTCGCTATAAAAGGTATATTTATTGTTTCACGTTTTGTTTATAATTTATTGTGATGTTGTAATTTGTTTTCATTGTGTGTTATTAGTATATCTTCATAAATAAATCTTTTTGAAGTGTCTTTGTGATTTTAAATTTGCGGTTTTTAAGTTAACTGTAGAGTTTAAAGACGATTAACGATTTTATTTTTACATGTTTAACAAAAATTTTGGTCGGATATAAACGCACGGCAAAACTAGTGCTATGATTAATCTTCGGAATTAGTTTAATTATTTGCAATAACAATTTTATACTAGAAGTAAGATTCATAGTACATTATACACGCTAGAAATAAATGCAGTCTCCATAAGTCATGTAATCTTGTATCCAATTATAAAATTTGTAAGCGCGTCACTTAAGTAGTAAGTTGATGTCGATTGTTCTGGTAACTGTCATGACTAAGGAATGTATTATTGCTTATCAGCGTGGATATGATACTATAAAGCTAATACTCCGTCTAAAACTTTGCGAGGCTATACTATGCGATGATAAAATTATCGCACAATAGTAGAAGTATCTTTTCCTATAAGGAATCTCATAAATGTTATAAATTGTAACGCGCATATAATAATACGATACGTTATGTATACCAATACTCTAAATGCAAAAGTAACTCTATCAGTCAGTTAGTTAAGCTGTCACAACGTAACCAGTGAAACTGATTTTGATCATATAAGGTCAATTATCAAGGAGATCAACACAAATAATGAGTGAATGTAACCGAGGGTGACGTCTAGTTACATGTATATAAAAAAACGTAGATTGTAAATTGATTATGATACTTATTATAAACGAATTTGTCTTAAGATACAAACGTTTTCATCTTCATAATCCTTATTTTAATAATAATGAGTATAAAACAACTGTGTATATTTTATATCAAAATTAATTAAAATGATGTTTATGGAGATTTATAAGATAATAAATATAAAACGGTATTAATGACTAACTAAATTACATGTATTAGGATTCTCAATTTTTTGCAATGAACTACTTCTATATTGTAAAACCAATGGGTCATTACAGTGAATATGAGAACACATAAGCTTATATTAATAAAGTATCTGTGGACGGCGGACCTTAAACTAGATATAATCGTATTAGGCACGCTGTCGCTCACTAGCCTAAGTACTAATTGCCTCAGCTATGTGCTATGGAGAGTGGTTTTATGCCTGAGGAAATAAATTTTTGCTCCTTCATTTGTTATTTGCGATATTTCACATTGATGTTTTATATATACGTGCATATATTTCTGTTACTTTCTTAAAGTGTTCTCTACATTGTTTTTTTTTATGGAATATGAAAATGTTGGCGGACGAGCATATGGGCCAACTAATAATAAGTGGTCACCATCACCCATAGACAATGAAGCTGTAAGAAATAGTAACTATTCCTTACATCGTCAATGCGCCACCAACCTCGGGAACTAAGATGCTATGTCCCATGTGCCTGTAGTTACACTGGCCCACTCACCCTTCAACCGGAACACAACAATACTGCGTTCTGTTGTTTAGCGGTAGAATATCTGATGAGAGTGTGGTACCTACGCAGGCGGGCTTGCACAATGCTCTACCAAACCGACTCAAACCGACTTCTACAAAAGGAGGTTATAAGTTGAGTATGACAAGCACGTGTGCTAAATTTCGTAAGTGTACCTTTGTACTCAAGTTTATCGAAAAATTAAAAGTCGTTTTGAGATGATAATTTATAATTTAAGTTTAAATAAGTGCACTTCAACTTAGGGGACAGTGTAAGTGTCATTAAAAACGGTCGAGTAGTTTCATAGATACATATTTTTTTATTTATAGTTCACCAGCTATTTCTAATTTTATGTTGGTTTATTTTTTTATAAATTATTTATATTATAATCAAAGTATCCCAAAACAATTGCCTTTAATGTTGTTTACACCTATAAAGATATATCGCCTTGAATGTCACCCATATTAAATATTATTTTTAAGTGTTTAGTGATAAGTCGATGGTGTAACTTTTACAATAAATAAATAAATAAATAGATATTAAATCGATGTTAAGAACGACTAGATTATTTTAGATGTGCTTCAGTTCACTAGCTTTTGGTAAAATAAGTGAGTATTGATTTTTATTAATTAAACAGTAAATTAATTTATATCATTAATTTGAACAAGATCCGTCAAAAATAACAATTTATGTTTAATTTTTTAATTTCTAAACTCGAATACCTAGTATCTTCTGATTCGAACGTATAATTTCCCGGTAATATAACGTCGGTTTCGTTACTCAGTACAAGTTACGATAGCGAAGGAAACAATGTGCACGAGCTTTGTTACTCACGCGCATAAACCGATGTTGAAAATGAAATTGAATTCGGTTCTGGTTGACATTTACTTGCGCGCGCAACTTGTTACATCGATATGCGTTCCCTTTCACTCTTATATCGTATCATTAGGATCTATATCCCGATGAAAAGAGACGTAATGACTTGAGTTGATTCCTATAGATCCGGGGTTCGTTCGTGCTATGTAAATTTAAGACCTTTTATTTTCTTATAGGTAGAATGTTATAATGGAATTGTGGAACGATGTTTGTATTGCAAATGCTTCTGCCGGCACGCGTGCGTTCTTTGTAAATGCTATCAAAACTGTCGGTTTAATATTTACTTTTACTGTTCAATTTACGTAGAAATCTTTTAAGATTAATATTAGGTATAATGTTTTTCTTTGTGTTTTGTGAATTGTAATAATAATTATTATTGATTTATTTCCAACCTATTATTGTTGTTATGTGTACGCTATTTTGATCAATGTTGTCTTTAGTGTCATTATTGGAAAATAATTAAATTTATGATCCATACAAGACATATATATGAGAAAACAATATTTCTCATTTATAAGTGTTTAAAATAACCCGTGAAACGAATGTAATATCTGCATTAAATAATTAAACGCTGTTCATTCATTTGCATGCAATGCAGTGTTCTTCAAAGTGCAACCAGTTAGTTAAATTTCGGATTCATTTTCTGCATTCGAAGCAAATATGCGGAATCTGTGTGTGATTCGATCTGCAAAATGTTAATCTTCATTCCAGTTGGTATTCTCATACCGACATTACTCCGCTGTACATCGATATGCATATAAAACTTTTTACTAATTACATTAAGAGTTTGCGACGCGGAGTTTTTTTTTTCGGCTAAACTTCGAAATTTAAAGGGTATCGGATACATTAAGTTTGTTTGTATTAATGTAGTTTTATGGTATTATGCAACAAAATAGCAAGACAAGACTTAGTCAACGGTTTCGTTGTGTGTAGGCATCAATTGATTAAGGCGCATAATCAGGTCTGTAGTTTGGCAGAGCCTGCTCTCTGAATTTACGATGTGCCTGACCGACGCTTATCGCATGCGAATAATCAGCCGAAGGCGCACGGACTGCTCTGCTCACATATTTTATTTTATTCGCGCTACTGTGATGTAATGAGCTGATAAATGGAAGAAAACCACCAATTAGTGTCGATGAATTTATTGTTTCGACTTAAAACGTAGGAGGGCCATGTTGGTGCTTAATCTTGAATTGCATTTTTAAATTTGTTGCCGTCAGATTTAAATCGACAATTAGATGATGGTAATTACACGGAATGACAATAATTGTGGACTGAAATTATTTGTTCATTTTTCATTCGTTCATAACGATTTAAATAAGGTACGTTAATTTTATTTTATTGTGCTTATTCCATTTATAAGGAGGTTATATATGACGAGAAATAAATAAGATAGTCAAAGTAATATCAGCAATCAAAGTGATATAAAACTCACTGTTACCGTAGCGTACCTACTTTGCAATACACGAACCAAATATCTGAATAATATAATACAATTTAAAAAGAGATTGTAGATTTAAATCCATGTAAGTGTATTAATCATGCGGACCGTTAAAGGAAAACGTTGTATGGAAACATGTATGCTTTGGTTGAAATTGTGAAATGTAACAAACCTATTATGGAATGGTCTAGTATATTAAACACTCTCTAGTCTCTTCGTTTGAGTCTTACACTGACATATACATATATGGCCGTATCGAGTATATGTTAATCATATTGGATTATGCAATTAAATTTAAGTAACTAAGTAAAAATATCTAATATTGTATTCATGAACTTTAAAAAATATATATTGTTGCTGTTTAAAAAAAACTGATGCCATTAAAAATATACTTTATTGCAGTACCATAAGATAACTTTTCAATTGTCATTACAACAGGAAAAAGTAAATTTAAAACTGCGGGTTGGAATGTATCGAAAATCATTGTCGAGAATGTGAATTGTTATTTACTCTTTTCAGAATATTTATATTAAACTTTTTTTTTATGGTATAGGTTGGCGGACGAGCATATGGGCCATCTGATGGTAAGTGATCACCATCGCCCATAGACAATGACGCTGGAAGAAATATTAACTATTCCTTACATCGTCAATGTGCCACCAACCTTGGGAACTAAGATGTTATGTCCATTGTGCCTGTAGTTACACTGGTTCACTCACCCTTCAGACCAGAACACAACAATACTTAGTACTGTTATTTGGCGGTAGAATAACTGATGAGTGGGTGATACCTACCCAGACGGGCTTGCACAAAGCCCTACCACCAAGAATAACAAAAACATAGGTTAACAAAAATTTAAGCAAAATTATATTTATATAAGTTTAATACATAGTAATGATGTTTCATGAAAACCGCACACGAAAATATTCGAAATAATTAATGACGGGAACGGTCCACTAAGGTGGTTGAGTGCGTGATGTTGTTGATACATCTCGTTTTATAAAAGCTTTTAAACTCACGCGCTAAATACGCTTTACTTGTTTAAGTACTACTGATGAAAGATTGTTGTAAATTGTTCTTTATAATTTTAGTTAAGTTTGATTTGGTGCAAGATGGTACAATACATAGATCAGATATGATCTGAGAAAGCATTCATTATTTTTTTTGTAAATAATATGTGTAATTCTGTCACATACATAAGTGCTGTCGAATAATAAGCTTCACACAGCCCTCTATGTCTATTATGGAGAAGGTTGAAAATTACCTTTCTTTATAATTATTTGATAGCTAAGAACAATATACATTGTAAATTAATCGAAGTTTAAATGCTATTATAACTTAATATACACTAAGAGTAGCTTATACAATATCAAAGCTAAATAAAAATCTTTGTTTATAGATTTTAGTCTCAATAGTAATTTTAGTGTGTGTGTATTCGTCAGTGACAGTCAGAAACATGCGATGACATTTTAATGTACAGTAATTAACAAAATAATGAGAATGTGTTTATTGTTTGTTTTATTTTAAAATTTTAATAGGCTTATAATTATTTTCGACCTAGACACCTAATCTAAAGTACATCATAAAGTTTTGAATTGCTTGTGATGCATAATAGGAGATGTCTAAATAGACGAGCCTTTATTAGATCTTACATACTTGGAAGTATGCTAATTTGCAGCATGCTCTTAGTTTGTTCAAATTTGCTGATGAAAGCGGAAATGTAAATTACACTTATGCTATTATTGTATAAGTTATAGGATATAAATAGTTTAAAAAATACCATACCGGTGAAGTAGCGTGCTCTTTCGTAGAAGAAGTTTATGCTATCAATTACAATGCTTATGTGTATTTCGTACATAATTGAATAATTTGTATTTTTTTTTATTAAAATGCTTTTGAAAGTGGGTTTTAAAATATTAAATCGACTTCTTTTTCATGTCACGCAACTGCGTACCTCATTGATCAGAATCATCCATAATTAAATTCTCATGCTTCTCTTTTATACAACAATTTATTTATTCGCTGTCTGCGGTACTTGAATTAATTAAGATTGATACTACGGAGTTTTAAATATCACCGAGGTTGTTTATTTAAAATAAAAATAAGATATGGGATTAAATTGGCTTTCGAAATGTGTTAATGATAACATTTTATAGGTGCACATATATTTTTGTATTATAAACGTAACAAAAGATTTCAACGAGCGTGTTTTTGTTCTCTATGGATAACATTGCTATTATTTTTTTTCTTTTCAATTGTAATGTACATATTGTATAATGGGCAATATTAAATGTATATAGTGTCATGTTATGTTTAATTATTTATTTGTATTATTATGGATTTTAAATCTGTAAGGATGGGATTTGACGTATCGTATATATGGTGTTTTAACGTAGCAGGACTTTTTGGAGGTCATTACACTCGTATCTTAATTTATATTTACGAAAATATAAATTAAATGAAATATTATATCGATTTAACAATCTAAGTAAACAATTTTAATGATAACTGTTAAGTAATAGTTATTGAATCAATGATTAAAATTTAAATATTATAAAGCACCAATAATGTATGCATTTTTTATATTGATAGGAAATTGAACCGTCTCAATAATCTGTTTATCTTGAAAGTGTAACTATGTAAGAAGTAAGAGGTTCGATTGAGTTAGCCTCGCGATTATCCACACTAAGTTACTTAGCCTCAGCCTATCCGACGCAGCTTCTAGATTAGTGCATTAAATATTCCAGCGTTGAGATAAAACTGACAGTCTATTCAAGGGAAACAATGTGTTTATTATTTGTTTATCGGATAAAGAGATTAATAACGCATGTTTTTTGTTCACATTGTATCTAAACATTTTAATATTAAATTGTAGTATGAATGTGCTACCTTCAATGGACTATTGGTTATAATATGCGGAATTTAACTAGAGTTCGTGGGTACGTGAGTATATTATGATCAAGAATAACATCAGATGTCAATCCACCAACACGCAATGGAAGGGAGGAGACAAAGGCAAATGTCGTATCTTATTTTTTCGTAGCGTTTTTTGAAAACTAGTTTTCATTCATCAGTTGGATGAACTAAATTATTATTATTCATAACATAAATTCTTAAGAGTAACTTGCGGTGCTTCTTTTCGGTAACTTTGTTACAATGGGGGTACAGAGGGCAATTATGGTAATTTACTTCTTTAAATATTTAAAGTGCTGACTTCCTTAGATTGATAAAGGACTGTAATTGTAGCATTGGCGGCCATTTTGACCGCGGGTGGGGTCAAAGCGACCCCGCCTTACATTTCCGCCACAGGATAATTAAATAGTACCCCACCATGCGGCTTCCCCTCCAGTAATGCAATTCGCTGTACATCTGTTTTGTTTTTTTTTTTTTTTAAATCTTTTAGTAATTCCATGCGGCCAATGTGACAGCGGTTGGCTTTGGTTTTTTTTTTTTAATTAGTTCTTATTTTCTATATTCAAATCGAAAGTTATTTAAGTATATATGAAATGTACGCTGAGTTTCTATTTAATAATATACCTATTTGTTTTTAATGCAAATGACCCAAAATGACAAAATACACGCTATAAAAATTGTGTCATGACGATCGAAGTCTTATAATTATTTCGGTATAGTTCTTATTCGCCGAGTAAAACTTGCGACAAAGAACTTTGTTTCAATAAACCAAAAAAGAAGAATTATAGTCTCATTTCGTATTGCGTTTATTTTTTAAATGTAATTAGCACTTTATCGAACAAACCAGACTGGATCTCTCGCATACACTCTCTTCTATTTTTGCAAAGTCTTATTGAAACACTACTCGGCTAATATATTTTCAAGTTATATTATAACATGCAGTGCATTTCGAAAAAGGTTTTATAATGTAAATGTGAAAGTAACTATGTCTGTCTGTCTGTCGTTCTCTCACGACGAAACGATTAAATTGAATTTTATGAAATTTGGTATGATGAAAACCTGAGCTGATACGGCCCAGTGGTTAGAGAGCGTCCATCCTTACCGATGATTGCGGGTTCAAACTCAGGCGAGCACCTCTATATATATGTGCTTAATTTTTGTTTATAATTCATTTCGTGCTCGGCGGTGAAGGAAAACATCGTGAGGAAACCTGCAAGCGTCTAATTTCATCGAAATTCTGCCACATGTGCATTCCACCAACCCGCATTGGAACAGCGTGGTGTAATATGTTCCAAACCCTCTCCTTAATGGAAGAGGAGGCCTTATCTCAGCAGTGGGAAATATACAGGCTGTTAATTTACTACTTTACTTTACTAAACCTGAAATACAAGAAAGGACATAGGCTAAGTTATTGCCTGACACATGTCAACCAACACTTCAAGACGAGCGAAGCCGCGTTTGACTACGGGTATTATTATATGTATAGAATTTCCGTTTAAATACGTTCGATTGCATTTTAAAAAAATTTTTAATTTTTAAATTTAGAATATTGGCGAGACAATTGTTAGATTAATTTTCTTGTTATAGATTTAAATACGTTCGAATTGAGAGAATTTAAAAGCGCAACGATTACGTTATATTCAATGATTATCGTCAGTTTTTCTTTACAAAGTCCGAGAAATAATTTTGCTTTGTAAGACGGAAGGCGTATTCGAGTTTTAATTTGCGAAGTCTGTAAAAGCAACACTCAGATGCCGAAATAACGAAACTTCATTCGAGACGCCTCCGCCTGCGATAGCTCCGTTCGCAAAGGCATTACGCTTTATTATTATACGGGTTATTCATAATGTTCGCTTTACAATTGTTATTTTATATTCGAGCGTGCGAGTTTAAGTTTCTATGAAATTCGCTTATCTTTTGTTAGATACATCACAATATACACAGCTATTTGCAAAACATCGCTAAAAACTTGTATATATAACGTACGTAGTGGCACGTTACGAGAATTATAAATATAGTTATATTTTTTGTATTTTAGCTGTGTATTACATTAAATAAATTTAACGCATAATGAAACTATATTTGTTTTTTTTTATTGGAACTAAGTTCTTTCTCGCATGTTGTATTTCGCGAATAAGAGCTGTACTGAAATAAGTATAAGACGCTTCTTATGACTAGTTAACTACAGCATGTAAGTGAAAAGCTTACTTAAATATATACTTACAAAGTGCAAGACATTTGCAATTATACTTAATAATTATTATTAATAATAAGATACATATTTTTGTAACTTTTTTCTTAATATATCAATTAAAATTTGGTTCCTTATCCTCTTTGGTTCAATCAATTAGTTACTCAGAAACTATGTTAATTTAAACTCCTTTCGTTCTTTTAAATGAGTGTAGGAATGGAATGGATTTGACAGTATTATAATGCTGTCAACCTGCTTGATGTTCAATATTCTTCGGGATAGCTTTCACTAGTGAGTTAATTTTCCGACACCATAATAGATTCAAATACTTACGTGTTAGATTGATGTATGCATCTAACTAAGGAAATATGAGTTGTTCTTATTATATCGTTGGTTTTTTGGCAAACTTATCACGTAACAGATTCAAATCAATTACTATCTTGCATTGATAACCAGTCTGAACTAAATGCAAAAATAATCTCGCAAATAGGTTCATAAACAAAAATGTTCCTTTTTTGAAATCGGTACTTAGTAACAGCCTGTAAATATCCCACTGCTTGGCTAAGGCCTTCTATCTTAGGCCAGAGTATATTACACCACGCTTCTTGAATCGGCTTGGTGGACTCACATGTGACAAAATTTCTTTAAAATTAAACACCACTCGATATGAATTATAAACACAAATTAAGCATATGAACATGCACTCATTGGTTAACACGCGTTCCAACCACTGGGCCATCGCGGCTATAAGTACGGTACTTACTAGTTATTTTTTCATCAATACATTAAAGTTTAATGAAGTACATTAATATTCAAATCGTCCTGCATTCGATATCCGCACGTGCTCCCATTTTAAAGCAAATTGAACTGCAGATTGGCTTGCGGGTAACATCTCATTTGACGCGGCAACGATTCCAATTGTCTTGCCTCGGGTTTGCCTATTGTCTGAGTTATCAACGCTATATAAATACACACGCCCGTCCGTCTCTAACAAGGATTCAAGTTATTAGTATTGTCTTGAATACTGGGGATCTTATTTGAACTTTACATAATGTAGGTATTTTATTTAATAACGTGTATTATTACTAATATTATGGCACATTGACAATGTAAGGAATACTTAATATTTCTTAAAGCGTCATTGTCTGTGGGTGATGGCGATCACTTACCATCAGGTGGCCCATATGTTCGTCCGACAACCTATACCATAAAAAAAAGAATAATCTTATGTACTGTATGTTTAAAATGTTATGGGTTAACGGACGTGTGTATATGTCTATAAAACCGTAGAGATATTATGTATGAATTCTTAAAAAAAAAATCGGTATTCACCGCAAAACACCAGAATAATATGTCACGACCAAACCAATGAACCCAAAATTATGAAATTTGGTGTGAAGCGAACTTGAACTCCAAGAAAGGCTAAGACTTTTTTTCCCATATTTGATAACCCCTAAAAAGCGAGCGAAGCCTCGAGCAACAACTGGTCTCTAATACTTAAGAAAATTCGGTGAGTTTTTGTAAAACGCTACCAATAGCATAGATATCGATTCAAGTCAACGTAGAAAACTAATGGTAGTCTACATCGACTCGGCCGGGAATCGAACCCGGGTCCTCGGAGTGGCGTACCCATGAAAACCGGAGTACACACAACTCGACCACGGAGGTCGTCAAAGGTTCTACTTGTATTGATAAAATAGTAACATGTATTAATAGTACTATGAAAGTTAATTAATTCTCTCACATAATTAATCCATTGTTGAAATTAAACGAACTTCACGTATAGAAAAATGCCCGTTTGAACGTCGACACCATTCCACGGACTAAATGAGAATGAATAAATAATATTATACTATAATGGATAGCGGATTATTTTGGTTCCGTCTGTTAATTCGGTGACAGCACAATGAGTTACACGCGGTATGTTAACGTCTGTCATCCTCTCCGGAGCCATTCATTGGTTAATTATGAAAGTAACTGTTAAATATGTTAAGATATTAAATTAAATATATAATTATTTACTTCAAAAAGTAATACTAAAATTTGTTATGTTTTTTTTATTGGTTAATATCGTAGAAGAATTCTAGTATTCAGTTGTTGCATTTGTTTTTTTTTAAGTCGTGACGGCTTCTACATTTTCGAGAGTTGATTATGCTATAAGCTTTTTATGTAATATAAGTAAATGATTGACAAATAGGTCATCGTAAATTGGTCACAACTACACATAGACATTGGGGCCGTAAGAAATTTTAACAATTCTTTTCAACTCCAATGCAACTATCAAACAAGTTGTTAAGTCCTTTCTGCCTTTTGTTACACTGGGCCACTCATCCTTCAACCTGAAACATTATAACATTAGAATTTGCTTTTTGATGTCGATGAGTGAGTGGTACCGACCAAGGCACAGATCTCTACCACCAATGTAATAAAATTGTAGTCCATTCGGATTTACCAGTCTAGTATGAGTAGTATAGTAAAATAGACACATGCAGGTTTCCTCACGATGTTTTACTCCAACGCCGAGCACGAGATGAATTATAAACACAAATTATGTATAGTGGTATAAATTATATATAGTGGTGCTTGCCTAGGTTTGAACCCGCAATCATCGGTTAAGATGCACGCGCTCTAACCACTGGGCCATCTCAGCTCTTGAGTAGTATAGAGACTTATCCTTTATTCAAGTAGGTTTGTAACAAGCACGTTTTATCGTCATTTAACAAACTAAATTAAGTGAAGCTACCACCGGATCGGAAACCAGATTCTATCGAGAAGAACCGGCAACAAACTCAGTAGTTACTCTTTTTAATGTTTAAATATATCCTTTATATAAAACATTGTATTGAATAATTAAGATTGTATATGATTATTTTTAACAAACAAACTCTTCTTCGGAAAATTATCAGCGAAATTTGTACATAGAAGTAGACAAGAGTGTATCTAGTAATAATCTTAAAGGCGTTTGATATTAATGCGTTATAAAAATTGCAAGCAGACAAGTTTGTATATTTATAAGACGTTTGTAAGTATAGTTTTTGCTGTAATTGTAGAAAATGATTGACACTAAATGCGGTTACTGTTACTAATGTTGTATTAATACTCTCCAGCCACAGTAATTACGGTTTAATTGAACGCTAAATGAATAGCGAATGTGTGGCTGAGGCAGATGGTTAATCAATTCTAATATGAAGCAAGTAACAGACAGTAAATATCCTGCTTTGCAAAGACCTCTGGTTAAGAAATTTCACAGCTTATTTGCACTACGTTGCTTTGAAGAGAGATGATTATAAACACACACACACGTAGTAGTACTACTACAAATATACTTACAAAGAGATCCCCAAAATGACTTCAGATAGCTAACGATAGCAAAGCATTTTTAGAAAGATTAAAACAAAGTTAGTTTTATTTTTAGTATTCATATAGTATTAATCTTTATATCAATTTAGAGTGATTTTTATTTATTGAACAATGATAATAGTCCACTTAATAGTGGGAAAATTACAGTAGGTATATATACTCGTATTTTAATTTGAAATGTTATATGAAAATAAATAAGCAGCAGAACTTTATTAGTAGATATGCAAGTTTCTTTACCGAGTGTTGTGCTGAATATGTATGGAAGTATTCGCTTTTATTTAGTTAATTGCATTTTTTTTAATTAGAATAAAGAAAAGTCATCGTATAATCATCCTTTTTTTATTGAATAAAATCAAAAGCATTTTTGAAATATCTTGTAATCACTTTAGAAACTTTATATTGCAGGATTAAATTGAAAGTAAAAAAGGTTCCGATTACAGATATACATATACTAACGAAGACACTCGTTACCTTATTAACAAATGAATATTTAAAATAATCATATCAACTCGAGTGCACTTCGGTGTACCTGTTAACTTACAGAAAATATCTTAGCGGTAATAGCTGTTAGCTTTTCGGTAGCTATTAAACATTTTTTAGAGCGTTATTATTAAGCCCCTTTGTTAAAACTTACAGTAGTAATAAGGACGTATCGACATCTAGTCACGCTTGTTTTTTTGTACTTACAAATTGATGGCGGCGTTAATTGATCAATATAAGGGTTATCGTGCACAGAGAGTGCCTTCATCGCCTTCGATTCCTTTTATTTAAACAGAATAGGCTCTTAATAACGGTTCGCATCGTCGCGTGATGCGATGTTGTGTCAGAATTATAATTGAATATGTGTGCGTCTGATGTCGGTAGCGTTTCTATAATTGCGTCGGTTAACAAAGACTTTAAAGATGAGTGATCGGATCGTTGTGGAGTGTGTGACTGTCCTAACTAGGATGACTGGTTGCTTTCGGTTCCGGTTCTGCGAAGTGCGCGCGCTACGGCGACGTAATGATAAGTTTCTTTAATGGTGGTGCGCGGGAGTGCGTCGTTGCTGAGTCAGCTTACTTGAACGATGTTGGCGCCTTCACATACCCTTACACTCCGAATTCTTTCCCTTGGACCTCAATTATTTTGAACAATTTTCACACATGCTACGTTGTATTTATCTATCGGAACGAACTGCATTAAGAGGTTTATTGTTATAACATTATGTTTGTGGTTGTGTGGTGAGTTTAAATTGAATCTTAAAATTTAAAGACGTTATACATATCTTGTTATTTCAATAGTCTAAATTCAAACCGGCTCTAAAGCGCAGATATACTTATGTTAAAGGCAAAAACCGTTTCGAAACACGCTTCTTATGATATAAGATATCTATATATGTGAACGGAGCGAATACTAGTATAAAATATATTCGTATTATCAGTGTATTTAGGTAACCATAAAATAACAGCGTCTTTTTTTTTAATATAAATAAAAAACAAAATACTCTCAAGAAACTGGATTTTCGTTAATCAAGCATAAATGTATTTAAAAAAGCGGCTTCAGATTCACCGCAGCGTTTTTCTTGATTGTATTTCGCTTGATCCCTCCGTTCCGCTCTCGCTCTATGGTAATTCATCGGCATTGTTTTATTTTCCACTGACGTATCCGGTCCGACGACTCTCGTTTGCACCTTGTCAGCGCTACTGATCCCATCAGCGGCTCTAATTGCTCATATTCCATTAAAAGTAATAAATACACCCCGTTCTCACCTTCGCATTAGAGCCGGCTTGATTACTATACAACGTTGAATCTATTATTCTTAGCCTCTTTAATGTATGATGAACGTTTGTTCGTATGTTTTTTCAACCTCTATATTATATGACTCGAGTGTTACGTATTTACTTTAGGTTTTCGGACAATGTTTATTTTGGATATCGAGTATTGCTTTTTATACGTGTGATTTGATCTCGACCAGTTATTTTATTTTAGATTCCGTTGACTTCAATTGAAGTGTTTATTTTGCGTTTGTGATATTTATACATATAAAAAAGTTTACTTTTTATGTTTTTTATATGGTAGGTGTTATAGTAATGATTAGTGTTGTTAGTTGCGCTAATGAATAGAATCGAGTAATTGATATATTTAGTTGTAAGACTTAATGCATGTTCTTGTGGTCTGGTTGTGTATAAACGTATCCGAATAAAAAGGCGTAAGTCACAAAAGGATAGAGTTTATTTGTTCGAGAATGGAATATATATAAATTAATTTAAGTATTCGTTTTTCATAAGGAGTAATTCAAGCAATGGTGCAGGCAATTTCTCACGCCGTAGCCGTCGAGAGTGTCACGCGAGTGGGCAGAGTACAGCGACTTGTTCACAGGTTATAGATAAATGGAGGTGGATGGGGGCGTCGAACATCCACGTGGAATACACAAAACTATGACCATAATATTTACATAAAACACACGACTGTGAAATAATATATGGAATATTAAATAAGACGCAGCCGAGCAATTATATAAATCCAGGTATATGAAATATAGCTTGATGTATTTGTTGCAAACTTATATAAATTTGGATCTGGGATATCTATGTGTCCATTAGATTGCGTTAAAAATTGTTGTTTAGGATCAGCACGCTGCTTCATGCAGTTTTCTGACAAAATTGAAATTTGGCAGGTAGGTTTCATATAAGGTGTAGAAATAAGCTAAGAACGATTTTTATGAAATTACACGTCTAAGGGGAGTAAAACGGGGTTGGAAGTTTAAGTTTTATGTATTTTGTGCGCGTAAAACGGTAAGTTCAGCTAGTTAATTACTAACACATGTAGAGCACTATTCAATTCAGTGGCACTTTTTTGGGATTTATTTCGTAGTCTTCTTAGGTCTAATTTATTAAGAAATTACATGGCGTTAATATAATAAATGCCAAACTAAGTCGGTCTGTGTGTCTGGCTGACAGTCTTTCTATTGCTCATAAACGGTATCATTGAGCCTGAATCGAAGGCCTAAGGAAGAACATAGGCTACTTTTTATACTTAACACATGACGACTAACCCCTATAATATCATAAAAGTCGGGAGGTATAATTAGTATTTAATATATATCTCTTTGTATAGCCGGTAGCGAGTAGATTTTATTTCTTACAATTTCATTTAAAACGTCTTATTATTTATTTTCACTATTTACCGAGTTTAAAGTGATTAAGAAAATTATCTCTTCATTGCAAGAAACAATTTATGCGCCATTTCCTTATAACTTTTCCTTTATCCTTAGCTTTAAAACGGGGAGGGTAATCGTTAAATGTTTTATGTAGTGGATTTAACTTAGCCCCTTAGTTTTAAAATATTTTATTAAAACTGCATAATGCGTTTTAACAAACTAATTAAAAGGGAATGCACCGTGACGTGAAATGGTAAAGTTTGAGAAAGTTCCTCCGGGGGCACTTAATGCGGGCCCCGTTTAAGTAAATAAGGTACACGTCTTCGCGTAGGCTCCCCATGTTTTTATCTGTCTAAGTCTGCCGCTCCACGGTCGTTATCTTGTTATCCTATCTCGACGAGATTGTACCTTTTTGTACAGATGCACTCAATATATGCACTCCTTCACCGGTTCACTTGAAGTTTATGCAATTTAAACAGCGGCTTGAATTCAATTCGCATAAGAGTATGCTTAATTCAGGACGTTTATATCAAATGTATATTTATTTAAGGTTTACTGTGACGTGGCTGTTTAATGCTGAGCTGAGTTAATGGTAAGAAGTCAGGTTTGAAATAACATTTGCAGTTTATACTGTTCATCGCTTATGGTTTTAGAAAAGCAAAGGTCTCTGTGGCCGCGAACTCACAATCAACATATTATTATTTATTAGTTTAATTCTTAACATTAATATATGGAATTAGAGAAAAATCGAGAAGAATTCCGTTTTACTTAATTTATATGGAACATTTTATCTTACTCTGCATTATGTTACTTAATTGTTACGTACGGTTAATTAAGACTAAAATTGGATTACGAATCTGTGTTGGCTTAAATTGAAAATAAAAAACCAAAATTAACATTTAATAATCCATAATTTTCACAATGAAGTATCCAATATAAGACTATAGTAACGTACGATCTTTGTTTTTGCTTTAAATACATTTTGTCGGCGTGTAATAGTACGAGTGATATTCGTGTTTACAAGTTGCCTTAGTGTGTGTCAGATGACTAATGTTAGAATAAGGACAGCAAAAAATATATGTTAGATTATGTGAATACACGCTGGTAATATTTTTATTTATTAATATTGTTGTTTTATTTATATAGACATGCTGTCCTTGTCATTGTTATATATCTTTATTTACAATTATTATGATGTTTTAATGTGCTCGAATTGCCAGGCATCATAATCTGATTTTTTTGTTTTGTAAATTGTAGTCGGAAACTTTACATTAAACACTTCGAAGACGACTTTATCATTGACTCAGAGTTTGTCTTTGTTCAGTAATGTTGCTGTTTTAATGGATTCGTCAGATTGTGGATAGTATTTCACCAGTTTATCCATAATATGGTTATATCTGTTCTATGTTGAGATTGTAGTTTTGAATACGACGATGTCGATAACTTAAAGAGCGGCGCGTGTGAGTGAGATCAATTCCTATTTATTATTAGGTTTTTACTTACTCTCACTTTTTACCTTATGATATTGGCGACTCGCCTCGCTACGGGTGCAAATTATTAATAAAGAGAATGATATGATATAAACATAACTTATATCATATAGCACTAACTCATTTATTATTTAATAATTACGGCGATACATACAAAGCAAACAATGTTTATCCCTTTTTAATATTAGTATAGTTGTATTCTTTGTCTCATTTAGGGTTGTTTTATTTAATTCGTTTGTGAAATGAACTTCCTAAGCCATAAATCATAAAAGCGGAAATTCCCGATTCCTTTTTTGACACCAACTTTGTCGTATAAAAATCTGTCACTTTTTGTCCATACATTTTTATTTCGTGTTAATTAAAAGCGTCTAGTGTAATTTGCTTTAGACCTCGTAACCGTAGTTAGTATAAAGTTGCATTAAAGTCGTTCCTTTAAATTTAAATTAAAGAGCGAGTCGACACTGGTCTGACTGAAATCTTTTGTAAGAGCTGGCTTAAAGAACTGTTGTACTTTTCGTGAGGTTTTTGAATAACTTAAGGAGAAATATTTTTCAGCGCTGCTTTTATACGAACGAGCTTTGACCGTATTCCGCAAGGTTAAATTCTCATTACTTTTCTTTGAAAAATAGGTTAATTTTTATGAAGTCTATTACAATGGCGACTTTTTGCTGGGGTGTTTCGTGTTCCACGTGGAACCCTTTTAGTTGAGTTCTTTTATTCGCCAACAATTATAGCGCATTGCGGGACGCGGCCAAAGGATCGTGAACGCTTAATGATAAGGCAGATGGCGGCGGCGGCGGCGGCTTTGCCTCGCAAATCACGCTTTAAGTCGACGCGAAAGCAATGGCTCCTACAATAAAATTAAAATTAATTGTTTAATTTATGATACCAGACCCGGTGACGGGCGTTTCAGATTTAGTCGTTCGAATAAGTGCCGTCTTAATCGTCGATTTACGCATACCTTTTTGTTGAATCGCTTCAGTTCGGAATTTGAATTATTATCATCTTATTTGATTTATATTTCGATAAATCAAATATGATTAAATCATCATTAAAAATTGCAGCCGATTGTCTTATACATACATATAATAAAGGAGCGTCTGTTTGTGTTATTAAAATAGCCGTTTATTAATCAATGCATATATGTATTTATACGCGGTACATATACCGACATATATATATTTTTTAATTTTTGTCTGTCTCTCTGTCTGTCTGTTTGCGCCGGCTAATCTCTGGAACGACTGATCCGATTCTGACGGGACTTTCAATGATATAATGAGTAACTTAGGTTACAATAATATTTTTTATTGTTAAAATCAAACGCCTACAAGATCGCGGGCACAGCTAGTATATATATATTCAATGAGTGTATTAAAGTAGTGAACAAGTGTCTGGTTACTTAAATAATTGAAATATAAAGTCGTGTTTGCGTTAAGCGCGCGACGTCGCTTGCGCTTCGTACGTTTATCGCATAATGAGCCTATATTATTACACTAAGTCCAATTTAACATAGGAATTGTATATTCCATTGCATACTTAAACATTCTAGTTATAAAAGAGGTTTAAAATATATTTATTAAAATGAAATGTATTCAGTATTTATTTGAAACATTTTTGTAACGTCTTCAACCTAGTCCAAACTCTTTATTTTATTTATTAAATTATAAAATATAGGCATAAACGAATTTAATCGTTACAGGTAATAGAAATCTGCTAAATTATCAAAATAATGAAATAATTGTCAAGCATTATTATGCATTTAATAATATTAATTAAATAGCTTATTTATTAAGAAAAAGGGGCAACTATGATTACGTATATAATGATTATATATTATTATAAAATAGTGTTTGTTAGTTACCATACCACTATCAATTTACTGCTCGACTTCTCTTATAGCGAAAATTCAGAGTTTATTTCTCCATACTGCTTTAATGTTCGTTGCGATATCCAATGGCTCTCGGTTTGTCTACTCTTTATTAAATTACATACGATATTATCAGCTTCAGGCGTAAAGAGGTTATTACTAAAAACATTCATAAAATAAGAAAAACAAAGTTTAGTAATAGTCTTTAAATATCCACAGCTGAACTTAGGTGTCCTCTTCCTTTGAGGAGAAGTTTAGGTTTTTATTGGTGGACACGTGTTGCAAAAAAATATTAAAATTAGATACATTATGGATTGTTTTCCTTTATTGTCATTCGTGAGATAACTTATGAATATACATCGAGGACATCAAATACTTAGCGTCTTGGTTTGAACCCGTAATCCTTCTTTAAGAAGCAAGGGTTTTAAGCATTGGCCCATCTCTTATAATCCATTAGTTTCATCATACTTCAGTATGACGTTTAAATGAAACAACAATTTTTTGTTGAAGTTTCTTCGGTAATGGATTGTACGCTAAATGTGCTTTTTATTTGTAAAGCATTTTTAATTTGGGGTTTTGAAATGTAACATATAAGTTAAATTTATAGGAAAATATAAAACCTCATTTTTTATTTTAATTCTGATTTATTTGTTTTGTTTATAATCACTTCGTTGAACTTTTAACTATACAGAATATGTCTTGCACATTAATTCGATCCAGCCAATGTATTGACTGCGTAATGTTCGATTTGTAAATAGTCCTTTAGAAATTCCTATAGTGTGTTTCGAAACAAGAAATTTATGTATACATATGTCTTGAATAACAAGATATATATTACATAAAAAGTTTCTATGCGTTCTTAATATGAAATTACTATTATGTTATGAAGAATTGATTGGTTTTAGGACGCAATTTAAAAACGACCAGCATTATAAACGCGAATTGGTATTAAAAGTTTTTGCTCAAACCTTTTTATTAAATAAACTACCCAGTTATGTGATTTATGTTTTTGTATATATTTTAATTACTCTTTACTATTGTTTAACATTGATTTGAATGGGATTGAATTCGACTTATATAGGGATTGTATGAAGACAATAAAATGTAATTTTTTGCTTTGTGGGGTTCCGTATATTTATAGTTCGATTATGATTCTAGACTATGATAAGACCTGAGATGGCCAAGTGGTTAGAACGCGTGCATCTTAACCGATGATTGCGGGTTCAAACCCAGACAAGCACCACTATATATATATATATATATGTGCTTAATTTGTGTTTATAATTCATCTCGTGCTTGGCGGAAAACATCGTGAGGAAACCTGCATGTGTCTAATTTCATCGAAATTCTGCCACATGTGCATTCCACCAACCCGCATTGGAACAGCGTGGTGGAATATGTTCCAAACCCTCTTCTTAATGGAAGAGGAGGCCTTATCTCAGCAGTGGGAAATGTACAGGCTGTTACTTATGTTAACTTATGATTCTTTTTTAATTAAATTTCATTGCATTTTTTCTTTGAAAATATTTATACTATTTTAGATAAAGGAGTTACTCGCTTCGTTAATTTAGTAAATATTAGTATTTAACATTACGGAATCTACTTAAAATTCAAAAAACGAATATTACTTTAGGAGTGCTGAACCTACCATCAAGCCGTCACTAACAATAGCGATTTGGTTCAACCTAGTCGACCGCTATTTGCATAGCGCATTCGCTAACAAGACACGTTCGAGTACAATTGCGTTCGCGAAAGAACCCTACTCAAATATACCCATTTCTATTTTAGCCTGCAAACTCTTGTTTAATGTTCGGCCCGTACAACCGCGTCGGCTAACACTTAACGCTTTTTGCATACGAAAACGTCCGACGTTTACCTCCCAGTGTCTCTTGTTATTACACTACTCTGTATTCAGGCGTCGTCGTTGAAGGTCACCCTCCTGGTCCAGATAACGGCTGCCTATAAGAGTGCCTTCTATTACTTCATTTGCTTGTACGCGGTTGCACTAATACAATTGGCAGACATTGCATTTGAGGTAGATGCTCATTGTTTTTGGATTTTATATTATGTAATGTCAAATCTTGCAACTGAATTTTTAAAAGACGTCCAATATATTCGTTATAGATTTTTGTTTTAATTCTAAACTTATTTTTTTTTAATTTGTGTTTCTAAGTTCATTTAGATTTTTATTACAATTTTTATTGCAAGGTATTTTAAAATGTTTCTAAATAAATGTAACACTCCTTCAAATAAAAACCTGTCGTTAAGCCTCTAAAGGTTTCGTATATTAATAATCCGAGTAAGAAGCAACTGCCTTAAATTGGGGAGTTGGAATGTTGACAAGAAATTAAGGCAATCAAACATCTTTTATACTTGGTACGATTAATCTACGTCATGTTTAATGTACTTATAACAATAGCATTTAATAATTCAAGTTGCTCTACGATAATGCCTCAGTAAAGTGTCTAATCATTGTGTGGGTTGAGGTAATTGAAGTGGAGTATCGTTACGTTCTTTTTTATCTTAATTTATTCATTTTAACCGGAGCGATGGGTAATGTTGCTGTGACCGCTTGTCAGTTTCAATAACAAGGAGCGTCTGGACAAGACTGCACCTGTTGCCGGCACATTGTTGAAAGTAATGACCGTACGTTGTAATAAATGCAATAATACGGTGTTGTTCGTAATTTGAGAACCGAGATGGCCCAGTGGTTAGAACGCGTGCATCTTAACCGATGATTATGGGTTCAAACCCAGACAAGCACCACTGAATATTCATGTGCTTAATTTGTGTTTATGATTTATCTCGAGCTCGGCGTTGAAGGAAACCCGCGTGTATCTAATTTCATAGAATACAACATTGAAATAGCGTGTTGGAATATGTTCCAAACCTTCTCTTCAAAGGGAGAGAAGGCCTTAGCCCAGTAGTGGGAAATTACAGGCTGTTGTTGTTGTCGTCTTTTTGTAAATTAAGCGATACGGATCCGTTTATCGAATCTTTCTCGTTCATAAATTAATGAATTGTTTCTATAAGCATGTTCCAAACCTTTTCCTCAAATGGAGAGGACGCCTTAGCCCAGTTGTGGGAAATTTACAGGCTGTTGTTGTTGTTGTTTGTTTGTTTGTAATTTGAACGATACGCCTTCTTTTATCGATGCTTTCTCGTTCATAAATTAATAAATTGTCTCAGTGAGCGAGAAGTGATCACGTGATACGCTGTTGCGTGACTCACTAGCTTCGTGATGGATTGCGTGAGTTTTATACGAACGCTACTGCCGAATTTCATGAGAAAGTATTAATGATGCGTCTTAAGACTATACATGTTTAAATATACATTAAACCTTAATTGTATTTTGATAACGATACGATGTTTACTTTGTGGTTCCATAATGTTTGACAAATCGTTTTAGAAAAACGTTTAAGAAAATACATAGCTATAGATTAACAAAATTGACTTCATCACCATAATGCTATATTATATCGTATATGTATACAAATAATTCGTTCGATTTTTAAGACATTTAAATTTTGAACTATTTTGGAATAATCACTACATAGTATCCTTAAATCTTTAAAACCACGCAACGGATTTTGATACGATTTTTTTTTAATTCATAAAGTTATTCAAGAGAAAAGTATTTGTGTATAATACATGGACAATATAGTTATAATTTAAGAAGTTTGTAATGTGATATCGTAAATAAACAAATGTTATAGTATATTTGGTATTAGTATTGCACACGTGAGAAGCCGGGGCGGGTCGATAGTAAAAAAATAAATGTAAATATTTTGAACGCGCTAAATATTAAAGTTTATATTTTGCTCCAACGTAATTTAAACAATGTAATTAATCAATCAATTGCGCGTTTATACGTCATAATGTATTTTATGAGATGAAATGTTATCTGTTCTTATTTGTCAAATGAATTATTAATGGAACCACTATTTTGTATTAAGTTCAGTTAGGCTATTGCTTAGATTGATTACTAAATGGTAATAATCATTAATTGGTATACAAATAATTTATTAAATAATGTGTTCTTTTTTCAAAATAATAATAATTCAAAGTCTGCGATTGACAAATGTATGGTTATTAAAATGCGGTCACTTGCATTAAAAGTAATATTAGAACGAGGTCACTTAAATGTCAGTACGAAATTAAATGTAAAATCCTTATTGAGTCACGAGTTCCATATCAGATAGCGGCGGCAATTTGTCCGTTGTCATTGTGTCCACGCTGGATGACCTTGTCGTACATATAAAAATAAGATCGTATTTTAATTTACCGTTGTATTATCTCATAAGCTGTAACATTTAATCTATCGTGGATGTAGAAAAAAACAGCCAAGTGCGAGCCGGTCTCGTTGCTTTCGTATTGTTATCCATAAAAATGGCAAAAAAGTCATGTCTGTTGTAAACAACACCATACCTCTTTAAAAAAAAATATATATGTTTTTTTTTTAAGTATTTGTTGTGAAGCAACAGAAACTATTGTGAAAATTTCAACTGTGTAACTATATTCACGAGACAGTTACAGCCTTGTGTGTGACAAACAGACCGACAGAGAGCAGTCTTAGTAATAGGTTCCATTTTTACCCTTTGGGTACGGAACCCTAACTGGTTAACTTACTTATACAATCGCTATTTACATTCGTTTTATGAATTCAAGTATTTAATCTTAATAGACGTATTGTAGGTGCCATTGATGTAATATTCTGTTGCTTTTTTTTCCTGTTTTTGATCTACTTTAGTTTTTTGGTGTGGTTGTTTTTATTTCCAGACAGCATCACAATAAAAAAGGTATTAAATTTTTTTTATTATCAACCAGTAACCATGTGAATCTTAAATTCAACTTTCTAAAGTATGTTTCATTTTTACGACTTTGTATTATTTTTCACTTTTTATCTTAAATGTATTTAAATATTATTAGCTTAATAATGTCAGCTGTGGATTCCTTTAATAACTGAAGGAGCACTTAATATAATCCTTATATTATTTAATTTTATGAATATATTTTAAATACATTTACTATATTATCTGTTATAATGGCAGCCAATGACAGCTTCTGAATTTTGCCGTGTACACATCGGCTGTTTGTGATAAAAACGAATTGTTACTTAAGTATAATAGCTTAGACAACAGGATTTAGGTCAGAAGTGTTATAATAAAGTCGGTTACGTTATCTGTAGTCGTAATCGTTTTCGTAGTAACCAATAAGGGGCGCTAAATTATATCGCCTCATGTTTCTAGCGCACCGCGATGGACCACGAAAGAATTATTGCAAGACTCGATGCATCTCCCGTTTCGCACGGCCGCTTCACATTGTTATTGAGTTCATAGGTCGCTTTATTTATGATTCAACGCTTTTGAAAGGTAACGCGGCTAACTCGAGTGTTAACAACGCTCTACGGCGACGATGACGCGCTATTGATATAATCGAATCGAAGTCGATTGTAACATCGAATAGACATTTTTTTAATGTGTACATTTTTAATGTTACTTTTTATCGATAAACAAAAGAGTATCGCGGGATACACGGTTTGAACGAAGTTACTTTTGCTATGTATCGTGAAATAAAAAATATAATTGTTTTTGTGAATTAAAACAATAAAAACGTATGTATGTATGTATATAGAGAGAAAGAGAAAGATAGTGCTAAGTCTCTTGGATCGTGGATAATGCTTTTTCTTACGTGAAGATTTCGGTCTGTTCTTGATAGAAGCGAAATTGCAAGTCTCTTAAAATAACTTCGTTATAAAAAATTTCTAAGATTTAGTTTAATAATAGAATATCAATTTTTTATCAGTTATATCATGCAGCAAAATAAGGCTAAATATATATGTATTAGGAAGTGATGTAACCGAAATGGTCTGCTGGTATTAACTCCTCATACTAACACCACACTAACTTTGTGGACCACTCCTCATATAGTCTAATGCACTATGAACCTTAAATCCATGGGATCTCATATGTCATATCTCTTGAGTCAGGAATTAGTGTATCAAGAGACATCGATTAGCTGACTCATCTTGTTAACCAATGCAATATATGTATGTCCGTAGAATAAGTGCACTCAGGTGGAAAACCAATTAAAAATACCAATTAAAATAAAACTAAACGTGAAATATCGAATCTTTTATGAAAGAAAATACGTCTATTTAAAGTATAAATACAAAAGAGTTTTTGATTTGTCTTTTTTCACACATCAAAAATTTGAATATTTTTTACATAAGCAAATTCGTCGGCAAGGATTGTATGCCACGTATTATATACAAAAACCTTCTTGGATGCTACATACATGACATGATATGATTCGTTTTTGTAGTTTTATTTATATTGATTCAGTACTTTCGTCGATATTAATACTCATATACCTCATTTATTAATATAGATTACGAGTACATAAACGCAGTTCCAGTTTCGAATGTAACTGCATGTTTTGCCATTTATGTATATTCAATGTTTGTTTACATGTGTTTGTAAAGCACGTATGTTCGCTTTCTAAATCGACAACTGTGTAAAATATTAGTCACGCTGGCATTCGCTCTTTAGGGTGGCATATCGTTCGCTGCAATTCACTTTCGACAGCGGTCGTGCGCCCCGCGGCCTATGAGTACACAAAACTTGCACACTAGGGTTGCCATATACATAATATATTTAATATAACACTTATATCACTACTTAGTACGAAACAAAGTCGCTTTCTCAATCCCTATATTTTATATGGAATATCCCTGTGTATGCTTAAATCTATAAAACTACGCAACGGATTTTGATGCTTTTTTTTTAGTAGATGATTTTGAGTGATTCGGGAGGAAGGTTTTTCTATATAATACATGGATAATATTGTAATGAATCACTGATAATTTTAGAAGTTTCTATGTGTTATGTTTCGATATGATGGCGTAAATAAAAAAAAAATCTGCAGTATATTTAGTATCAGCTTTGCACCCGTTTCGCTAGTTCACTAATATATTTATGGTATTTTAGTTCATATCATTTAATATATGTTTAGGCTAATTACTTGGACGGAAACGTTCTGCCCGATTTATCCTATAATGTTTTACAAGACTAATTTATTGAAGTGAATCGACAGCATTCCATGCGTAGTCCTGGAAACCGGTACACCCTCGCCTATTAGGTTCCTAGGTGGATGACAGCCCTACGCTATACTATCAGTATTATGATCAACGGCCGCAATTATGAAGTGGTTACGTGTTACAAGCCGAGCCAGCATTTTGCTTGTCTTGCGTAACTCGGTGTAGTCGACCAGATGCGTTAGCAAATTATCATCTGGTTAACTTTGAATTAAGCGCGACTTATTGTCGTCGCCACTTCGTGCGTATTTAATTTTCTTACGATGGTACTCGTGGAGGATCGTGAGAATGAATTATTTGTAGTTTTGTAACTTTAGGTCTACGTTTATAAAATAAAAATGGATACACGTAATTACTTTATAATGGCAATTTTATTGAAGATCGTTAAAACTTGATTGTATAGGCAGTAAATAAACATTTGTAATAAAATCGTTTTATAATGAATTGTGAACCGATTTTTCGAATAGCTATTATATTTTATTAAAACAAACGAGCGTGTAAACAAAGGGTAGATGATGACTCGATCGATTAGGTCGATGCTCAATAAAAACTCCGGCACTGGCTGCGAGGAATGCCGGGTAAGCTGATCCTCTAAATGAGTGACGAACCCCGCCGAGCGTGATCACGCGAACCGACTGACGGAGACTATACACGTATAATACGACACAACTTAGATGTAGTATCGTCAAGTTCAATAACAACGATTACTGCCGATTTATACAACCAATAGAAATATCTCCCTATTGCGCCATTTGCACTATTCGTCGATATAGATTCACGCGTCAGAGAAATCAATTACATGTAAATCTGCGTGTCAGTTTGACGAATATATTCAAAATCAAAATCAAAAATCAAAGTATACTTTATTCAAGTGGGCTTTTACAAGCACTTTTGAATTGTCATTTAACAATTAAGTGAAGCTACCACCTGGTTCGGAAAGTAGATTCTACCGAGAAGAACCGGCAAGAAACTATGTAGTTACTTTTTTTCAACATTTAAAAAAATACAGTTATGTTAGTTAATTTTTAAGTTAATACAATTATTAAATTAATATATCCTGCCTGGAAGTCAACAGGTATTAGATCATGTGATATTATATTGATAATTAATAAATTAATATTGATAATTTGGGATAGCGTACTTAATTCGGATGTGATCGGTATTAAGAATTTTGCCGATGTTACATCTATGTTGTGTCGTACTATACTTGTCTTCGCGATGTACGATATTAAACATTTTCGCCACTCACCGTCAGGAAATACCTTATTAAATTCAAATATTATCCTATATTTCTTAAAATAACAACTTGATTTAATATATATCAAATGCTAGAAGCACAGATGAGCCACTTAAAATGTAAATTTAAAAGAAACATCCTATTTCCCTGAAATTACTAACTCATTTTTGAATGGTAAGATTTTTACAGTTAGCTTGAAATTTTATTTTAAAATAACAACGCTAACAGCTACCGCCAGAGCCTCGCTTCGAATTGCACATTAAATTTATTATGCTAAAATAATATATAAAGCGGGGATTTCCGCTTGTAATTACTCTAAAATGAAGATGTATGTCAATTCAACGAGATTTACTTTGGAGCTCTTAAGAATGATTCCATTGTTTATTATTA
Organism: Vanessa cardui; assembly: GCF_905220365.1. Taxonomy (NCBI): domain Eukaryota; kingdom Metazoa; phylum Arthropoda; class Insecta; order Lepidoptera; family Nymphalidae; genus Vanessa; species Vanessa cardui. Next base: position 14,018,796 of record NC_061125.1, on the reverse strand, counting down.
AGAAATTTTTCTTGACAGGATTTCGTTTTGGTATGTCCCAATGCAATTTGATACGTTTTTTGTGCTGAGAACTTACCGTTTGCGGTGGAAGCCTTCCATAAAGGTTTCAGTAGATTATTTCGGTCGTGAACGTATTTATAATTTCTATATAAAAAATGATAACCGAACTTTAAAATTATAATATCACGTTCATAGCTCGTGTGTGTTCTGTTTCATATCTATCATAATAGAAATACGAGAAAAAATGAATACAGGAACAGTTGCATGTATTACACGGCTTTTGTACGAAGCATAGTTATACCGTTAGCATTTGTAATTACGTCTTTTGTCTTAACCGACGACAATGAAATGGGCTTTATGCTTTTGTAATGTAAGCTGCATTAATATGATGACTCACGCGTGAAACACGGCCCTGGGACCATTAATACTATTAATGATAAATGTAACTAAAGAAATGTAGGAATACCTAGTAATCTTTTGCTAGGTCAGAGTTTTTACTTTAAGAATGAGAGAACTTATAACCTATCCTGCTTCTGGTGCCGGCGTTAATAATCGACGAAAACTTAATGGCGCTTGCTCAAATTATTACGAGATTTCTCGATTAAGATGTGTTTTATTCATTAGGAAGATATTCACTTAGAATGATATTAATAACAGCTACATTTAAAGAACCGTGGTATAAAAATAATAACAGAACTTCGCCTAACGTATGAATAGTGTTGGTTAGACAATTAAACAGACTTTTTTTAAACGTATTCAGACAGCTTATATAAATATACGTACAACGCTATCGTTAGCAAAATAATCGGTAAAAAGGTGACAAGAATTCGCACAAAATAATTGGCAGACGAAGACGGTCTTGAAGGTGAGTAAGGCATTTTAAATTGATTTACAATTTATTATATGTCGTGAATAAAGACGTTTCGGACGATTCAAATTAGACAAAATAAAATCGACGCCGAAAATATTTAACGAGCATGAAATTCCACGCCAATTATGATTTATATTTATTCGATGAAACATAGATTACGCGGACAGAAATGGTACGATGTTAAAAAGAGTATCACGAGTAAGGGGCAAGTTAAACTCGAAAGCTATTTATCATAAACTTATCGGAACACCGCGGCGGCGTTCGGTTTTCTCTCACGTCCATATATACTTGAGCGTTGTCGTTTTCTTTTTGTTTCGAAAACAATGATTACCGCGTTGTCTGGCATGCGATGAGCGAGTAGGATGCTAAGATTGTTTTGCATTTACGAGGTGAAACCATCAATTTTGTAGAGTTGAGAAGTGAATAAGGTGCCGTCTTGAGTGCATCGAGCTAAGCTTTATTTATGCTTTCATAGCTCAGAAAATTGCGCATATATTTCACTTACAAAATCTTTATATTGAATTTAGAAACAACTCATGTTGTATTTGGTAGAGCACTGGGTTACAAAACATCGCAAGCTCTTCGTAAGTTTTCAAGCTAATTAATTTCTCAACGTGTCTAAGTTATTTAGCTGGTGGAAAATAGTATAATTACCGAGTTCCATGGAGGTTTTTCTCATTAAAATCTACATTCCTAACCGGTGTTAACTTCACATTGAATATAGTCGTGTAATATGTCAATTTCAAAGTGCCTATAAGAGAACTATTTGAATAAAATGTATTTTGAATTTTAATTGCAATTATACCTGCATATCTCAACACATTCACTAAAGATATTAATCCGACAATCCGATTATTATCGATCCTGTTTAGTTTATTGGGTACTTTATCGAAGTCACATTAATAAATGTATCTCATATTATAATATATGTTTTCTAATTTTGAATTATCATACATTCTTGTTAACACGGTTAATACAATTAGTCCTTTTTTATTTCTAGTACATATTTGCCGAAAATTATCAAATTAAAACAATATGGACAATACGGTACCGCAGTGGGGTCGGTGACGTCACTCGCCTGTATTGTAATCTGAGGTACATATAATCCACATACAATAGGTAAACGAGGCTAACGAGCAAGTGACGTCATCATAAACTCGACCAATCAGGAGCGTTTTGTGTTACGTGTGAAACGTTTAATAAAAAATCATTTTATTAATGCATTTTTCAATAGATTGTCATTTTATACTCATCATATATTCTGATTACAATAACTGACACTTTTTTTGTATCGTTGTCAAATTTAATTGTACTCGATGAGAAACCTTAGACATTATAAAAGTGTACTTTCTCATGCGGCCGTATTACACCGCACTGGTTTGTACTAGGCTGCGGGCGACTATGTAAACTGGTGTTGCGTTTACCGAACACGTTTCCACTTCACCGAAACACTACGTCCAGCTTAGTGTATATCTCACTACGCTAATGCTTTCAGTTGCTTGCATAAACATTTCGGTTCCAAATTTAAATTTACCTTGTAACTGTTGTGTTAAAATCGTACTGTTAATGTATTATAATAGTTCCTTGACGGTTTAGATAATTGTAATTTAATACAATTAACTTTGCAACCTAGCTACCTTTCCTATGTTAATTTAGAATTTGTGATTACAAAATATTGGAAATAGTCGTATAGTTTCTTAGCAAAATAATTTTTGAAATATATTTATTTTTTGTGCAAGCCCGTCTGGGTAGCTACCACCCACTCATCAGTTATTCTACCGCCAAATAACAGTACTTAGTATTGTTGTGTTCCGGTTTGAAGAGTGAGTGAGCCAATGTAACTACACTCTCAAGGGACATAACATCTTAGTTCCCAAGGTTGGTGCCGTATTGACGATGTAAGGAATCGTTAATATTTCTTACAGCGTCATTGTCTATGGGTGATGGTGAACACATACCATCAGGTGGCCCATATGCTCGTTCCCCCTAGCCCCCTAACCTAACCTAACCTATACCATAAAAAGTAGGCTTTTACAAGCACTATTGAATCGTTATAAATTAACTATATTAAGTGAAACTACCACCGGTTCGGAGAATAGACTACCGAGAAGAACCGGCAAGAAGAAACTCAATAATACAGACATGTTAATTAAACACATTTATAAACATATGTATTTAATATATCCTGCCTGGAAGTCAGCAAGTACTAATTCCAATATTTTTTATCGTATGTATAATCTTGTATGAATAGTATGCCTTCTTAACCAAAATACTTTTAGTTAGGTTACATTGGTAGGCTTACTTCTATTATGTTTTGTGTATATGTCATCAGTGGCATATAAATACGATAGCCTCTATTCTCTAATGAGTTGCATAGTATTCAAGTAACAAAGCATGGTCAGAATATAATAAATATTAACTAATCCGTTGAATTAACAGCAATCCGTCGCGCTCTTGTAGTCTGTCGCCACGGCGTTCTCCTGTCGCGTTGTAATGAGCAACATCTGCGAATCAATGAGGTTCGCATTTTATGGTAGCGCCGCGATAAATTTGCATCGCCAAACAGCGGCTGCGGCGTCGAGGCACGTTCGGTAAATAGAATAAATACGTCCCTTTTCACCCGCCCCGTATCCCTATCACAAACAAAATTATCTGTCTCAACATAATGTGTTTCGGGTTGAGCCGTTTTCAGATTGTGTTCTGTTGATATATGAAAGCCGCTTAAACGTTGTCGCGATGAGTGATCAAATTGTATTTTAGTTTCTTATATATTGGTTTTTCGAATTACCTTTTTAATTTTTTTTATATGACTAAATATAATTTTATTTGGTGGTAGGACTTTGTGCAAGACCGTCTGGGTAGGTAGCACCCACTCATCAGTTATTCTACCGCCAAATAACAGTACTCAGTATTGTTGTGTTCCGGTTTGAAGAGTGAGTAAGCCAGTGTAACTACAGGCACAAGGGCCATAACATCTTAGTTCCCAAGGTTGGTGGTACATAGACGATGTAAGGAATAGTTAATATTTCTTACAGCGTCATTGTCTATGGATCCACTTAAAATCAGGTGGCATATGGGCCACTCGTCCGCCAACCTATACTATAAAACAAAACAAATCTAATCTATTACCCGTGTTTTGAACTGCCTTAAATTTTGATGATATATTACTCTTTTTATATTCTTTGTCGTATTTATGTTGTTTGACATTTATGTTTACTGCTCAGCTGTTAAGAATTGAAAATTGAATTCAAACAGTCGATAACTTTATTCAATAAACGGAGTATCTATCGCAGAAAGAATTATTATTTACATTCAATGCTTCCCGCGATAAGCATATCGCGATCATTTTAACAAACTGTAGCTTTAAAATATAAATTAGTTTTCGAGCGTATATTGACTCGAGATTATATAGATTATAAATAGGACGGTTTTCACATATGGCCGTATGCGCGTAGGTTCGTATGAGGGTATATGAAAGTCTAATGAACGGAATGCTGTCAGATTTAGAAAAGATAAGCATGTGAATAGTCAAGTAAGCGGGGCGACCGATGAACTCGGAACGAGTTTGTCGGATCTGAATCCGTTGAAGTTCAATAAGCCGGGCTTAGCATTGATCTTCGATTCGGCGATTACGGACGGCGTTGACGGATGTCGGCTTAACTTGTCTCCCGTTGCCCGCCGGAGACACCTACCACATTAATCTCTATTCCTTACGAGCAACACGTAGATTTACGCATCGTCGAAAGTAATTTATATGCAAATTATTTTAACATTGACGAAACCGTGACTCTAATATGCGTGATATACGATGCTGATTAAGATTGTATAAGAATGTGTAATTAAAATTACACAATCCGTCTGTCTCGATGGTAATCTGAATTTTAATATTTAATATTAATATTAGTGTTTCTGCAGCGAGATAAAGCCGTCTCCGAGGTTAGTTCGTTGCGCATCGCTTTGTATGCACCAGAACAATATTCAAGGCGTCATGATAAATAGGAACAAGCTGTGGAGCAACAATGGCGTCCGTAAGGCGATACCCGCGCTATCGACCGCTCGATTAATGACCGTCTCACCTAAAAGAATGGACAATAATATTTATAATCAGATAACTAGTCGCTACTGCGTAATTCGTGTCTCCATTGTACAAGTGGCATCGCCCATGTATTACTCATCTTCCGTCGACTGATATCAATAAACGAGTCGAACACGTATACACTTCTTATTTTATAGATCTTGTCCGTATTGTGTTTCTCGTGTACCGTCGATGTGTCGTCCGTAGGTGTTCTTTCCTTTGTTTGTATTATTACGACCAATAAAAGTATTACGTAACAATAGAAATCCGAGAGCTCAATAAAAATGCCAGAATAAATACCGTTTATAATATGGGTTAGACGTTCAAGGAACTAATCAGTTCGGGCTGCTTTTATGTTATAATAGTTAATGAAGCGTTCCGCCCACGAGTATAAAACCCATTGATCTTATACAGTTAATAGCCGCACAACGAGACGTGTGTACGGCGCCTGCGCACCATACTCGGCTCCCAATCATCCTTGATTACAAACATTATCATATTCTTTCTCTATTATAATAATAATTATATAACCGTTCATTTTTTTGTGATTATTTTTGTCATGTCTACTTTATTATATATTTAATCAAATAAATAATTACAGTAAGCGGTAATAGTAACATTTATGATACTGTTATTATTATTCTTTTAAATTTAAACAATAATAAAATTTCAAAAATGTTAAATTATTTTTTCTTGTTCAAGTCCTGTGGGTTAGTTCGCTTGTTAGCCAGGGTGCTTGTAGGTGTTACGTGTAAAAGATAGATAGACCTTGTCCATCCGTGGGGCTCTATCTCATTTTCTAAATTTCATCTAATTCGGTTCATAGACTTAGCCGTTAAAGTGTAACAAACAAACAGAGTTACTACAGTTATTAATTGCGGGATATTTACCATGTTTTTTATTTTTATTCATTTCGACATTATCTACGAATGTCTTGTTCACGAGAGTCTCGTGAACCCGAGATATCTCGCAATTAATAACTTTAGTAATAAAAATAACCATGTTTATTCAAAATCTTATACAGAGTTACTGTCGCATTTATAATATTGTATACATGTTTATAATATTGATATTATATTATTTGCTAGTTCGGCAAGCGGCTAGAATTTTGCCACGATACCACGGGGAGCTTAATATTGGTTATTTTATAGTATGACCTATAAACACATGTACATATATTTAAGTATGCAGCGTAAACAAATTAAGACAGTATAGTAGTATGCAAATTAAAAATGAACAATAACATAACCGCTTATTCCTTTTAGAACAACATTCCTTTACATAATAATTTTACTGCTGTGTATTTTAAACTCAATTAAGTCATTAAGAAAAAAATAAACGATTATGAGAACCAATTTACTTAAGTGGGTAATTATCATATTTGTGAGCTAAGGAGATGTAGTTAAAAACTATAACATCTCTGAAATGTTAGTAGCTCTTGAAACATTTAAGATCTTATGCACACATATTTCTTTATATATATTTTTAAAATGTAGCATCGAATTCGACTTGATTCATTTAAACTTGTATTGATTACTTAATACGTGTAATAAGGTTTTATATAAAAGTTTTTATATAGGAATATATGTACAACTTATGTTAAGTTTTTATTTGTTTTAAGCTTAGCACGCTACACGATAACGGGTCGGTGAATTAACATTGGGTAGAATATAATTGAAAATAGACTCATTTTCTAATTAACTGCCAAGCACGAGGTGAATCATAAGCAGTATTAAACACATGGAATAGCCAACACTTGTTCTTTTTGGCTGTGGCCTTTGCTGACGTATGAAAAGCGTCACGCAATATTGTTATCACAATCGGATGGAGCTTAGGGGCTACATAGTGGACATATGAACGAATATTTATCTATAGTGACGACCTCCATGGTCGAGTGGTGTGTACACCGGTTTTCATGGGTACGCCACTCTGAGGTCCCGGGTTCGATTCCCGGCCGAGTCAATGAAGATTACCATTAGTTTTCTATGTTGTCTGTGTCTGGGTGTTTGTTGTACGTCGTTACTTCTGATTTCCATAACACAAGTGCTATAGCTACTTACATTGGGATCAGAGTAATGTATGTGATGTTGTCTCATATTTATTTATTTATTTATTTATTTATAGTACTTCTCATTGCTTATTCTACTACCAGTCATGATTTTTTTTTCATTGTATGTAAAGAAACTAGCTTGTCTAGGACATGCCTAATTATTTTTGGCTCCAATACTTGAAAAGTTACCAGGAACATAGACGCTGGAACAACTTAGCTGTATTCACTTTGAAGAGAGAGAGAGTCGTTATTATCAGTTGATCATTTCAGACATTCTTTTTCAAATAAATTAATTAATACATCCGATAAATTAACCCACTTCATTTGACACCGAACGTGTCATATAAAATAAGATTTTATAGGCAGATATTTCCAAAATTATAAAATTTATGTTGTAAGTTGTCAAATTCAAAATGCCTTTCTCTAGAAGTAGTTATATTTAAAAATGGTTGTATAAAGCTATTAAGAAATGGTCAACAACCGTCGGAGTGTATATTTATGTAAAGAAATATTCAGTTCCAACAGAAATGTCAAATCGACATCAATTAGTTGAGATCGGATACAGTATTGCTTCATGCTTCTTCTGAAATATAATATAGCATTCTTTCATTTACCATCGTATTTACATAACTTTATTAAAAATTCGTTAAGATATTTATACAAGGCGTAAGGAATAACGAGTATTTTAAATTAGTCAGGATGTATAAATTATGCATTTCGTGGCATCACACTGAATATTCAAATACTCGGTATAAAGACATTGATCAGGAACGGGTCGGGACACATCGTCTTGATCTCTTTTGATAATGTTACGTTTTTGGATTTTTTTTTATTTCCTCTGTCTGATTACGATTTATATCGTTCAGTGTTTAATTAAGGTATCTCACTCGCTACATTCGTTCGGCGGTAGTTACAGTGTTTAACATATATTACAATTAGCTCGTCACGTTATTTCGGATTTATATATCTAAATGTATCGCTAACATAATTATACTCGTATTCGAGTTTCTTTAGAATTTCCTAGAATTCCCAGTGCAACTACAGGCACATGGAACATAACATCTTAGTTCCCAAGGTTGGTGGCACATTGACGATGTAAGGAATAGTTAATATTTCTTACAGCGTCATTGTCTATGGGTGATGGTGACCACTTACCATCAGGTGGCCCATATGCTCGTCCGCCAACCTATACCATAAAAAAATAGAAACAAAGGCAATCTATGTACTTATCAAAGTAAAACTAGGGTGTAAGCTTCGGCATATAGAGTTTCATTTGTTTTTAATGTCAAATGATATTTTAACCGACTTTAAAAAATGACGGTTGACAGTTCGACGTGTGTGTATCATTGTTAAATTTTAATTATATTTGATTATGATGATCCATTTGGGCTTCCAAGCACGTGTTCTTAATTTCGTAAGTTCGTTCGTTCGTTTCAGTTTAATTAGTTAACTTGTTTTAGGGAACAGTGTAATTTTCATCTAAATCGATCTAGTCGTTTCATAGATATATGTATATTTTTTATTTTTAGTCTATCTATTCTAATTTTGAAGTTGGATAATTTTTTTACGAGCAAAGCCGCAAGTGGCAAATAGTTACGTGTAAAATTTTAAAAATAATTCTTACCTACTCTTGATTATATTAAATTAAAATTAATGTAATATGAAATAAAATTAAGATTATAGACTACTAATATATTTTAACATGTATTGCTATAAGATTTATGTCGCTAATATAATTTATACATTATTTATCTAATTAAATCAAAAACAAGTTACTTCAATAATGTAGAATATATATAGTACGATAGAATGTACTTACGAAAGATTTACGGATCTATTCCGGTCTCGGTAAGTGAGGATCGTCACAATTAGCGGCGATTAGTTTCGGTTCTGTTCGGACGCGCACGGCCGATCTTCCCATAGCCTAGAACCACCTGCCCGCTCCACTAGGCGCATACGTAGGCTCCGATCATTTATTTAAATTAGGTTAAAATGTTTTGTGGTCACTTTGACGCTATTTAATATGTATGGGTGTAAGAAAATGTATCAATATCGAATAGTTGGGCAAATCTGCCTTTGCTTGGGATTTAATTACTTATGAATCTGACGTTTGTGTTTATTATATTAAATATAAATAGTAATAAAATAGTAACGTGCTTTTCCATTGCGAGTTAGTAGATAAGAATGTGTCCTGTGATGTTGCTTATTGCTTACATAGTATAAAACAAAGTCGCTTTTTCTATCCCTATATACCTATGTGTGCTTAAACCTTTAAAACTACGCAACGGATTTTGATGCGGTTTTTTAATAGATAGAGTTATTCGAGAATGTTTTTGTATATAATACATGGAAAATCTAGTAAAGAAACACTGATATTTTTAGACGTTTGTAGTGTGATGTCGTAAATAAACAAGTTCTGCACTATATTTAGTATTAGTATTGCACCCTTGAGAAAGCCGGGGCGCTAGTATAATATAATCAATTATTTTATATGAGTTTTTGACAATATTCTAGATGGCTTTTAAGTTTTGCATTGATACATTTGTTGAAGTTACTCATGATATCATTTAAATCGGACTGGTAGTTGCTGAGCTTGTGTGTGTATTTAGATGTTGTTGTGTGAGTGCGCTTAGTATAGACACGAATGTATCTATGTATGTGTGTTGTGTATATTTGCAAGAGTGAAAAAACTGTAATTAAATCGAAGGTGATTTGTGACTGGCAATTTGTTGTATCACTTCGCATCAATTTAGTATATTAATGGATGTTTGAGAATCTTATCACACGGCGTAATTCGTCTATATAATAAATTAAATAGTCGATCGATATTGCAGTTTTTTTACTTTGTCTAGACGATTGATTGGTGTAATGTATACACAGCCTTATATTGAGTGCTACTTAATTAGTTTTTTTTACTCTAAACTGTATTCGATCCGAGTCGTTGTTGCCGACGAAAATTTTCCATTTTATTCATTCGATTCGCAAATTTCGTGAGCTAATGATATTATTTACGATTAACAGATTTAAAGCGATGAATTCATTGATACTATCTACATTGAGCTTGACCGTTTTATAAGTTCAAGTTTGATATTTCATGAATGCAACGTTCGCCTAGTTGCGTTGCGCAAACACCGCCCGGCCAGACGTCGTCGGCGCAAACCCGGCGTCATGACTCATCAACCTTGTCAGCATGTCAATGTCTCGTTTATATAAATACGCAAATATCTTCTTGTTTATTTATAGAGTTAACGTGTGAAGTAGGTGAGGATTCCGATCTTTCTATTGTTAATTAAACATTACTTCGATTCGATTACTCTCTTGAACTGTCTTGTTGCTCGAGATATATCTCTTATTAGGTATATACAAATAAAGTAAGGCCTCTTTTGGAATGCAACTAAGTACCACATGATGGTTCAAGATAAGGCAGTCTTTGCACCCGTGGTACAATTCTATTGTTGACATCGGATGGAATGGATGTGTTTCCATGTTCTTAGTTTATATCATATCATCTAGGCTGCATCTGTGTCTTGTGTATCGTATATAAGAGAATTAGAAGAAAATTGTACATGCCGCCTCACTAAACGACTAATATTCCAACAGTAACATTCTTATGCAAATTAGTAAGATTGGATCCGAACAAAAAGAACGATTAATCGAAGTCAAAAGTAAATCGAGCATGCGGGGCGGGTCTCTCGGTTCGCGCGTTGCCTCTTTAATTGCTCTTTGATAACCGGTAATTGTTGTATAAATGCGTCCATTAAAGTTTCTTTCGTTTATTTAAGTTTGCGCGTTTTATGCCGATCGCGTCCGAATTTAAAACGATCTTTGTGTATCTGCGATCGTTCCCGTTCCTCCAGTAGGCAAATGAAATGAATTCTATATGAATGAATGGTTTCGCTGGTCTCAGAAATCCATTGCCCGCTCCACTTGTAATGTGAGACATGGCGTGGGCTTAAATTTAATCTCGAACGAACGTCGTGTCATTGTTTGATAGCTTTACGATATGAAGTCTCCTAAGCTATAGGCATACTGATATGTGTGCGGCCATGGTTGTGTTTTTTGATTTGTACGATACCATAGATCGGTTATATTCATATTGTAATATTATTTTGAAAGAACGCAACTGTTAGATGTTCCTCATTGGTAAACTTCTTCCTTCGATTATAATTTTAAAAATATAAATAAAGTTTGTCTTAAAAATAGCATATTTTTAGAGTTTTGCGTTAATTGACAACATTAAGAAGTGATATAAAAATAATATCGCATTTCAAATAAATGTAATGAAGCGGGCAAATTGGTTTTACAACACCGACGCTTATAAAATTTTTAAGCATAGTCGTTTTTATTGGTCATTAAACCAGTTGCACGCCTTTATCGGTAGTTTTTTTTCCAATAGGATGATTTAGGTAGTTTTCATGTAAACGTATAAAATTATTATAAATAATTATTCATTCATGATTTCCTAAACATAACGAAGTTTTAAACTTAAATCGCGGAACCCTAAATTGTCACATTTTTTAATTATGATCTCCAGCTTGACCAAAGCTGAAATTCAATTATTTTCGATGTTAGATTTTTACTGGGCGTTTTTAATTGCTGAAGTGAATATTGATTTATCGTTTGTCTTAATTAAAACACGAGTTTTTTAAAGAAATATACATTTAAATTTAAAGGAAGCGTTATTACGTGCTATTTGCAAGCGAAATGGGATTTAATAATCTTCAAATTGGACATGCTGTTGGAAATAGCTTGTTGTTATTCTGAGATAAAGATACGTGTGTTATATTAAATTGTATTTATGTTACACTCGCTGTGCCCGTGACTTCGTGTGAATTTAAATTTAACAAAAAAGGTTATTGGTATCGTTTTTATATATACGTATTTTTTTATAAGTAAGAAATTTACGAATACCGCTGAGTTTCTTTTGCCGATTCTTCTCAGGTCAGTATGGTTTTTAATTTGTCAATCAATAAGTACGTGAAATGCTTCTTTATCGAATATATTAATTTAATTGATCTGATGTGATTTATATTATATACCTATTAAGTGTTTGAAGTTGTATGTGTCTTTTTTCTGTATTCTTGTTTTAAGTGTTATATTTCAAATACTGTGGTGTATCGATTAAATAAATAAATAAATAAATTATGCACTTTTGTGAGGCGTCGCTAAATAGCACTGTAGATCAACAATTTTCAGTTAATTCGCTATACAACTGATCACAGTGAATATTGCAGCTTAAGCCTTTTAGGTAGTTCTAATAACTTTAAAGAGGCTTGCAACACTTGGCACATTATTGAGTACTTAATATATATATGCAATGATGTTGTAGTATAGTATTTATAACATATATATTATAAATTAAGAATATTAATTTATTTTTAAAGTATATCGAACAATGAATATTTATTTAATTGTCTACGAACTACGATTCAGTTATAACAGTAAAAAATAAATACGGGTCTCACAATTATCGAACTTCACATCACTAGGAGGCACTTATACAGTTGACATAACATTTCCTGATTGAAAATATATGAATAAAAGTTCAACGAATTGTATTACAAATAATTCTAAAACAAATATTATGATGCAACTCTTAACAATATCTGATCGAAATCTAGTTATCGTTAAAGATATAAATAGTGATTGCTTTCTTAAAACCAGTTTATGGCGCGCCAATCAGTCGGGCGTGTCTTTATTCGCACACCGTCTAGGCAGTAGGTAGTAGGTAGTAGGTAGTAGGTAGTAGGCAGTTTCTCGTTAACAAGCAATACTAAGCTGCTCAGACGGATCAAATGGAATTGATCTTTGATTGGCTGTGCAGTAGGCGTAAAGTAATTTGTAGTAGCACCTAAGAAATATTAGTTTTATTATTAGTGAATTTATGTTACCGAAATCATCGTTAAAAACTTGCTTTTATTTATTTACATATAATTTCGTCATTATATTTGCTCGGTTTTGTCTATATAGTTAGCGATTTGGTCACAAATTTATATTTTTTTGTAACTAAATTGTTTTTAAATGAAAAACACAACTGTGTATTAATAATTACCAAGGTAAGAATTATTTCAATATTGTCATTCCCGACATAAGATGGCTATCCAATAGAAACGAAGGGAGAGTACTACGTTAAGGGGCTGTATGATTTTTAGGGATCAGGAATTACACCGATTTGAAACAAGAAGATCGAGTGGTTAGAACGGATTTATATATATTTGTAATATCTTTGTTTACGACTTTGAAGGTAAATTATTAAAACCTTATTTCCTATTTAATGCCGGTTCCTTGTAGCAAGTAATTGTTACTCACTTGTCTAACAATTGTAATTGGGACTGTTAAAATCGTGAATTCCACTTTAGTGTATTTGAAATCGTTATCTTTGATAACAGTATGACATTAATAGCGCAGTTTCTGATATTTTATATGGCTTTCGACATCTATAAATATAATAAAATTGGAGTGTCTGTTTGTTATATTAAACTAATCCTTTTTACTCAATGTATACATATACACGGTTAATATACCAATATAACAGTTTTTTTTGCAATTTTTGTGTGTCTGTCTGTCTGTTTGTTTGTTCCGGCTAATCTCTGGAACGGCTGGACTGATTTAGACGGGGCTTTCGCTGGCAGATAATTGATATAATAAGGAGTAACTTAGGCTACAACATGTTTTTGTTACATTAATACGCCTACGGGATCGCCAGCACAGCTAGTTACAACTAACTAACTAACGAAACATTAAATGAAATATAGTCTTAAGTTTTTTTATGTAATTAATAATTAAACATCAGCCATATGGTGATTAAGACCTTAGGTATCTACAAGATGCTCGTATCACTTACGGCAGTTGGTATTGACATGTGCTAAGTTATCGGAGCGCGATGCTCGATGCTAATTCGGATTTTCCACCAGATAAACTGGAGCATAACACCTGCAAACGTTTTTGTGTCAAATCTGTTGAAGTAGCTTCGAGCACGGCGCACGCCTCGCCATATGCAACAAGATAACGAGACTAATAACGTCTCGAGGGTAATGATTTTTTGCGCTATAACATACGAGCATCTCGAGAATGCAACATGCATTTAATATTGCGGCTCCCGTAGAGCGCTCGCCCTCGTTATGTCAAACAGGAGGTACACCCCGCCGCAGCGTTTCCTCGCCAAGTTTTGAACTCGGTTAAGCATCGCGGAATAGCTATTCTGGATATTTCAGCAACGCATATGCAAATGTCAGCTCTCGACACTGATTGTACGAGTGGCACGGGGAAAATTCATGCATTTACATTAAATTTCACCGAAATTGGATCCGGGCGACGGGTAGTTTATGTACGATCGTGCTGTGTCACGTGCTCGGTGGATATTTACGATTTTCAATCGCGTTTGATACGGATAGCGTGTTGGTTTGTGTGTCATTTCGCTTAATATACATATGTAGAACTTTAACGATTTAATTTTAATATAGACTACAACTTACTTTTCTTAAAAAGTATTAAATCACATTTCGTCTAATTTAATGAATAATGATAAAAATATTAATGTTAAAACATTTTAATATGATTTAAAAGCGCATCTCTGAACAGTGCTAGTCTACGTATTTAGCACTAGTGTGAATTGTAGTAGTCAGTTCCAACCCGAAGAAACATAGTTAAAAATATTTTTTACAAAAAAAAAATATATCGCAAATCTTACTATACCAAGTAGTTACTTATGTGTAACTAAATATCGTTGAATGAGTGTGATTTGTGTCATGGGGACTTTTTCTTACCGAACTTGTAATAATTTGCACTATGACTATGTATAACTAAGATTGGCTAAGATGTCAGTTTTCTATACATAGTTATAGATTGTTGGAGTTTCTCTAAATATTCATATATATTTATATTATTTCTCTAAATATTGATATATGACAGGCTCTTATACTACAATACCCGTCTTCGAATAAAGCAAAATGTTTAGTATTTATATGGCAGGTACACGGTTATCTTAAGCGGCACTAGGTGGGCCCGCTCAGCTTCTATCAAATGCCTTTTAATATGTGCACCCCATGAATAAGTGGACTTACTCGAGTAAGAAAACAATTAACAAGAACATTATAGTTTTTATAATATATTTTGGATTATTTTAAAATCATTCTATAAGAAGCCAGAGCTGAGACGCCCCAGTGGTTAGAACGCATGCATCTTAACCGATGATTTCGGGTTCAAACCCAGGCAAGCACCACTATATATATGTACTTAATTTGTGCTTATAATTCATCTCGTGCTCGGCGGTGAAGGAAAACATCGTGAGGAAACCTGCATCTGTCAAATTTCATAGAAATTCCGCCACATGTGTAGTCCACCAACCCGCATTGGAACAGCGTGGTTTGATATGTTTCAAACCCTCTCCTTAATAGGAGAGGAGGCCTTAGCCCAACAGTGGGAAATTTACAGGCTGTTGTTGTTGTTATTGTATGAGCAGTCAAAGTCACCGAACGTTCCGTAACGCTCGAGCTAACAAAAACAAATTCATCATCTGCAATTTGAAATTGTTCTTAATGTTGAACAATGGTTTTGCGTTAAATGAACTCCTGGTACATTAATTACTGTTTTATGTCGTTTTTATAGCCGTGCCTTTATCGGCTCGTGTGATTACCTGTTCATTTTTACTTCTGATTTAAGTCGATGACTCAATCACCTTTTTATCATGATTTATTTACGTGAGTAATTATGTTTCTGTGTTATGAATTTTCTTTTAAATTACAGGCTTATAATAATGCTTATTTCTTTATGTATTTGTCTTGAATATTAATTTGTAGATACTGGTAGTACAAAGATTGGATTCTCACCGCTAGCAAATTCCATGTGGCAACGAGGCCGACCGTTCTAATTCGTTGTTAGTCCCGCTATAAGTCTAGAAAAGGCAATAAATTGGCGCATGGGATAGATCGTTGCGCTCGCGCACAAATCAAGCCACGTCAAAACGATGGTTGGTGGCCACAACTGCGGGCGATAATATGGCCACCCGCTGATTATCGTTCAACTACGATCAGGTTAGGAAGCAGATATCCTTACCAGGTTCTGTAAATGTATGCGTTCCTTCATAATTTTAAACGTGAAATATAGTCTGACAAAACTTATTATAAATTAATTATTTTAAGTTTATATAGCCATAAACTTCTTAAAAGAAATGGAGTGCACTTCAAAAAGTTTTTTGTGTTCACATTCCAACTCTCGAAGCAAAGATGTAAGTTTTTGATCCTCGATGATAAGTTGTTCACTATAAGGCTCGATATTGCCAAAGTATTCAACACGCTTAGCTAGGAATTTACCAAGAAGGCGCTTGTATATCATTGTGGGTCATATTTATCGACGCTACATTGCTTGAAGGCTTTTTTTTTGTAACCTGTTATAAGGGGTTATGCAAACAACGGGGAAGAACTAAGAGACGATCAAATAGCTCATTGAGTTTGGGTTATTTAGGTAGCGATTCATAAAGTAAGGATGACAGAACGTTTTCCATACACCGCCGTGCAGAGAGACGTCCGTCTCGCACGTCTGCCTTGTTAAGTGACACGGTCGCTGGAGCTTCAAAGATATTCAAGTAACTTCAAAGGCCTAGTTCACCTTTAGTTTCCAATTACTAAAATTAGTAATAATTAAACTACTGGAATATTATTTTGTGCCATTTTAGTAAAGTTTATAAAAAACAATATTTCGTTTAAACGATGCTTTGGTCTATCGTAATATCGAAAGCATGTTTCACCGCAAAAACTTATCAAATAGCGGCACGTTTAAAGCAACGATACAAACGGCTCTAGAGCGATAACTTGTCCTACTTTCCACCCAAGACGGTGAGATCGCATATCTCTTGACTGCATACATCATGCTCAGATGTTTTGTCTTAGTCAGCCTACATCTTAATATGTTATCTCGTTCGTGATTGTGTCACTCACATCTTTATATTACAATAAAATTCTTATCAACTTACGTTATATATGTTTAATACGTTCTCAAAAGTTGATCACAAGATACGTCCTTGCTCGTAATTGAATGTTAAATTATTAATTTAAAATTAAATTATTATTAAAATTACTCTTATCCAATGGGCCTTGTAATAGATATCGAGAACCTGTCCGTTGAATCAGGTGGCGGTAGGAAAAAAAGGCATGAATGAATGTAAGTGCCTTTTTGTTGTGTTGTCACTCCGTTTCCGGCTGTGTCTGGTCGCACGGCAGAAGCGCGTGGAGAATCGGCGTACGCGTCGGACCGTCGCGCCGCGCACTTGATCGCGCGCCGTGTCACGCACCGCCGACCGTTAATGATTACAGGCAACAAAACCGATCATCATGGGACCGTACAGTACCCCGGACATAACCGAATTTAATATTCCGCTCTATTGTGCCGGCTGGGAGCTGCGACAGCACGCCGAATCACGTAGATCTTTTATTTTCGGAACGGTATCCGATGCTTCTGGTTGCATGTTTATTTATTTATATTTTAATTTGGTTTTATTAATTATACATATTGTGAGGAAGGCATTGAGCATGGATGTGGATGGATATAGAGGTAGAGGATGACCAAATAAACGATGGATGGATTGTGTGAAATACGATATGGTTAGAAAGAATGTTATTTGTGAGATGACGACGGACAGAGAAGTATGGAAGGAGAAGACATGCTGCTCCGACCCCAAGTAAAATTGGGATAAGGGCAGGAGGTTGATGGTTATGATATATTTATGCATTTATATAAACTTTGAATGGATATGTTTGTGATGTTGTGGTAGGTAAAGAGTTATTTACGGGTTCTATATAGTATATATTTGCCGATAACTTTTCATTTAATTAATTCCTGTAACATAATAATTCACGAGTCGAGAGATACTCCACTTGAATAAAGAATATATCGATTGTGGTTTTTATTTTGTAAACTTGGGAAACATGTGAATATATATCGTATGTCAAGACGTAACGTAGTGCTCAAAAGAAAAACGCAACATTCGTCAAAAAGGGAAACACAAAGGCGGAGAAAGATTGCCTAGTGGGTTATTACGAAACTCTTCACGTAGAGTGCTCATCACCGTCTGTATTCGTCGGGGAGCTGAAAAAACTGTAAGTCGACGCAACAGGTAGACGTCCAATTAGAAAGGGCCGCATTTGAGCGACGACGCGCCGCGCGACACCGAGCTTTGATGGGCTCCCTACAAAAACTGCAACCCGTTTCGCTTGCCGCCACGAACACTAGCGGTTTTTGCGCCGTAAACTTGTCGAGCTCTTCACTTTGACTGCGACCTCCTTGTAGCGAAACCTCCTTATATATTGCTTTATCAGACTTATCTCTAAGTTTAGACGTTTTTCTTTTTGCAATGAATTTAGAAGAATGATTGCAACTAATAATTTTTGTGTTTTGTAGCGGAAATATTGTTTGGTCATTATAAATCACATGCCCCGTTCCTCACGATAATTTAGTATTGAGTGGAACTTTACATGTTAATTTAGATTTTTTTGCCCTAGACTTTTTAATTTTTAGAATCAGTGCCGAGGGCGATGTTAATGATTTTACTCACGCGATTAAAATTTAAGATGAAAATTGTATATATGTAAAATGTTGTTTGCAGGTTACATAGAATTATAGGTATAAAACGAATGCGTCACTGTTAAAAAAATGTTTTCTTTAATTCATTTTAATTTTTTAAGATATCACAAACTATTGAAGCGTGTTTTTATGGCGATTACTTCAATTTGATGGGTGTAATGCAAAAGGGTTTTGCGCAAGCCCATCTAGGTAGGTTCAAACCCACTCATTATATATTCTACCGCCAAGCAGCAATATTTAGTATTGCTGTGTTCCTGCTTAAAGGATGAGTGAGTCAGTGTAACTGGTAAAGGGATATGATATATCAGTTCCCAATGGGGGGGTGGTTATTAGAATTCTCCAAGAGTCATTAAATGCATGCAAATGGTAATATTTTCTTTATGAATTTGACATGCCTTTATCTTTAATTTTTCGGCAGCAAATTTTTCAAAGTCCAAAACTGACAATAGTGTGATCATATTCTCATACGCTTACGTAGCCTGTTCCTTCACGAATTTTCAAGCAAAATTCTGAAGTACACGGCAAGTGGGTGCGGGTCCTTAAGAGAAACTGAAATTGTCAAATATAATATTCTTCACGGCTTTACAGTTCAGTGAGTTATATTTCAAGGGTGAAATTTTAATTCACAATTTGTCCTTTAATTTTACGTAATACGAATAGATATGGACAGATTATTTAAAGTAAAAATTCAGTTGAATTTATTTTGTATTTCTTTTTCTTCGGTCGATTGAAAATAAATATTTGATCACACAGTGTTTTTTTTTAATCCATACTAATATTATAAATGTGAAAATAACTCTGTCTGTCTGTCTCGCTTTCACGCCAAAACTACTGGACCGATTTTAATGAAATTTGGTACACAAATAGTCTAGATCCTGAGAAAGGACATAAGCTTTTTAATTCGAAAAAGGTGTTGAAAACAAAGAGGTTTTTAACGTGTGTATAATTTATTTTTACTTAATTTATAAATAAATTCATATTTTCTACTCGATCAAAGTCGCACGAAACAGGTAGCTTATAATTCCTAAATATTCTTATCGAAATCTGTTAACATTATATTTTTCAATAACATGGTCTATCCGCAAAAGTAGCTTTGAAATTAATGAACAATTTATTGGTGCGACGTAAGAGTTCCTGTTATACACGTAGGCTGTCGTATTAGGTCCAAAGATTGTGCTTTTATAATATACGTTGACTTGAAAGTGCAGTTAGCTCAACGGATGAGCGTGTGATGAAGTTTTAATGACATAATCCAGATACCGCTGACTCGATTAACCTGGCTACTTGAATCTCGATAGACATCCATCTTCACGCGTACTCGTTTCACCGATGCAGGTAAGGAGTATCGATTATAGCAACGAGTTGCATTCGAAACAATTATTCGCTTTTTATTCGTTTATATCAACGCTACCATTGTATTGTGATGTGTTATTTATTGATATAATTATTATTTGCATATTTAATCGAACGATTTATCTATTGATTTTCTATTTTGTTCGATTTTATCTCTACTTTTATAGTAATTATTAGTAATTAATGTTTGCATGTGTGATCATATACAAGATTATAATCATTATATAAAAGCGTGGACATTTAGTATCTGTTGATTTCCAGATTGATGTCAATTTCATTACACTATATTATAATGGATGTTAGTAAAATGTTGGAACAAAGTAACATGTAATACATAAATATTAATTTGTGTCAATAATTAATTAATTACGAAAATATCATAATGGAATCCTTTTGTCTGTTGTGTAGGTACATTATTATTCAAAATATTAATATAAATAATTGGTAAAGAAGGCATATTATTCAATACAAGATTTTACAGATGATAAAAAACCATGGAATTATTCTTTTTCTCTCTTTCCGTTTCTTTTTATAATATATAATATTATTATTAAGAAATGGAAGGAATGGTGAAGGAAAACATCGTGAGGAAACCTGCATGTGTCTAAATTCATCGAAATTATGCCACATGTGCGTTCCACCAACCCGCATTGGAACAGCGTGGTGGAATATTTTTCAAAACCTTCTCCTTAGTGGGAGAGGAGGACTTAGCCCAGCAGTAGAAAATTTACAGGCTGTTACTGTGTTCTGTACTGTGATTAAACTTTAATTTTATTTCACTTGGTGGTAAGGCTTTGTGCAAGCCCGTCTGGGTAGGTACCACCCACTCATCAGTTATTCTACCGCCAAATAACAGTACTCAGTATTTTTGTGTTCCGGTTTGAAGGGTGAGTGAGCCAGTGTAACTACAGGCACATGGGACATAACATCTTAGTTCCCAAGGTTGGTGGCACATTGACGACGTGAGGAATAGTTAATATTTCTTACAGCGTCATTGTCTATGGGTGGTGGTGGCCACTTACCATTAGGTGGCCCATATGCTCGTCCGCCAACCTATACCATAAAAAATAATCACTAATATGTATAACTTTCTTCTATTTAATTATTTATAAACATTAATGTGTATATTAAACTGATTTCCTCAACAAGTCTGAAGAATCTCGACGTGGGTCGGAAAGTGGCGTTTGATATATAATGCCACTTAAATTTACCGGCGTCTTTCTCGTATTCAGTAGCCGTAAAAAATAATATGTTTCAAACGAGAGTTGTTTACGTGTACTATATATTTAAAGTTTTATACCCGATCTGCTACATTTAGTTCTATTTAAAGTCAATTCAGCAGGTACTTTATGCACTGATTTACATTTTATACCGATATATACAAGTAATTGTATATTATTTTCTTAAGTTATGAGTGCAATGTTAGGTCTAGTGTGTAGTGGGTTTAATAAAGTAAGCATCGTTATTTTATCAGTTGAATTATTTTATGGAGTTTATTAGGATTGTTGATAACGACTACGATGTTTGTTACATTAATTTTATCTTTATATTGAAAATTTATCTTTTGTAATGAATGAATTGTACTTCAACTAACTATTAAAATTCACTACTTCGTGATATATTTTAGAGAGATTTTAAGTCGATGCCATGTCATAGAATAATGCCTAATTTCTGATTGGTTCTTGGTTGATATATTCAGTTGGCATGATAATTTACATTAGCCAGACTAGAACATTGGGCAAGCCCGTCTGGGTAGGTACTACAGATCAGTGTTCCTACTTAAAGGTTGAGTAAGTCAGTGTTACAAGGACAAGGATCATAAGTTGGTTACTGTAATATTAATATTTCTTGTCGAGTCCATATCTATGGGCGCTGGCGACATCATCAGGTGGCTAAATAGGTATACATATATGTATACAAATAGATCGAGGGATAAATAGCGTAGCATAAATAATTTACAATATTTCCTATTAATTTTGTTTGATTTCGAGTTTTTTTTTAGTCTTAATATATTATGTCTATAGCTTTCGAATGAAATATGCGTACATATGTACGTATATTAAAAATTCCTATTCGAAAACATGTTAAATAAACGATTAATTATTGTTCACATTAATATTGGTCATGTTTGACGAAGCAATTATGATTGAAAAGAACACCCGTGAACTAGAGGTCGCACGTGTTAACCGACTGATGTAGGTTGCTGATAGTTTTTTTAAGCTTCTATTAATTTTATGGTCCACTTAAATAACAAGTATAATATAAATATTTTAATTTCATGTTTCATTTTTAAGTACATAAGTACTAAAGTGTACAAAATTCGTTGGATATTTAATAACGTTCGTTGAAACGTTTTAAAAACCGGAACAAGTGTTTGCGTTATGCTTCAAAAAGCTTTGCGATATAATTGCCTTTCGTAACGAATTGCTTATCAAAACAAACTTTCAATACACGCCGTACTAAACCATAAAGTGTGAAGAATAGTAATTATACTTATTTACTTCGTATAACGACAATTACTGTAGGAGCTAAGGTAGGGTTAGTTTCTTTGATTTTGTATAATGTTTTTAGTATTGATCGTCAGTCTTTTTTTTTCGTAGAAAGCTGCTTGGAATAAATGGGATGAGGGTTTTACAGATAAAACAATGAAACGGTCGTGTGAAGGACATATTCTAAAATACATTTATCCCTTAATGTGTAGTAAAAAGGTGCCTGTTAGAGACCGATGCCTCTTGTATTCGATCTATCTTCGATATTAGAGGTAACTTGTCAAACTTTACGTGTACCTCCTTTTTTTTTCGATTGAAATTTTACGGTAATTGTCTGAAAAAAAGGCAACCGTTACGACGCCATGCTTTTGTTGTTGTGTTTTGGTTTAAATTTATGTTTGAAATCTGTACGTATTATAAAATTAGAGGGTCTTTTTGTATTAAAATAACCGTTAACTAAATGCATATAGACAGTACATATACAAAAATTAAATATAAATTTACGTAAAAATATGTTTTTACGGATAATTCGTAGCAGATAACGAGCAACTTAGGCAACAACAAAGCGCAGTGGTGTCAATATATTATGTCTCAAAAACTATAGTACACATGCACGCAATCCTCAACATTTTCTCTTCGTCACATTTTAGTAACACTTCCCTTGCATATAAATTCAAAAATCAAAATGTATATATTTTGGTTGGTTTCCGTTATGCGTTTGTTCTTTTCTGTCATCTTATATGATATGGGTGAACGAACGGATAAATGGGCCTCCTGATGGTAAGTCACTGCCCAGAGATGTTAGTACTGAAAGAAATACTAACTATTTTCTTTTTATTTTTTTTAATGCGTCACTAACCTTGGTTCTTGCGGTTCTTCTATCTGCAAGTAGAATCTGCATTCCGAGCTGATGGTAGCTTCATTTAATATAGTTGTTAAATGACGATTTAAAAGTTCTTGTAAAAGCCTACTTGAATAAGGCATATTTTGATTTTGATTTTTGATTTTGAGAAGTAAAATTACGTCGCTTATGCCTGTAGTTACACTAGCTCACTTGCATTCCAAACCAAAGATGAACTATACTTAGTATTCCCGAGTCAGTGGAATATCTTATGAGTGGTCAAGTAAGCTTTCTTTTTAGTTAAAAGTAATTTCGATTAATTTTCTTTATGCATATATTTTATATGTATTGATGTATGGTGCGAAGCAATTAACGATAATTTGTGGCGTTGCGACGTCGAATCTCGTGTATTATGGTGGTCAGAGTTAATTACTTGCAGCCGATGATTGCATTGAATTATCTGCTGAGATACAATCGCATTCATTGTTATAATAAATTGAGATATATGTCGAGCCGAATTCGCAGGTTATTTATTTTCGATTATCCTTATAATGTGATATACTGCGTGACCGTCGTTGTAATAAATAAATAGTATTATCATTTACTTTCAGAGACTATTGACGCATCGTATTATATATGTCTGGGATATAATAGCAACGTCATGATCTGTATATACATATGAACTCATTGATCCGACTTTTCACTTTGTCAAATTAAGGTTCTAATGTATTATAATTGTATAAATAACGACAAGGGATGTTTTGCATAATCATTTATATATATCTAAAAAAAATACGTCGTAATTTTAATACAAGTAGGCGCGCCCTCCCCGTTAAACCATCACTGATTTAATCCAATGAACTTAACATATACATATAATGGTATTTGCATATTTTACTGTTTTTCTTCTTAGTCATCTCACGCATACTAAGATATACTTGTAAAAGTATGAGGGTCACGCACAAATTTTTGCATTTCGATTATAATTGAAGGAGGGGCGCCTCTTCGTGAGAAAATAGATCTACGTAACAATTCATATTTGTATTCCATTTTTTACGAATTATTATTTTATTTATGTGAATACACGAACAAACTTAAAAAATATATAATGTTAGATTTACAAAAAAAATGAGTGACAAGATGTAAAGAAGCCAGTTATCACGATTAGCTACCGTTGCTTTTAAAGTGGGAGTTCGGATACCGCGTTTGTTCAGTATCTATTCGAGTCAATAGTCGACCAATGGCAATAGTAAAGATAAACAAGAAACAATTTAGTACTGGAATTGATGTGACATCATTGGTCGACATCTAAATAGTTTATGGATTCGTTGAAAAATTGCGTTTAGAATGTCGGAAATTCGAAGTTGTTATTGGAATTTTGGAATTAAAATTAGCGTGGAAATAACTAGTTAGGAGAATTTAGCTGTAATAAATATAATTATATTTTTATTGATACTGCAGAGTTATTAACAAGATTCATGTCATATACTGTAATTCTGAGGTTTCTTTATCTGTGATTCATCTCAGCCATTCTAATTCATATCTATATCTCTATATATATAATAAAATTGGGCTGACTGTTTGTAGTGACAATATTAAAATAACTGTTTTTTATTACATGCATATTCTTTACAATTTTGTCTATTTGTTCCAACTAATCTCTGAAACGGTTGGACCGATTTTGATGGACTTTAATGGATGGAATAGGGTATTTTACTGGCAGATATCTGATGTCATAAGGAGTAACACAATATAAATAATAATAAATTCAGTTCAGGCATAGTTTATGCATACATAACAACAGATGATCAATGATACCTTAGAGTACATAAGCCATGTATGTTCGTTTTATATGTGAAGTGATACGATGAAACCGAAGGCACAAAACAATAAATCAACGCGCTACGACTGTATTTCTTTCGTAATCAGCTCATATCGATACCGGTGCTCGCAGTTGTGGCCGCCTAATTATTGTCGACTTTTACGATCGCCATAACGAGTTTTCACTTGGAGCCAATCACGATTTTACGGCGCTGTTGTTGAGTTTTTAATTATTATTCCTTTTTCAAAATGAATCCTTTTTAATAAAAAAAAAAAACAATGTAGTTAGTAGATGTTATCTATTGTTTTTCGAAAGTATTTTCAAGTTTTATAATATATTTCTTGATTGATTTTAAAATGTCAAATGTGATATATATTATTGATAAGAATCTTAATTCGGAGATAAACAATTGGGCACATTAAGAATCTTTTGATTTTTAAGTAGTATTATTTGCATAATATATATTTAAAGATAAAAATTCATCAGAAGATCACCTCTTGAACGGTATTCGACCTTATTTATGATCGTATCGCCGGAGAATGCTAGCAACTCCTATTCCACGGCGGCCTCTATGTTTTTATGAAGGAATCTCAATTTCTTATCTCTTCTGATATTAACATATTGATTATGCTTCCCATATTGATGTGCGATAGACAAGAAATTAAAAGTAGGCTTCGGTTTCAATCGCTTTATAAATGTACGTCTATATATTATATGTACCTATACATACTTAATTTTATTTTCTTAAGTAATATCAATTATTGTGAACATGGTTTTAAAATTTGTGTTTAATATGAAATTTGATGCATTTTATAGCAAAGTAGTTAAGTAAAAGAAATACGTATATTATATATAATCCTTTAAGGTTCACCTTCACGCAGTCGAATCTTAATTTAATACATATTATGTATATCGAAATCAAAATTGAAATGGTTGTACTACATAAAGAGTGTAATATATAAGTTATTTGTATTTTTTTTTATTTATGGCTTGCAATTACGAAGTCTTAAGATTTTAAAAATTTTCAGCACACTCGTAATTCTAATACCATAGGGTTATTAAATCGTAATAATAATAAAGTAATTGCCTATACAGAATTAAAAAAAAAGCTTACTGTTACAAGACATAAGACTCAAAATGGCACGGCGAGTATGACCTTATGATTATCACCCAATAGCACAGCTGGGTACAGACTATATACATAAATTAAAATGATAAAAAAGAACGCAGTGTAAATCCATAATCGTGTGAAATCGGAACGACCAGTAAGTTACAGCAAATCATATCGTCTATTAAACATTGCTTAAAAGTAAAAAAAGGAAAGTAACAGCCTGTAAATTTCCCACTGAGATAAGGCCTCCTCTTCCATTAAGGAGAGGAGAGGGAGGTGGAATGCACATGTGGCAGAATTTCGATGAAATTAGACACATGCAGGTTCCCCCACGATGTTTTCCTTCACCGCCGAGCAAGAGATGTATTATAAACACAAATTAAGTACATATATATCATATATATCACAATCATCGGTTAAGATGCACGCGTTCTAACCACTGGGCCATCTCAGCTCATTGCTTACTTCAAAACTATTATGTTTTATTTTATATAAATGTACATAAAAATAAAATCGGTAATATTCGATGATATATTTATTTATACTAATAATTTGAGGAAATTAGTTTTGATCGATAAACTTTGAAACGTTAATTCTTTGGACTTTAGAAAGCGGCTCTAACCAGAACTAAAATAGGCTATGTTATTTCAATAATAATATCATATGAGTATGTATGTATGAACTCATAGAGACAAGTTGAATATGTACAGCTAACCTATTATGTTTTTTTTTCAAACAATTTAGAAATCTTTACAGTTAATTGATCAGCGGTAAAGTCCCTGTGTCCCATCAAGCCGATCGACTTATCTCGGCATCTGAGCACGGAGATGTAAGATATAGGCGTCATCTGTTCCTATGTCGAGGTGTCCGAATATTAGGAGCGTAAGCAATTTGTCAAGTTCGATGTACGTTTTGTTAACGGTACCGTGTTCGCTCATACGTACACGGTGACCGAGAGTGGTACATTCATCATCGGTTTGTACGTCAGACCTTATGTCATGGAGGTACGCTTTAGTAGGGTTATTGATTACCTACGCCGGATTCAGTGCGAAATATACGTCATGACTGTAAAACGATGTAAAATGTGTTGTCGAATATTAGAAACAATATGGCTATCTTTTTTAAACGAAGTGCAACTCTGGTTACAGTAGAGTTAATTGGGAGATATGGATAAAGCATAATTTAAGGCGAATGTTTCATCCCTTTCTAGTACTATTGCTAATATTGATTACGCTAATAATTGAAAGAAAAAAAACTGCTAAACGTCTATGACAGTACATACATATCGATACTGAAAATAATGAATAGCTTAAGCGCCGAAATGTTTTTTTTTGAATTTAAACATAATTTTCCAAAATTATCAAATAGGCGCTTTGAACCTTTTTCTATCCAGTGACGAAATATATTTTCTTAATATGCATCAGTGATTCGAACACGTGAATCTACAAAGATTATAAGTGCAACACCTAGCAAATACCACTGAATTTTCATGCAGTTAATTCATATCAGCGATACTGTAATGACAATATAAATTAATTAATGTGTTGTTTCTTTACTTTCTTTTCGATGTCGTAGATATTCTTAAACCGTTTAATATTATCGGTGATCGGTTATCGGGCTACATCACGGCTCTGTTGATAGACTCGCCTCATTTACATTGTAAAAGTGAAAAAAGAAATCCTCTTTCTTAACAAGGCACCCGTACGCCCTGATCAGGTTGCGAAGTCGACACTTGGCCCCATGTGACTATTTCCAATTCAATAAACTTAAATGAAGGAACGTTGAATGGAAGAAAGAATGCGAAGACGCTCTCTATAGTGTGATATTTTTATGTCGCATTGACGCATACTATGCATGGATTTATAAAAATGCTGTTTTGATTTTTTTCTGCAATACCGAAGATTACTTACGTCGTTTCGATTGTTTAACGATTACGAAATGTAACATGTTAATTTATTTTATGTGATAATGAGGTCTTATAAATAAATATAAAAGCTTTTATTAGCGGTTACAATATAGGTTCTAACAAAAGAAACTGGTAAGAAACTAATCATTAACAGGTGTACAATCATATATATATATATAAAATAAGAAGTCCTGACTGACTGATCCGTCATTGCCGAGCTTAAACCATTAAAGTTAGGGCCTTGAAAACTGGTGAGTAGAATTAATTTATTGAGTAGACACACACTAAGAAAGGAATTTTGGAAATTCTACCTCTAAGGGGGTGAAATAGAGGTTAAACGTTTGTATGGAAGTCCGTCAGTTTTTAAGTTAGAAACATGAAATTTTATTTTTGGGATACTGATTAAAAATAAGTCGATACCTTTTCAGCGTTTTTTGATATTCTATCCCTAAAAGGGTGAAATAAGAGTTGAAAGTTTGTACGGTAGACCGTAATATTTTTGAGTGAGGGACATGAATTTTTAGTTGTTTTCGCCCGAAATTTCTTTATAGCCTGGTCGAAAATGAGCTTTACGAGCTGTCTGGTAGATCTAGCCCACGAAAGTTGAACCTCAAATGTTCTTTACAAAGGGGTCTTAAATTGACATAATGTTTTTAATTACTCTGTTATTTATATAATTTCCATGCGAGCAAAACCGCGCGCTTGTACACATATTTCAACAGTGATGTTGTGTTCTGGTGTGAACGGTAAGCGACTCAGTGCTGTGTAACAAGCACAAGATTCTCTTCCTAGTTTGGTGGCACATTGGTGATCTAAGAAATGGTTAAAATTTCTCATAGAGCCATTGTCTATGAGCTGTGGTAACCACTTACACAAAGCTTGTTTGTCGTCAGGCAACCATTTAAATGACGACTATGAAAAAGAGTAACCACTGAGTTTCATGTCGGTTCCTCTCGGTAGAATCTGATTTCCGAAAGGGGGGTAGCTTCACTTAATATTGATTCAAAAGTGCTTGTAAAAGCCTACTTGAATAAAGTATACTTCGATTTGATTTGACCCATTGGTTTCGTCTAAAGATGCCTTGAAATATATCTATATATTCTACGTGTACGTTTGATAAAAGCAAAGTGATAATTAAAAGAAACTAAATTAATCTTAGCCTTGGATAGATAGCTGATCGTCTGATTTCATTTCTTACGTATTATTGGGTCTTGAAGGTCATTTGTAAGACCTGATATGACTTCTTAATTTAAACGAAGAATCAAGTTTGGAAGTATAAGATGTCGATTTGCTTGTGTTTGTGTTATAGAGAGTATGTTTGCTTATGTGTGTTTGTGTAAACAACTGTTTGAGTTTTCATATTATTTGTATTATACATGTAATAATAATATGGATTACTGTTTGTAATATTAAAATAACCGCCATATACTAAATGCATATGCAGGTTAACTTTTTTTAATTTGTGTCTTTCTGTCTGTTTGATTGTCCCTTTGTCTGGAACGGGTGAACTGATAATGACGGGACTGTCACTGGCAGAGAGCTGATGTTACAGGGGGTCAGTAGGAGTGCCTTAGGCTACATTAATAACTTTTTTGTAAAATTCAAACGCGCACGAAGTAGAGCGCAGCTAGTTTTGTTATAGCATTATAAAGAGGTAAGTATTTGTTTCTTTGCATGTAGCGGTGATCTCCAGAATTAATAATTAAACTTAAAAATAAAGACGCTGGTAGAAACTTATATTACTCATGTTATAGAGTGGTGTCATTTTTTTTTTCATATTATATCATTGTTTATTCACAAATTGCATCTGAGCATCGGTCCCAGGTCGCTATTAGGTCGACATTTAAAAAGTACACATACAAATACTAAATAAGCTAGATTAAATTACTCATATTTATTCAATATAAGTATTCGTTGTAATATTTATGTTATGGAAGTTTTTGTTAGATTCGTTCCGATATTGAAAAAAAAACTACGAAAACCAATATCGACCATAAGGCGGGACGAGGAAACTTTTGGTTATGTTTCATTATTACCGATATTAGTTATCTCTCCGCTTATAAGATATAGATATAATAAAGTAGGGTATATTTTTACTGTGTTTTATTAATTTAAGTTGTTATTTATAGTAAAGCATATATAGTATATGGAAAGTAAGTAGAATAAAGTTATGTAAGTGTCACTGTGCAATGGTACTCGCGGGAACGGCGTTGTGTGGGCTTCCTTCCAAATATAACCACTGTGATGGCATTCTCGTGCCACGCTCGTAACTCGGCGGAGGTCTTCTCCCCTGTAATTCTGGTTAGTGTGTATTGCAACACGAGGCCATCCTGGCTCCTGTGCTCCTTAGGCAATCCTGAGAATCTGAAGAAGGGAACGTCGTGCCTCACCGTGTATATAAATAACACAGTGCTGGACTAAGGCATCCTCTTTATGATAATGTATGACGTGTTATGCGCTGATCTGATGCATTACTTAATATGTAGTTATAACTACATATTAAGCAATTAAATAAATTGTGGTTACCTGAATTTGAATAGGCAATGTTCTTTCAGGCTTCACTGGTTCTAACCTTTGCGCTATCAAGGCTTTTTATTTTAATTAAACAGATGTGATATATTAATCAAAAACAAAATTATTTACCTTCTTAATACATCGAGATTGATAAAGTGAAAAACTACACTATAACTTTTCCAAAGCAAATAAAATTGTATCAAGGGATTATACTATTTGTTAAAGCCTACTGGAATGGTATTGATATGGAGGTTCGAATAACAGAAATCGTTCGCTTCGCACAATGCATATGCAGCGGTACATTTATCTCAATTAGTCCCGAAAAACATAATTTATATTTCGTACGCATAATTTAAGGATATTCTTTTATTTATTGACCAATTTGCCGGGCGTTATTCATATATTTTCCAGTTAAAACGACCTGCAAAACTCATCGGTCCGGGGTAACCTTTTGACAATTTATGAAGCAATCAGCGTTTCTTTTCTCGTGTTTATTCGGGGTATTATTTATTTTATCTCGATGATGTTGCTGGAAATTGTTTCGAAGCTCGCTTAATATTCATTGATCTCATCTCGAGATTTGTTTACGCCGGTCCGCGTAGGCGCCCAAGTAGTGTGCTCAAATTAAAAGACATTTGAGATAAGCGTCCACCGTCTTATAGCGTCACGTAGCTTATAGATGCGGCTTGTTGGTTTTATTAAAATTGTGTTAACATAAATTATTAAATTTATAATTCAAATAAGCTTAAATGGATATGTATGAATTGGCTCAGTTGATAAAATATCTAATCTTTAATCGAATCTGTTTTAATAAATCTAATCTGTGCCGTTTGAAAAAAATGAATAATATATAAAAAACACATTGAATAGGAAAAGGACATATTCCCACTAGTGGGTTAAAAACAGGCAATAATTGCTTTTACGGGTAGCAAGTTTTACGGGCACTCAAGATGTTAAAATGTGAGAGGCCAGAATAAGTAGTCGTATAATTATCAGTGGATTGTCAGCCGCTGCCTCTGCCCGCGACCGGTCGCAGCGCCCTGGGGCTTCACGAGGTGTGAATATGGAGCTCGCCACTTGTACCGTTTCATGTACATTGACAATTTTAATTAGGCAATTTGGAATGTTTTTATCGACGATTAACGATGAAATATAATTTTTTTGTTGCTATCTTAATCATCTTAAGGGTTTTTATTCGATTTTAGTTACGGTACAATTTGTAATCGATTATTATTTAACACTTTATGTCGTTTGATTGTTTTATGTACTTATTTATTTTTCTTAAGAATGATCGTCTAACGACAAGTTAACAGTGCTTTTATGCCGTTCAAATAATCACTCATTCATCAATACGACCGTCAAAGATAAATATATTTCTAGGATTCTGGTTTGACGGGTGAGTCAGTGTAATTACAGGCAAAAGGGATATAACGTCTCATTTCGAATAATAACACGCGGTCCATTGAAGATGTGGCTTATATTGCTTTCTGAAATAAATAAATTAAAATTTATTACTGTTTCAAACAATTTCTTATTCGTTTCAAAGCATGACAGATCTATATTCGTAGGTATTCTGCGTGTAATCAGTAATTCGTATGCCTAATATATCATACCATAGAAATTAAATTCGAAAGAAAGAATTTGTCGTATTCGATATTCTGTGTCTAACATTTTGATGGCCTTCTGTAATCAAGCTTGACATTTTGATTGAGATAATTTGCGGCGTATCCGGATGGAGAATGTTACTGATTTTTATTATTATTGTATGTTACGTCAGTGATTGCAAGTAGGTATGTATAGTACGACACAACTTAGATGTCGCATCGGCAATATTCGTAAAACCGATCACATCCGAATTGAGTACGCTATACCAAATTATCAATATTTATTTATCATGCGGATATGATCTTTGCATAAACGTAATAAATTGTAATATCATATGACCTAATATATTCGTCAATTTGACGCGTTGATTTACACGCACTCTCTGTCTCGGGTTGAACTGACGCGGGAATCTATAGCGACGAATAGCGTCGAATGGCGCGTTAGGGAGCTGTTTCTATTGGTTGTGTAAATCGGTAGTAATCGGTTTTAATTTAATTCCATTGCATTTTCCGATGCTACATCTAATTTGTGTCCTACTATACTATGGAAGTAAAGTATGAATTGTTATAAATTTAAAACACTTCTAACAAGACAAAGCGCAAAAGTATTGCTAGAAGGAGAAGAACTAATTAAAAGTTTGCTTCTGTACTAATAATTCGTTTGACTGTCAGAGTTTTGCGTCGTTAATTTTAATTAAAGAAACGTGGGCCGGAGTTTGTAATAATATTAAAGCATTCAAATTGGTGATCCGCTAAACTTCGACATTCTGCCGGAGGATGAGCGTCCATTCGTTTTAATTAACCCTTCCGTGGGGCTCATCGGCGTTGCTTTTTTTAAAACTTTGCGATTTCATTTTGTTTTTTGGTTAAACGACTACGATTTATCAATTATAACCGCCAACTTACAGTCATTACATGTAAATTATCCCGTTGTTAATTTTCTTTCGATTTTTACTCAAATCGAATCAAAATTACCTTATTCAAGTAGGCTTTTTTTCAAGCACTTTAGAGGCGGGATTTTACAAACATTAATTGAAGCTACCAACAGCTTGGAACGGGTATTCTGCAGAGAAGAACCGACATAAAACTTTATCTTTTATCACATCTATTCTATACATTATGTGTTACATTCCTTTGAATATAAATTATAGACATACTTTATATACTTACTTATTTATACATTTTAATTTTAATTGGTTTATACAGAGTGTGTTTGTTGTTCACTAGTAATCCAGAGATAGATCAAGCGCAGGATTGATCCTGCGCTTGATCGATTGATTGAATATATTAACGAGCTATCTGATGCACAAAAGTATTTTAAAAAATCTTATTGATTTGAACTCAAAACCACC
This sequence comes from Vanessa cardui, assembly GCF_905220365.1. NCBI lineage: Eukaryota > Metazoa > Arthropoda > Insecta > Lepidoptera > Nymphalidae > Vanessa > Vanessa cardui. The sequence goes on along the minus strand of NC_061125.1, from coordinate 13,985,231 downwards.
TGATCTGTACCCGAAGAAACTAACCACTAGACATATAGTGCACTTTATATTTAACATAAATGATATTTCTTACTTATCATTCCAACTCAACGATTAAATCCACAACTCGAGACGGACAAAACGGACGGACGTCAAATGGTGAACGGATGATGTTTTTATTTATGGCCGGCGTAACGTAATTTAACGGATCGTATTACTTCCTCCTAGTCATCCTTTTGTTACATTCGTGCCATGTTCCTAATTCCGCACGCGTTTCAACCCTGTCCACGTATTAATCTCGGTGGTTCTTTGATTAAGACTCACTGTGATGTATTTACTTCGCTGACGTAATGGCAACGCATACGTCAAGTGTCTGCCTTATTGGCTGGCGGATTGGTTTAATGGTGCCAAAGTCCATTCGTATACGAGATATGACCTTTTTCGTTTCGTTGATAATATTTACAATTACGTTTCTCGCTTGTCTCGCCTTCGTCTTGTATGGTTCATGTATTAAAGATAACTATTAAAACAATTATGGCTCACTCGTAAATAATATTGACACTGTTCCTTTCTTCTGTCAAGATCAGCTGATTGAAACCTATTCAGTGGAAATAGGGCTGATATGACTTTATAAATTGATTATGTTTACTTTTATCTTTGCGGCGTATCTTCATTATTTTATCTGTTGATTTTTATAGCACGATCAGAAGGTGATTATATATTTAAGTTATATAAGCGTTAATGTCTTGTTTTATTGATAAATATAAACGGGGAAGTTTTAATATGTAATATTAATGCAAATTGAATTGTCTTGTCTATTGTTATCCATCCATCAGCCCATTTCCGTCCACTGCTGGACATAGGCCTCTCCAATTGCACGCCACTGAGATCGTTCTTGGGCTACTCGCATCCAGCTCCTGCCAGCCGTCTTGCGTAAGTCGTCACTCCACCGGGCCCGAGGACGTCCTACACTACGTTTGCCGAGACGCGGTCTCCACTCTAGAACACGTTTCCCCCAACGGTTATCGGTTCTGCGGCAAATATGGCCAGCCCACTGCCACTTCAGCCTACTAATCCGGTGGGCTACGTCGATGACTTTGGTTCTCTGGCGGATCGCCTCATTTCTGATGCGATCCCGCAGAGAAACGCCGAGCATAGCCCTTTCCATAGCACGCTGAGCGACTTTAAACTGGTGGACCAGCCTTACCGTGAGTGTCCACGTTTCGGCTCCGTATGTCATGACGGGTAGGACGCACTGGTTGAAGACTTTCGTCTTAAGGCACTGTGGGATCGACGATGTAAAGATTCGACGTCATTTTCCAAACGCTGCCCAACCTAGCTGAATTCTTCTATTCACCTCGTCCTCAAGGTTGTTTCTACCAAATCGCAGAGTCTGCCCAAGGTAGACATATTTTTGAACAACTTCGAGGACGGTACCGTGTATCGCAATCGGTTCCGGTAGAACATGTTCATTGAACATGACCTTGGTTTTATCCAAGTTCATCCGTAGGCCGATACGCATAGAAGAATCAGCCAGATCGTTCAGCATTTGTTGTAGGTCCTGCAGCGTTTCTGCTACGATGACGATGTCGTCCGCGAATCTCAAGTGAGAGATGTATTCGCCATTGATGTTGATGCCACGTCCTTTCCAGTTCAGCGTCTTGAACATATCCTCCATTGCATTAGTGAACAATTTGGGGGAAATAACGTCCCCTTGTCTCACTCCTCGATGCAATGGTATGGGATTTGTTTGCTGATTCTGTACTCGGACGGACATGGTGGCGGCTTCGTAGAGACATCTCATCACTTGGATATATCGCCAATCAACTTGGCAACGCTGCAGGGACTCCAGAACAGCCCAGATTTCAACCGAGTCAAAGGCCTTCTCATAGTCCACGAATGCAAGACACAGGGGCCGATTATACTCTTGGGACTTCTGTATAATCTGCCGCACTGTGTGGATGTGGTCTATGGTGGCGTATCCGGTCCGAAACCCGGCCTGTTCTGGGGGTTGGAATTCGTCGAATCTTCGCGCAAGACGGTTCGTGATCACTCTTGAAAACAGCTTATAGACGTGACTCAGTAGGGATATGGGACGATAGTTCTTCAGCAGGGTTTTGTCTCCCTTTTTGAAGAACAGGACGACCACACTCCTGATCCACGCCTCCGGAGTTCTCCCTTCGAAGAGGACAGAGTTAAAAAGCTTTTGGAGTTCCTTGAGTACCGGATTACCTCCTGCTTTTAATAACTCTATAGTAATACCGTCCTCTCCAGGGGCTTTTCCATTTTTAAGCTGTTTAAGAGCAATCTCGATTTCGCCAACACTGACTTCAGGCAGGTCTTCTGAGAAATGGCGTGTTAATGTAGCTCTAGAATCCTCATTTTCGGGATCAGGTCGAGGTGCATGCGATGCGTATAATTGGCCGTAGAAGTCCTCTACTTCCGAAAGAATTGCCGTCTTGGAAGAAACGACTTCTCCACTTGATGTGGTCAACTTCGTCAGGTGGCTCCTTCCAAGAGATTGTACGAACACCTTAGACCCCCGATTCTGCTCGATTGCTCTTTCAATCGTAAGAGTATTGGAGCACCGGAGGTCGTGTCGTACGCGCTTGCTGATCTCTCGGTTTAGTTGCCGCTTTTCTGACGAAGTGACAGGTGGGTTTTCACGTCGTTTCTTCATTAGCCCTAAGGTCTCTTCTGAAAGTTTGGACTTCCTGCCCTTACGCTGCATGCCACAAAATCTTGTACCTTCTTCCCTGAGAATTCGAACTACATTTTCTAGGGTCTGGTTTACGTCTGTTGTGGTTTTCACGGCAGCGAATCGGTTCTCCAGGTTTGACTGGAACGTTTCAGATCCCGCAATGGGTTGGAGCAGCTTTGGTCGGAGCGTGGACTTCATCAGACGGACGCGCTCGGCCCTAAAATCGATATTCAGAGAGCCTCGGACAAGTCGGTGATCACTACCGGTATTGAACCTGTTGATCACAGAGACGTCTCTGAATATGTGCCTCTTGTCTGTCATGATGAAGTCTATCTCATTTTTGGTCATAGTGTCGGGGCTTTGCCACGTCCACTTCCTTTGGGGCTGTTTCTTGAAGAAGGAGTTCATCAAGAAGAGCCCCTCCCGTTCGAGGAAGTTGACAAGCATTTGCCCCCTATGATTCCTACTTCCAAATCCATGGGGTCCTACTACCGATTCGCTGCAATTCTGTACTCCCACTTTAGCGTTAAAGTCCCCCATGACAACGTTGTAGTGGGTTTTCGTGGTGAAGTGGAGGGCCCTCGATATATCATCGAACAATTCTTCCACTTCATCGTCAGAGTGTGTCGAGGTCGGTGCGTACGCTTGCACCACCTTGAGGCTGTACCTCTCGGTGAGCTTTATTACGAGGTACGCAACCCTGTTCGACACACTGGAGATTTCCACAACGTTGTCAGCTAGGGACTTATTTACCAGAAACCCAACGCCACCTTGGGATTGTTGGTCTCCCTCTCGGAAGTACATTAGGTGGCCCGAATCGAGGGTTACGGTGTCCTCTCCCTCTCTCCGGACTTCACATAACCCTAATATGTGCCACCTAATTTTCCCAAGTTCTACCTCAAGTTGCGCCAGATGCGAGTCAAGCCGTAGCGTGCGTCCGTTGTACGTCGCAAGGGTCAGTCGGTTGTGGTGGCCTCCCGTAGCCCGGTGATTCTTAGCACCCCCCGTCCCGCCGTTACCATCATCGCCACCATGACGAGGAATAGCGGGGCTGCCGGGAACTGGGGGCCGTGGCTTGTGTGAGTGCTGCATATAGAGGATATTGCCCATAATCGCCACGCTGGGCAGGCGTGTTGGCGATCGCAGAACGTAGCTACTCGCACCGGTGACGCTGCTGCCCGTCATCGGCCTGTGGTATTTAGCTACGTTTATATTGATGGTTATACCGCCATCAGTCGGTCGCCAGAGCCTCGTTTGCTAGTTGGCAGGATGCACCACGGGCAGGTGAGGTTGGCTTGGGGCGCTAAGATGTAATTTGCGCCCCCTTACATCCCCTTACGTCCCGTCCGTTCCTCGGTAGTATAGTGGTAAGTATCCCCGCCTGTCTATTGTTATGACTATTACAAATTCATATTTCACGTTGTTGATTATATTTGAAATAGAACAACTGTAAAAGTATTTTCTATTCAGCTGTGTTATATAAGGACTAATAATTTATTGATCAAGTTTACTCGGTTTCGCATGAATAGAGTAAAGTTCTAAATACAACGTTTATATAATTGTACATTTAATTCTACTGGTAAACCGCGGTGCCGTTTAAAGGTGTCAGTCTGAAACCTTCCTCATGAATCAGTCAGCCCATAGTGAAAGCCGTATGAAAATCGTTACGGTAGTTTTTGAGTCTAGGGAGTTTGAATACACAAACGGCGACGCGCGCTGCACTTTGTTTAATAATATCGATTGACTAAAGTTACGTCATCTTATATTGATGCTCTTGATTAAATGTAAAATGTACTTTAGCATGATTTACGATCGTTAAACGAACGAAACTAGGATAAACATCATATGTTAACGAACGTGCCAATTAAAAACGAAGAATCGTTAAATCAGAAATGCAAATCCATAAACGTTGAACTACCTTGACCTCGCCGAATTCGCAAATATTATAAGCTTGATATTATTTAAATAATTAATTATGTGTCACGAGATTTATATACTAATATATTAAATATGATATTAATAAATGTTTATATGAATGGAAAGTTATGCTAAGGTTTTATTGTTTGTTAAATAATAATATTTTTATTTAGTCACCATTTATGTTTATCAGGCATTTTACGCCAAACAGTACGAGACTCATACACATAATACTTAGTGTTGTTTTGGCATAAGGGACATAATGTCTTTGTTACTAGGGTTTATTGGGTGTTAGTATTACTGACAGCTCCAGTGTCTATGGTTGTCACCACTTGTCATCTGTCGACCTATTTGCAATTCCGCACGCCTATTAAAAATAAAAAAAAATCATAAAACATAGCCTCAAGGTTACTGAAACTTAGAATAGCTCGAAGTATCCCTCATATCGCCTCAACTTAACTCTTGGTTTTACAAATAATTGAAGCTACCACCGGTTCGGAAAGTAGACTCTACCGAGAAGAACCGGCACGAAACTAAGTAGTTACTCTTTTTCAACATTTAAAAAATACAAAGTCAAGTTAGTTAAATATAATTATTTAAATTAATATATCCTACTTGCTTTAAACGTGTTATATATTTAGATATTAAATAATAAGACTTAAAACACAGTTCTGCTGTTTTATGGTTTGGTCTCAAGGGCACTCTCAATTCCTCAATTCTCATAATTCGACGGTATGAAATATCCAACCTTGATGGATATATTCAAGTATAGCACCGTATGTGTTAGTATAGTCAACTTCATATCTTCAACTTGATGCCGTTATTTATTGAAAACTTACCCATTTTTCAACAGGCTTGATTTATATTTGTACCGAGAATCTTACAATCTTCAGAGTTATAAGCTAGTGACTAGACCGGCGATGCAATCAGTGTAATTATACGCACAGGGGACGTAAAATCATAGATTGCATGCATGGTAGAGCATTGACAACTTAAAGAGTTGTTTATATTTCCCGCTGTGATGATCACATACTATCAGGTGATCCGTTTCCCCGACAGGATATCGTCTAAAAATAAATTTAAACGATTCCCTATATTAGAACACAAATTATTAGAAAATCAGACTTGATAGTGATAGCCTTTATTATTTATTATAGGTTATGGATATATTATAATGAAATTAAAAAGGCAGTTTGAACCACGTCTTGCGAGAATACGACAAGCTTGAAGTCCAGCTAAGATCTGCTGATGTTTAGTAAAAATATATAACGCCAAAATGTATAAGCGTAAACTGTAAAAAAAAAAAACACAGACAATTGTTAGTCCGTGTGTATAGTAAATTAAATAATAAAAAAGTCATATTCTAGAAGTTAAAATTTCTGGTGACTCTGGTTATAAAATCAGATAATACATATCAATGCTTAAAATCATTCAAATGTTAATAATACGTGATGAATTATAAATGATACGGCGGACTAATTAACATTGTAAATTAAAATATACTTGTCGACTTTAATAAAACCGTCATAATTAAATAAAGGAATACGAAACGTTATATCCAACCTCTTTTAATTTATTATAATGAAATAAAATTGGTTTGTTTGTTTGTTTTCTTCTTCTAATTCTATATTATTTAAGTTTTGTTAAGATACATACATCGGATGTAAGAAATATTGAAGGTTAAATATAGGTCATTACGTCATCGCAGGCAGAGACAATCCGCGCTAAAAATGAACGTTATTCAAACTATTACAGGTACTCGAAACTTTTGAACATTTTAAAATCTTTATACTTTCTACAATCATTACTTTGAAAGCATAATCTTTCAACGATTTACAACTATTATTATGCTTTAGAATATGGCGAACAATAGCGACAACTGTAGTTTTACTTAAATTGATAATCATTTGTAAAATAAATAATATACCAATATTACACGTTTAGATAAGTATTCCTTTATATTAATTTTGAACTAGTGGTTTTAGACAACATTATATTATTGCCGCTTGAAAATATAGTGCGTTTTTCTACAATGCATTAGCACAATACGGGCGAAAAGATCGAGGTGTAGGTTGAGTGTTTATATCTCATCAGTAAAACTAGAATAGATAAAATCAATATTTAACTAATGCAAAGTTAGGTGGAGCAGCTAGTTCTATAATATCATTCATTAATAACGAATTATAGTTTAGTAATTATTTGAATAGAACGCGAATGTTCAACGTCCTTTTATAATATCCGTTCCGTATATTTTTTTACATTGATTGGAAGTTGTGATTTTTTGTCTGTCTACACAGCTGTTTCACATATAATAAAATTTATTTTAACGTTGCTTACATGTAGCAATTTCCCTGGCTATGGTTTCGTTGTAGAATATCTATTGTGAAAGAATGGCCGGTAGTCGACCTCATTATATCGAATGAATTGCCGAAGCGCGTAATAGTGGGGCAACTGCTTACATGGTAAATTATGTATCAGACGATGTCATTGTGATAAATAATTTAGTCGCTTTTATTTATTGTGTAAATACTCAGGAAGTGCCAGTCTTGTGTTGGAATTATTTTAATAAATACATACGTATAATTGCGGTAGGTGGTCGTTTTTTAATGATTTCTTAGAATTCTTTCGCACTTTGCCTTTCGAAGTTGTAATTCATACTTAAGTATTGCTGTATTTTTTGTAATTGATATGATATGAATGACTAGTACATATTTTAACGGATGCTTATTAAGCACTCGTTGACCTTATTTGTTAATGTTATTTATATAGTGTGTGATACGCGAACATAAAATTCACACTTGTAACGCCTACTAGGTACTTAGGTAATAAGTACTGTTCGCGACTGCGATTTTTATTTTAATAATATCTATATCTATAAATTCAATTTTAATTAACATTATTTAATTATATATAAAACCTTTTTTTATAATATTTAAATAGAAAAAGTAATATGTAAAATCGAATGTCTGTGATCTTTTTTTGTTTTTTTATTCACTTACTAATTTGCAACGAAACAATGTATAATTATATTACTAGAATTATTAATATAAACTGGTTTTTAAAGCAATTTATTGTTTTAATTGAGTTCGATTAATTAAGTTCGGACTCCAGTGTCTAAGTAATAGACAAGTACATGGTATAAAATAAAGTCGCGTACCGCTGTCAGTCCCTGTGTATGAATCTTTAAAATTACGCAATAAGTTAGTACAAAGTAATAAAAAAGGTCTTCAAAAAAGTCAGTGATGATATATGTCTATCTCTTAGGAACATACAACCATTTTTACTTTATACGAGAAAGATCGCTTATTTCAAATTGCGTTTAAGTAATACAATACTGATCCTTATCAAATTAAGTAGGTACCGTAAATATTTTGTTGTCTAATGACAAAAAAACCATGATACTGTAAGACATTCTGTAGTATATTTAGTATCAGTATTGCACCCGTGCGAAGCCGCCTCGAAGCTTCTCCGTAACGCGTTGTAACTTTCACTATAAGTTTCATGTATATTGGCTTAGTAGATTTTTTTAGTTAGCCATTATAAACCTATTAATAAAGATGTAATTGATTGATGAAAAATAATTATGCAACTATGTTTGTCCTGATAATTAGCCGATTGCAATTCATTGGCGATCTGTTGTGCACGCGTGTTATGAATGATAACAATCACAATAGCTATACATATAGTATGATTATAACACAACGCTATTTAATAGTATCGAATGCCAAAGCATTTGTTAGATAGGTACTTTATAGGTTATATATAGATTTGATTAAATAAAGCTTTTTATGGCAACTTAGTGTAGTGCAGTAAATATACTTCCAAGAATTTATATGTATGTATATTAAAAAAGAAAAGTAAAGTAACAGCCCGTAAATTTCCCACTGTTGGGCTAAGGCCTCTTCCCCTATTGAGGAGAGAGTTTGGAACATATTCCACCACGCTGTTCCAATCGGGTTGTTGGAATGCACATGTGGCAGAATTTCAATGAAATTAGACACATGTAGGTTTCCTCACGATGTTTTCCTTCTACGCCGAGCACGAGATGAATTATAAACACAATTACGCACATATATATAGTGGTGCTTGCCTGGGTTTGAACCCGAAATCATCGGTTAAGATGCACGCGTTGTAACCACTGGGCCATCTTAGCTCTTATATGTTATATTAAGTTATATGTAATTTTCACTTGCCTAATGGTATTATATACTATACTGAAGATATTAAAAAACTCAAAAGTCGTTACGAATTTGCACTGTTTTGTTGACGTGTGGTACTATTTATAGCTGTAGCAAAAAGTCAGATGGAGACAAGGTACACGTTTATACTTGGCCGAGAAATTATTTATCTGTTAAGAGTTATAACAAGGAGTGATTATCATCTGACCTTTGCAACCCGTCAAAAGCACACCGGTATTATATTACGTTAGATTAAACATATATCAGATACGCATGATAATAACTAGGCCGGACAGTTCGTTGTATAAAATTAAAATATTATCGAAACACTTGCAATGGAAAAACGTATAATTTAAACCAAATTATATGTAGACGTAACCACCAATTTATGTTGCGAATGTCCCATTTCTAGGTTATTAGAACCTTTTTATTAAGCAACTCTTTGGTTTCTCAAAATAGTAGCGCAATAAATCATAAAAAATCATATTATATTAACGATATTCAAATATTGTTTTGTCTAAATTACATTTTAGATTTTTCTAAAAGAACGTGATTATAAAAGAAATCTGATCTAGTTTAAAGTCTATATAGCTAAATAGATACGAGATGGACCAGAGGTTAGAACGCTTGCAACTCAACCGATGATTGCGGGTTCAAACCCAGGCAAGCACCACTGAATTTTAATGTGCTTAATATGGACTAATAATTCATCTCGTGCTCGGTGGCGAAGAAAAACACCTTGAGGTAACCTGCATGTGCCTAATTTCAATGAAAATCGGCTATGTGTGAATTCATCAACCCGCATTGGAGCAACTTGATGCAATGTGATCCAAATCTTCTCCTCAAATCGAGAAGAGGCCTCAGTCCAGCAGTGAGAAATTTACTGGCTGTTAATGTTAATGTTTAAAATATAAAATTAAAAAACTAATTTGTATCGTTACCAAGACACTATTTTTATCTTCGATGCTCTGACGATTCTCATTAAAACTAGGTGCCTAAAACGGAGGCATTAGTTTTAATAGTAAAGATAAGAATTATTTTAAAAACCAGTTCCTCGGAATTGCCCGGTTATTTACTGGCTACGTGATTTGTAATGTAATTGTCTTTTCAGACGAGATATTTACATCGATATCCACTTTAGATAAGTGTTTTATTAATTAGAAATCCATATATTCGTGTAAAGAATTCTGATGAGAGAAATACTATTCATTTTTTAGACCGTTGTTCTTGTTTATTTTAAGTTTTCTCTTATAAATGTTTATCTATAATAAAGTCGGGTATGTGTAGATGCGGCTTTAATATCAAAGAAAATAATTTCTAAATACAGTATTGAGATTGGTTTCGAAATTATTAACCCACGGAGCAATGCGATGCATTTAATGAATGTTATTGCTCAGTACATCATTCCGTACGAATAACTTTTTATCAGATGCCTATAAACGGCCCTATTTCTTGATTTAATATGTTCGAGTCAAACTGTACCTCTTTTAAATAAGGAAACAAAAGAATCACCATACCTTTATTAAAGCTTTGATTGGCGAGAAATTTTAAACAGATATATTTATGTAAGTAAAATATTTTATTCAAGATATGTGAGAAAAAACACAGAATAGTTATTGATTTTGTTTGTGATTTCTCTGAAGCTTTACTTCCTCAGTTGTATGGAACACAAACGCTTTTATACTTCCTCGAACATTACGGTGTTATAGGAAAATCGCTTGATCTTATTAAATATTATTGCTTGAAAATAGATTCAAAGAACTCAACTAGTTCTCTTCAGTGGAACGACGTATTCTGTGTGAGTCTTAATATTATCGTTTTACAGGAATTATTTTAGGGTCTGTACTTTTTTTTGTATATTATAAATAACCTTCCATTTTTACGTTAATTTTTATATTGTATATTATAATACATAATTTTAGGTATTATTTAACAGTCAAAGCATGAAAACTTTCGTTTGTTGTATCATGTAGCTTGATTAAGATTCCCAGCATAAGCTTTTATGTAGGAAGAAATTTAACATAAGCGATATAGTACACCTAATATACGACGCCCCTTAACTCTCAATAAATTAATATTTTTTGTACAAAAATGTTTAAAAATATGAACAGAATCTGCATATCCATAATCATTTTCACGCTACCAAGCCCTAAAGCAAACATCTCATTCATAACATCGAATAGAACTATATCTTATTTATTTATATGATAGGTAACATTTTAAGAACATGTTGTGAATAAATTCTATCATTATACGTTGATAAATTTAAAGATAAAGTTGAAACTTTAGTCCGTGTGTGTTACAAATTGATGCTCTCGCGATATACTAAAGTATTTTACTGTTGCGGTATGCGTGAGTTAAAAAAAATCTATCTAACGTGTTTAAATAGAGGCAGTACGGCGTGCACTGATCGTAAATGTCATCTGAAAATTTATATTCATTACGATTAGATAACAGTTCACAATGGTCTCTCTATTGTTGAATGCATGTATAAACTGATCGATGTACGATATTGCGTTTTTATAGTTGACGTGCAGTACCGCGCTATTCAAGTATTAATTTACGACTCGCAGACCGACAAAAACAGTAGGATATGTGTTTTATACAATCTCATATTAGTTTCTTAAGTAACTTCGTGTAACGCCCACTTCAACTTGCTTTGTGTTTCTGATGTTACGAGGAACTTTAGTGATGTCTTAGTTAACAACCAAAGTAAGAATACCTGGTTTAGATATAAAATACTAGTATTTGCCCGCGGCTTCACTCGCGTTTCAGGATATCATGTGTTAAGGCTAAAAAGTTGCCTATGTCCTTACCTGGAGTTCAAGTTGTCTTCATATAAAATTTCATCAAATTTTGTTCAGTTTTTTGGTCGTGAAAGAGCGACTAACAGACAGACAGACAGTTACTTCCACATTTATAATATTAATATACATTTATTTCAAGTATATTTCGGTTCTAAAAATAATATACGAAATATGTTTTATACAACGTGCTGTAATGTCAAAAGTAATTCGTGATATATTTATTGAAATGATATTCAAATAATATATTTCCAGTAAACAATTAAAAATTTATGAACGTTAAAAGAAAACATCGAATAGTCTAATGATCAAGCCGTTGAATGCGCGAACGCGTACGCATTGCAATTTGCGGTTCCGTTCAATACCTTAGATTTACGAGGCATTTTCAATTTTACGAGCACCTGACGTGCCCACTTATATAGCATCATGATTCTTTGACATGACTGTTCTAGAACGTCTAGGGAATAATGACGCTTAGATGGCGACCACGATAGAAAGAGGTTCAGACTCGTATGTCTAGTTTAATTCCTCGTTACATCAGTGCTGTATTACAGACTACCAGTTAAATTTAATACTACGGTTAAGTGCTAAAGTAAAGGATTACACCTCGAGGGTATGACGCTCGTTAAGAATTCCTACTCGGTTTCTTGGCAAGCATTACGTATGTATGCATATTGAGGTACCTATCGTTTAACAAATTCTTGACGTTTAATCTTGGTGTTTTAGTGTTTGAAATGTAAAAAAGAGACCAACGGAAAGCTGTATTGGGTTTGCTAGTCCTACTTAAAACCTGAATTACATTCATAATTGTTTAATACAACTGTATTAAACAATATTATTATATATATTATATTTATACTATTTTGCCTTTCCCTTCTAATAATTTTATATATATTTTTCTTGATGTATTAAATATTTTAATAGAAATTATACTGCGAATATTTTTCTTTCTAAAATGACTTACTCTTGACTGACAACATTTTTAATAGTACTTTGTTAGTATTTGTAAATGTATCTTTATTAACTGCATCGAGTTTTATTATAACCAATATATTTTATTATACCAACAACGTTTCATGAATATATTCTCTCAATTAAAAAGTGATTTCATAGATATTTAAACAAATGAATAATGTATTTTCCATAAATTAATATCTCCTGATATTTGTGCGAGTATTTACTTTATGTTAATTAATGTGGAAACCACACGCGGCGGTTACAGTTTAGCGCACATCGTCTAACTCACGTTGCTTCGCGGAAAGCTAGCTGCACTGCGGTCGTGATGAATAATTGCGTACGAAACCGATGTACAATGGCCAATGCGAGTGTTTAAATGCCCTATTAAATCTTACATAGTGCGTAGGATTCTGTGGGATTCAATTACGTTTTGTGCGCGATGAAAGGTACCGGAGTTGAGCGTGTAAGCCGAGCCGAGTCTCGAGCCGCGGGAACACATCCCGACACCTCGCGCTCAATGAGCCCTGTCACAAAAGGTGAGAAATAAGACCACAGCTCACAATGAGTATCGCGCCGGGGGCAGATTGAATAAATGCTAAATTAAATAAGAGCAAATAAAATCGGCCATTAATGAGCAAAAGCCGTCGGATAATTCGTGTTGAGTGACGGTCAACAAAAGCAGAGTTCGGTTGCTTGCGCCGGGTGCGATGGAGACGCAATATTAAGACCTATTATTTTTTATATGTAAACCTAAATGCATTCAAACATTTTCACTAGGCTGTCTTCTAAAACATTTCCAAATGTGATCAACACAAAAAAAATCATGCCTTATTATATTCTAACATTTTTGGATTGCAGAAAAAATGTAATAATTTTGTTTTGTTTAATGTTTTCCAAAATTAAATAATAACGACTTGCCTCATTACTCACGACAACTTTAACGTACCGTTTTCTATTCTAAAACCAATTATTATTTACATATCATAGATGAGGCACCGACGTATTACTGACTAGTTGGCTTGCACTCGGGGTCAATATATTTAACGTGAAACCACTATTGAAAGACCTATGAATCTTCTACATTTCGTTTGAATGTTTATTATTCGATTCGAAACATCAATATCACGCTAAGCTGGTCGTTGGCCGTCAGTATAGGTGTCTACATGTGTGTAAGTACCAAAACAAGACAACGTACCGAATCGCTTTTGTTAAGATTTTATCTCAACGTTAAATACTTTTAACCATCACATAATATCGGACGCCTCAAACTAACGGTCTCATTTGCCTTGTAACTATTTAGGTCTAATTAATTTCGTCTTAGTAAATCGTTTTGATGTGAGTTTGATATCGTGATATCGATTTGTTATTTAAGTATTGGTTTTATTTTATAAAGAAAAAGAAAATTTGTTTACTTACAAATAAATTAAACTTATTATGTGAAACTAAATTTTTATGGTATAAGTAGGTGAAAAGGGTTAATGGCTTACCTGATGGTAAATTGTCACTGCTATAGATATAAACTAAGATGGTATGTCCCCTGTGTCTGTAGTGACACTGTCTCACTATAAATGACTGCTTGGTGGTATAATATATTCTGAGTAGGTTGTATCTAATCAGACTGGCTTCCACAAACTCGAGATGTTATAAGCGTTGTCTTCATCGTTCAGCAAGTTTTCGATCAGTATCTATCTCCAGAAATATGTAGCAACAAATGGCTTTGTCGAAATAATAACACCCTGTTAACATAATTGAAATAAGAATCGGATAATCAAATTAATCTCGCGCAGGCAACATAATTAAGGTTTTCGTTCATAACAGCGTATAATTTGCGTCGAAATTGTTTCGCGTTCAATGGAGATCGTTTGTTTGATGAGTCACGTTATATTAAAACAAGCTTACTATGATATTGTTTGAATTATGCTTCGGACATATATGTATTTCGAGATATAAACCGCTGAACTAGTTTCTTTTTTTATGTTCTTGTTGATGGTTCGAAATGCTACCCAAAAACACCTAACTAACAATTTTTTATCTGATTGTTTCTTGAAAATAAATTGTGTATATAATTTTTACCAAAGAACCCGTCAATTTTTTATCACAAGACTCACTGTTTGTAAGATATTTGCATAACCGCGTTTTTCAAGATGGCGGCTGACGATCTCTCGAGAGCGACTCCAAACGAAAACTTGGAACTTAGTAGTTAGGAGATGTCTTGCCTCCGAAATTCTAAGAAAATACATATTTTTAATCATATTATACTGAGGTGATGATAATCGATCTATATTTATGTAATAACTCAGCAGATTAATATTTGATTATATGTTTTTTTTTAATACAGAAATAACTCGAAGATATTTTTTTTTATTATTTTCCTATAGCTTTCGGCGTTGTTGTAAGTTAATGATATATTCAACAAACACAGTATGTCTTTATTACTGTTGTTACTAACACTCCATAATTATCACAACTTTTTACATGGATTCGTTGTTAACAAATTTGCTTTTTTTTTTTCTTATTATTATAATATAACGTAATTTATATTATTATAGTAAGTACTCACCACCGCCCATAGAGAATGGTGGGAAATATCAGCTAGGAAACTAAGATGTTGGATCCCTTGTGGTTGTAGTTTCACTGACTCCATTCACCCTTCAAATTGGAGCACAAGAATACTGAGTACTGTTTCTTGGTAGAATATCCGACGAGTGGATGGTACACAGAAGTGTGAAATATTAAGATTTTATTCGTAAAACTCACCTGTTATTGTACTCAAAATTGTGGTTTTTGTATCCAAGTTATTTTTCTTCAATATTTTGTAGAGTATCTGATAAATAAAATAGAATCAATTAATGATTGTGGTAGAAGTAAGAGTATTCTTTTGATAAGCTTAGCTATTTTTACAATCATGTAATTGTAAACTCAAATTGTGGCGTTCAGTTCTATTGTTGGCGGAAAATCAAACCATTAGTATAAGCATTTCTAAGAAGAGTTTATGTGAAGCTGGTGATCGATAGTAAATCAGTGTTCTGAATATCTATAGATGAACGTTAATGAAATATTTTAATAAAGTTATCATAGCAAGTAAAATGTCAATAATAAATATTAAAAAAGAATACTATTTTGAAATAGGTCTGCCTTCAAATTTCTATTGCATTTCAAATCTATCTGGACTCATTAGTCTGCTTCGTATTGTCTCAACAAGATTCAAGTATATAAAGGTTGTTTAGAACAGAAAGGCCACCTAGATATGTTCAATATTTGTATTCAGCTTTTTTCATTATCTTCTTAATAATCCTTAATATAATAAGCTTGTCAGTAGTCATACTACTGGACTAATACAATATGTGTAAAACAAATATTGATACCGGCTTGCCGCCGTGTGGTCTGTGTTGCTGTACACGAATTAAGTGACATTTCTGACGTATGGTGTGATGTTTGGCTAAATACTCTGCTTCCGTTTTATGGGATTGTTTACCTTGAAACATGCGTGGGAGATTTTTTATTCCCTTGTTTTTTGATATGTTTTACTATATATTTACATTGTTGTTTATTTAGGACGAAGTAATCATTGTATCGATTTACCTAAAACTCATCGGTTAGGTATTATATGATATGTAGTTAATATTGCTTAATACAATTGAATTTATTTCTTTACGGTGAATTGTTTTATTAAAAAAGTTAAGAGTAAATATTTTTTGCTGACGGAAAAGATAACACTGTATTAATGAATTAATCTGCTTCTAAAAGTTATTTAAATAGTTTCGATTTAATTTAATAATTTAATTTAAAAAAAATAAAAGAAGTTGTTATAATTAAAGGTGGAGGATTTTTTTTGTGAATGTAGTTATAGTTCCATTGTTTGCTTAGGATTTAGGATACTGCTTATAAGACTGTAATCGTCAAATTAGTTGCTTTCCGTCGGCACCGTTCTCATCAATGTATGTTTTAATAAGAAACTCATTCTCAAGCTTATCTCCTTATCTCTACTTAATCACTAACGAAGTTCTCAAGTTTTATGTGTAATAATTATTCAGAACTATTTTTTAATATTTTTAAAATATTTTAAAAACGCATTAATAGTTTTCGAGAAGAATTAATTAAGCGTGAAACGTATGAATGGTTTTATTTTTAATTGATTAGAATAAAGAAATGTTTCGTAAATGTTGAATATGTTATAATACAAGTAACGTAGCTAGTGACGCTGATACAATGTCAATGTAATAAATAATAAAGTATAAACATAGGTGTGACATGCGGCAGCTCGTTGAACTCTTTCGTACGGCGCGGGCGGCGCGGTTATTACCGCGTTTTTTCCCCGCCTCTAACGAGATTCGAGTCCAAACATCGAGGCCGTTTGTGGTCGTTCATTACACGCTCTAGGATATTAAAATGAGACAAATTTATTGCCGCACTCCGATTATACGTTCGATAAACGCGCAGACCGGTGATTATGATATCTCTCGAGTGTAATCGTACCATCGATACGAAGTTGCGTTCCGTTCCACACTAAACCAGTACTAATAAAAATGAAACTAGTTACGGTCTCGTATTCGACAGTTTACGTTTGAAAATCAACGAGGTGCAGGAGAGACGGTACAAGACGGAACGGTGCGTTATCGGCCCAATCGCCTCGAACAATGCATCGAATGTTTCAATATAAACCCGACAGCATTTTTAACGTTTCATCGACGGTGTAACAATCGTAAAATAAATTCTCTACGCCTTCTCAGAGCTCTGATTAATGTGGTACACAGTGCGGCGTCGCGTTTATTTTTTCACCTCCGTGTTATTCTCTAGTTTAATTTATGAGCCTCGGAGACGGAGGAAGCGAATGCCTTACTACTTGTATCTGTGATTTCATATTGTTTGATCAGCGCTGTACGAGATGTTGACAGAGGGACCTTAATATATTAAAATTACGTTTCATTCGAAAACAAATTCGATATATAGAATAAAATAAAATTTAAATTAAGAATTCATGGCACAAATATAACGTTTTATTCTTTAGCGAATTAATGTTCGCTTCATTTTATTGAATCAGTTATAAATCGATATACAACATTGAATAAAAAATGTATTCATTAGATAATAATCTAATCAAAGATTTTTTTCTGTTTAACACCGTGCAAAATAAATCATTTGATTGTATGTACGTTTTTAAATATTTGTAGATATGCTAACAAGATGGAATGATAAAATAATCTTAACAGTTTCATTTAGATATTTTTTTTAATAAAAAAATAAACATGAATACGTAGAATTAATATCATTAATCAATACTAAAAGTTCATTAACTCTTGATTCGATTTCAAAATATTTGAAAAAGTATTTTTTGTAATCTATAATTGCATTTGTAATGCTTATAACAATGCTAGACTCCTGGGATGTTTTTAGTTATTTTACATAAAAATGTACTGCCGAGAAGGTACTATCAAGAATATTTGTGGTTATTCTTTCCTACTGTTGATTATTTTTATAAAAAAAAAAAAATAATGCGTTTTCTGCATAGTAAAGGAAAAAAGAAACAGTCCGTAAATTTCCCAATGCTGGGCTGAGGCCTCCTTTTCCATTAAGGAGAGGGTTTGGAACATATTCCACCATGCTGTTCCAATGCGGGTTGGTGGAATGCACATGTTTGAGAAATTCGATTAAATTAGGCACGTACAGGTTTCCTCACAATGTTTTCCTTCACCCCCAAGCACGAGATGAATTATAAACATAAATTAAGCGCATGCATATATTGTGGTGCTCGTCTGGGTTTGAACCCGAAATCATCGGTTAAGGTGCACGCGTTCCAACCACTGGACACTGGAAAAAATAACAAACCCGCGCTTTTTTATTATCTATAATACTTATCTTTTATAGGGTGATGTGCTTTACTTATTAATGATTACTTGACACGAGATGTAAATTTTTTAATTATTAATAAATAAGTAAGATTTATATTATGTTATAATTCATAGACACAAACCAGACTTTAAGAGTCAGACTTCAATATTCAAATACCTGTTTAAGATTATATAATTATAAATGTGATTATAATATTTTAATTTCTGTTAAATTGATCCTCTTTTTTTTCTTGATAGCTTTCTAAGCGATCTGCTCAAGTGAGACTATGTAATTCGCTTTTGCATCTTCTATTTTTATTCCAGATATATTTAATTCTTATTATTATTTTTTATTTTATATAGCATATACAATACGTTCCAAAATCGAGTTTTAACATCCTGATAATATTTAATGACTTTCTTGACAATTCTTCTCGGTAGAATCAACATTCTGAAAGTTTTACATTTTACGACGATTCAAAATTCCTTCTATGACCCTATTTGAATAAATAATATTTTAATAGGATATGATATGTAAGTTTATCCATACTAATATTGTAAATGTGAAAGTAACCCTGTCTGTCTGTGTGTCTTTTTGTCGCTCTTGCACGACCAAATCAATGAACCGAATTGGATAAAATTTGATGTGAAGCAAATTTGAACTCCAAGAAAGAATAAAAGCTAATTTTTACCTAATATATGACAACCCTAAAACGCGTGCGAAGCCGCGGGTGACAACTAATTTTAATATAAAAACAATTGAACTTCTTTTGTAACAGAACTCAAGTAGCGTTTTACAAACAATTTCTCATCGAACTATATATAATGTATAAAGCAGACTTAAATGCCAATACATCAGTTTCTCAGCGCAAATAAATTTGAAAACGTATTAGTTCAGTCTAAAGTTATTCGATACTCGCTAACCGCAGCGCGTTAGGAGTTGCGATCGTTACTCTCGCAAATGGTGGCAGTGAGATTTGAAGTATGGAACGGGCCAGCTTTACGGCCACGTCGGACGTACCGAAGGAGATGCATTTGCTTTGTTATTAATATGTTTATATGTTATCTATGTCAAATGTTAAAATATGTTTAATAAGGTTTTCAATTTCATGCATTTATGAAATATAATAGAGGCACTAGCGACCCGCACCGGCTTCGCACGGGTGCAATGCTGATATACTTAATATACCACAAAATTTGTTTATTTACGAGATCACATTAGAATTGTAAAATTATCAGTGTTTGTTTACTGTATTGCTCATGTACTATATACAAAAACCTTCTCGACTTTATCTTATCTAATAAAAATAACGTATCAAACGTATCCGTTGCGTAATTTTAAAGATCTTTTACATACATAGGGACAGATAACGGTAAGCGACTTTGTTTTAAAGATTTTTTTAAAGATTTTATATAACAAAACAACCCATAATGAAAGAATTTATACGTTTGACATTGAAATAATGATCGCATTCCGTCTATCATTCTTAAGTTACTTAATACTTAGTTCTTGGGTCTATAATTCTATATTCTATCATTTACGACAAGCTAAGTATATTCATATTTAATTCATAATTATCTTTTAGTACCGTTCTGTACATACAAATATGGAATTCTTATGAATGTGTATTTACTGAACTGAATCGGTTTAATAATATTAAACGGCTGGACCGATTTTGATAAAACGAAATGGTTTGTTTGTGTGCCATTGGAGGTTTAGCTTTGACCGAGAAGATGGAAATAAATAAACCAAATTAATTACTTCACACGTATAAAGACAAGACGGTTTGATAGTCATTGTGAAGAAACTCTACACCCACATTTGATATTGATTGAAATATTACACCAAACGCGCCCAAAGAAGTTACTGTTTCAAAATTGATTCGGTAAAAAGTGCTCCGGATAAATAAATTGTGCAACCGCGTTAGCTCATTTTTCTTTGTAAGTTATTCTATTTAGAAGAACTGATAGCGAAGAAATCGTATAAGTTTTTGTAAGGTTTTCCAATACGATAAAAGGTAAAAGAACGAAACCTCTACTTACATTTTTGCATTCTTCGAATGCAATCTTGGTGCATAGAGACCGCGCAATGCTTTTGTTGCCGTCTTCACTTGTTTCACACCTACTTAGGGCTGCAGGCGCTCGTTAACTTAGATTGAAGGCTGGCGGTCGATGCCCGAGTCCTTACAGCATAAAAAACCTGATATGCAATACGCTTGTTTATGTAGCCGATCGTTAAATGATCCGGTATACCTCGAGACTATTCCTGAGCTTGCTATTGTATTATAGGAGGATTTTAAATTAGATTTGATAATATTCGTAGAGAAAGCGCGAATGTTAGATATTAAAATTAAATAATTATAATAGAATATAGGTTTAAAGCAATGCAAAATCATGCGTTAAAAATTGTGAAATGGAATGAAATAATGAATATAATATGAGCTAATGTTCTATGTTGGCATTTCGGTTCACATAATATTTTCACGTCTAAATTGATGAAACGATTTTTTTCGGTATACTAATAAAAAGAAACACATTATATTTTGAATATGCCAAAAGTATTGCAGATGTACTAAGCCCACTTACGAACCTTGTGATAAACCTTACGATACCAAATAGCTAATATATATGATTCCCTCCTTTATAAATCATAAAACTATATAGTAAAGTAATAGCTATGTTTTCATAACAATTATTAACATTATTTTTTCTAATTATACACAAATTGAAATTACTTATAGTCGCTGCACAAATCATGACTCCGTGGAATGGTGGTAAGAACCAAAACAGCCTATCGTTGTCATGTATATTAATTACTTATTACTTTTACTTATAGGAAAGCTTTGGCCCTTATTAGATCACATTGCTGCAATGCTGTGCAAATACAGGAGGTAGAATTTCATCGGATATATTCAGGTTTACTAACGATGTTTACCTTAATTGCTGAGCACTAGATTAAATTATAAATACAAATTTAACACGTGAAATGTCAGCGGTGCTTAAAGTTTAAGGTCAACGTGTGCAGTCCACTTGGCTATTTAGGTTCTTTATAGTGTTTTAGTGTGAGATTTACTGATGTCATACTGATTACTATGGAAAAGGTTATTTTCAGACGTATATATCCATAAAATTCTAAGCAAGAATATTTTAAATTTCGAATCAAGACAAGATTTTTGACTCTAAATGTGAACGTAATTTTAAAAGAATTATAGCAAGGTTTTCAACAAATTTAAAAAATGAAATAATATCTCATTTCAGCTGATTGTAGACTGTATAGTAGTGATTATGAACCGTTCTTAAAAAAATTATTATTGAATATTCTTTGCATCGATAATGTTCCATATAACTTGGAAAAAAAAACAACCTATTTGTGGAGCAGAGGTCTTATGAGTGCCGCTCTCATTGATACAATGGTACATATATTGGCATAGATTGTATAACACACATATTCACTAATTCGAAATTTAAAAATATTTCAACGTATTACGTTTTAAGAATAGTTTGCTATGACGATCATGTAGAGATGATGTTATTTTAATAATAACAATAGGCAATCAGTTATTCTTAAATAAGTGCAAACGGGACAGCAAATCTTTACTCATATAATAGGAATATCTTAGAAGTCACTATTCAGACTTTCTTACAATTTTTGGAATATATGTATATTCTTTTTAATTGATATAATTATACTTTATAATATAAAGGAATCTCTTGGAGGACATTTTGTTTATTACCACGCAAAAGAAAATTAGTTATAACCTAACATAGAAAATGAACTAAAGTAGAATGTAAATTTTGTTTGTTTAGTATTAATTTCCTAAGCTAATAAATTTTGTCTAAGAAATATTTCGTTATAATAAGCAACAAAGTTATCGCCTTGCCTAAGTCACGTTTTTGCTTCAACTATATCAAACTCATTGAATAATTAGGCTGAGTTTATTAAATTCCATGAAACAACTTCATTGTATATATTTATTGTGTCACTACGGTTTTACAAATAGTCTTAATTATGCGGGTTTACTTGTTATTTGCTAATGTACCGTAATACGGTATCAGTGATTTATTTTTTATCTCCTCCAGTTATATTCAATTTTGTCGCATAACATATTAATTTCAAATAATACTCTCGAAGTTGAATATTTTCTTGAATTATTTTGAAAGTATTAATATAAATGTACAAAAAACAAGATGTGTCTAGAAAAACATACAAGATTTCTTGTGTCTTTGTTTTATACTTTGAATCTTCACTTTTGTTCATAGTTTAAAGAAACAGTTGAATTAAGTGAAATATATCGATAGCTATGTCTGTATTTGATATTCATTTGTTTATCATTATAATATAAAATTATACTATGTATTAATCAATAAATGTAAATTCGTAAAAGAAAACTAAGTTTTATTTAAAAATCATATTTTATTTTCTTTATCACTTTTTGACACAGTCCATTTTTGAATTTTTACAATAAATACGTTCTTTTCTTGTGACTAAATTACAAATGTACATTAATAACTAAAGATGCTAACTAACTATAACTAATTTATCACAGATTGTGGCGACATCGCCATTTTTAGTTATTTGTTTATTTATAAAATAAGTCACCTAAATATCCCGAAAAATGGTAGCCATTATAACAGGCTCCTGATAATTTCTACAAGTATAATACCAATCTTTAGTAACAACTAATATTTTAACTTTATGATTGATCTTATTGTGGTACATTTTTAATTGCGATTGGAACTGAAGCTATTTACAATTATAATCTACGACTATTATAGTATAAAAGATATATGTACATTACATACGATAACCGACTAGCCATCACAAATTCACTTAACAGTCACTGCGCACTTGGGTTTAGTTTATACACAGAATCAGTTTTTACACAACACTACACATGGACGGAGAGGTTCCGTGGCGATGCACGCGCTGGGATTTGATGGGACGTATGGGACGGATGGGGCGGTAGCACAGGATGAGCTCCATGCACTGGTGGGGGCGGTAGTGCACCTAGGTGGTTCCTAGGATGATGATGCCGGTGCATAGGAACTGCACCAGCTCCCGGGCTCGGCATTCCTCGACATCTCTGCTTATCGTGTACATCGGGCAAGGCAAATCTTAATTTCTCCCAGAATAATTTGTCATTCCATTCAACACACGTATTAGTTTTTAAGTAGAGTCTTATATCAGGGTCGAGATCCTTTTTGGGCACATTGCCTAACAAAACAACAATTAGTCTTTTTCGTCTATCTCTTAACACTTGATGATGTGCGGATTTAAATTCGAAACGACACCACTCGGACTTTATAAAATTCTCACTTAACACCATTATTGTACGACGCGATGATTCCACAGCCTGTATAATATTATCGGCGATGTACCCGCCCACTGGAAAATCGCGATAATGTAAGTATAATTTGTAAGGAGGATCTCCACGCTCCAAGACCGGTGCCAGTTTCTCTGTAACCCATGCTTCGTCTTTGGAACTGTAACTCACGAACGCATCGTAAAGTTTTTCTCTATCTTCACTGTCTATATCACTTGCTTTGTAGAACAATCTCACACCGAACTTTGAATGAAACCACACTCTCATTTGTTGTCTGTATATGAATACGGTCACCACAATAATTAATATTATTAAAACTGGTCCCAGTGTTGCAACAAGAAGAGGTATGTAGTCGACTACTTCATTGGTTATAATTGTTTTCGTAGCCGTCAAATTGCCATTGATACTGTTGTTTATACTTGGCAATCCCGTGCATATGGTTCCATTTTCTTCAGTAATTTTAAAACCTGAATATGGTTCGTCGAAAATATTTTCGTTGTATAATTCTAAATCGGTGATATTCCTTTTCGAGTAAATGCATTTAACGGTCGATATATCTATTATTGAACTTACTCGTTTGGTCCATTCTCGGAACATCTCTGTGTATTCACAGTCACATGACCAAGGGTTAAATGATAAGGAAATAGTTGTAACTGCTGCATTTATTTGCCACACTGATAAGGTCACCAGTCTATTGTGATGCAAGTGCAATATTTTTAGTCTTGCCATATGATTGAACATCTCTTTACCAATAGATTTTATTTTGTTGTTATTAAGGTATAATTCCCGTAAATTCTCAAGGCCGTTAAATTCCTGGCCTTCGACAGCTGATAAGCTATTGTGATCGAGATGGAGTACTTCCAATTCTTTCAATCCATTAAAAGTTCTGTTATGTATTGTTTCTATGTTTGATGAATTTAAATATAAAATCTTTAGCCTTTTTCTTCCAATAAATGCATGACTCGGAAGCATTTTTATATTGTTTCCGTCCAAATATAATTGTGTAGCTTCCATCGGAATTCTTTCGGGCAGCATGTTAACATATCCAGCGTTCGAACACTCCACAACATTAGCCGACCATGATTGATCGTGATAACAGGTGCAATTATTGGGGCAAGTCATTTCACAGTCACAGGCATCAAAGTCACAACAATGACACAGGGCAAAACAATGGAATTCATATTTACATAAAAACTGGTGTGGCGCGGCTTCAACTAAAGGCACGTACGTATTGCCACGATTGTAAAGTAATTTACAATATATACTATCCAGATCCATTAACTTAGGTTGAGTTCTAGCTCTGTTTCCAGTATTTATTTTTTGTAACCATTCCATTGTACAATCACATTCTAGCGGGTTTCCACCAATAAAAAACTCCGGCACTGATTTATCCTGTGGCACGGCAGATATTCTTAACGAGTTAGGATCTAAACTCGTTATTTTGTTTCCGTACAAGTCAACTCTCGTCAAATTTGGTTTCTTAAAAAATGTGTACGACTGTACTTTTGAAATCAAATTATCGTTTAAATATAACATTTCAACCGAGTTAGGTATCGCACTTCCAGTTATCTCCGTTAACCTATTAGAACTTGCGTCGAAAGTACTAAGCGATAGTTGCGATTCAATTTCAAAGTAATTTCCAAGTTCAGCAATTCTGTTAGCGTGAATGTCCAACCACTGCAATCCAGTCGGAATCATAGCGTAGTCGAACCATTCTAGACGATTATCAGAAATGTTCAACCATACCAAATTAGGTAACTTGGCGAAAAGTCCACCGATGTCGGTCAAGTAATTTCCATCTAATCTTATGGCTTGCAAGTTTACATTACCATCGAAAGCGCCGGCTTCAATTTTATGGATTTTATTTCGAGATAAATTTAATATTTTCAGTGATGTCATTTTATCGAAAACTCCTTTGCTTATATTTCCAATATTATTTTCTGTTAATCTCAAGCCATACATTTGTTGCATTGTCATGAAAGAAGCGTTTTCGATGCTCACTATTAAATTTTCCCCAAGATCTAGAGTCTTTAATTGAGGAATTTCTTTTAAGGCTATTGGAACTTCATCTAATCTGTTTCCATTAATATGTAGATCTTGTAAAGAAGTACAGTTGCGTAAGGCATGCGGGTGTATTTTCGATATGCGATTACTGTCAATAGATAAGACAGATAGTACATGTAAACCCATAAATGCAAAGCTCTCGATGTTTGTAAGCCTATTATTTGATAATATCAATGTGTGTAAATTTGCAAGCGAGCTGAACACGTTCTCTGAGATATGTTCTATGAAATTGTCTTGCATTTTCAGTATTTGTAAGTTATGTAAATCTCTAAAGAGCGCGATTTCCATTTTTGATACTCTGTTATGTGAAAAGTCTAAAAATACAAGTCGTTTCAATCCAGAGAATGTTGAAGTATTTATCCAATCCGAAGTCAACTCGTTGTATGATAAATCCAAAACGAGCAGTTGGAATAGATCACTAAACAATCCTGGAGCGAGTACAGTAATGGTATTGTTGTTGAGATAAATTTCTTTTAATTCTTTTGTATCACTGAATAATTCTGGTGGTAAACTTGTGAGCTGATTATCAGAAAACCTAATTGTTGTTAGAGAAATAAGCCCTTCTAACGCTCTGTCCGCCACTGAGTTAAGTCCATTGCCTTGCAGATACAGTTTTTGTAATCTTCTAAGGCCAGAGAGAAGCCCCGGTGGTATCGTATCGATAAGATTTCGTGATAGATCTAGTATTAAGAGATTGTCTCCACATTTTTCCGTGGGATGGCGATGAGCTGTCGAGAATTGAAAATGACTAACATCCCTCATCCTGTTCCCGGTCATATTCAAATATTCTAGGTTACGTAAGGAGCAGAGAGCTCCCTCGGGAAAGGTTAACATGTTATTTTCACTAAGATCAAGTCTTTCGAGATTTTGTACATCCCTAGAAAATGCAGTGGATGTTATTTCTAATGACATTGTTGACCAATCTGTGTTATGGGTCCTTATTGTTAAATTTCTGAGCTCACGCAGACCAGTAAACGCACTGTCCGATAGATTTCCGATTTTACAATATTCAATTGTAAGCTCTCTTAACTCTATTAACTGGCGAAAGCTTCCTGGCGCCAGGGAGCTTTGGAAGAAAAGTGCATCACTACATTCGAGGCGCAACCGCGCTGTTAGATGTGGTTGAATGGCACTAAAATTTGTATTTTCTAATTCGCTATTTATAGTCCTTAATCGACACTGCAACGCGACTCCTGTGTCGTCGTCGTCAGTAGTCCAGCGACACTCATCAGGAGCTTGATATCGCGTTCCTGTCGTCGCTGATAAAGACGCACTCCATGCCGGTAAAACCGCGCTAAGCGCCAACAGAGCGCTCGTAAACCACATCGGACACATTTTATATTCCTTTCACAAAATTTCACTTTAACTTATACATTGTTTAATTTCAATTTCCCACTGCAATTACACTTAAATACATTATCGCTTCAGTATGGCAACGAACAGTAAGAGCGCACACGTATAACCGGCCACTCAACTCTTATTCCGCGTAAGCACTAATTGGATAAGATCGCATTTGCTACTCGATAACAAAATACGTGACGCGCACGCTCGCGCCGATGTCTAGGGTGGAACTAACTCGGAGTCAAACCTGCGCTGCGCTCGCGCACAAGGCCGTGCCGGTTCACGCGTTCCAACAGGTAAATCGACGCCTAGGGCTAAAACGTTCTATCCGCCTCATGTAAAGCTTTACCTTTCGCTCTACTCGTTCCATGGAGCAGCTTGTCAGAAAAATATACTCGACGCACACTTTGACAACTTAGACGCAACACAAGGGAGTGAAACCGCTTTTTGTGACGCTTGGGCATGCTGTTTTAGTGAGTGCGAGCGAGATGGCTACATCATTGCGGGGTATTCGTGCAGAGCATGGTGGGGGCTCAGGCCAGCTGCCTAGGTAGTGTTAGCGCATTGCTGCGGTCGTCGCTTGTAAAGCGCTGCGTTGATGGAATTGTATTGCGAACTTTTCAAGATCATACTGTTAACTCATCGTGCTTAATGAAATGAAACCTTCCTTTAATCATTATTTTTAGCAAATATCTAACACTATATAATTATTTACTTATTAATAATAATGAATAGATTTGTTATAACAAGCATTAATATTTTGAAATAGCCATGTAGTAATGATATTTTAATGATTTAAAAGTTTTTGTATTATAACGACTATTATGTATTAGTAAGTAAACGTTTATTTAATGAGAGTTAGAGTTAATAATATTTTGTTGGTTTATTAAATGGTCGGAATACTTTTATTTACACAAGCGTATCGGTAATTTCTTTTTAAAATAAACTGCGAATTCTGAGAATGCACATCCAAATCGCCCTTTATTTAAGTTAAACGATTTTAATATAATTTCTCACCGCTCTACTAGCAACCCATCATCAAATTAAACATCTAAACATTATGTGTTTTGGGAAGGTAATAATTTTCTCTAAACCGTTTTATTAATTTAATTGAGGTTAAAATTTTAGAACAAATTACATTTCGCATGATTTATATATGAAGAACGATTATAAAGGAGAGGCAATTTCATACATAATTATTGCGCTGGTGGTTATTTGATAAGAAATTAATAATAAGAGTTCGTGATGTAATAAAAAAGTTATTTTTTTGACGTTATTATTATTATGCTATAACGATATGTGTTATTACACAAAAATAATGAAGTAAATACATCATTCCGTATGTATATAATTAAAATAAACAATATTTAATAAGAAAGAATTGTCATTATTGTAAAAATATTGCCAAGCTTTTTTGATGTGTAATTGAATACTATTATTTTTTTTTTTTCATTTGTTAAAATAATTATTGACAGTATAGTTACTGTAATTTCCGCCTGTTATTAATATTGAATTAATACAATATTATTTAATATCATACTATATATGAGTTAATATAAAAAAAACTGTAACGATTAGTAGGAAACAAGTTTAGATAAGTTTGCACAATGGAAAGTTGCAAGGTTTTACTTAGTAATACAGTTTCTATATACATAGCGCAAATGGTCCTGTAATGGGAATCGTGTTCTGCGTTTTATAACACCGAATCAATATATCACGGGGTCCTGAGGGGTCGTTTGTCCGATCGCGTCTTAACACTACAAAAGACCAGCGGGTGATCCTTTGACTTTTTGTCGTAAGTGGATAGGCGTAGCATGTATTTTACAAAAGAATAGATTGCCGGTAAATCGTGGTCCATTGTGGGCTGTTTAACGTATGTTGGATGACTGTTATCCATGGCTCGTTATAAAGTGTCCATATTCAATTTACGATGCTCGGTATCGTCACGCAACTGTCGGGATGTAACGTTGCGTGGGCTCGTGTGATTTGGGTCACTCGTCATCACGATTCATAGAACTCTCAACGTTTCAACAATATGATATTGTTTTGTAAGATTTTTGTTCACACCTGCTTGTTAACATTAATCGTACGATCATTTTTTGTAATGATCGTATAATGTTATATACAAATAACGTACATAGTGGACAAACGTAATATTAAACATATGTATAATATCGTTCGTAATGTCTCATCTCTTATTTTGCGTTATCGTTTGAGTTCATCAAGCGTAAAACGATTCCCTGGTTGATTTCCATTATGTTATTAATTTTTGTAATTTCGGTGCCTAATCTCCGGCGACAGGGCCGATACCCGAGCGACACTTATCTCGATGTCGGTCGACACGTATAATCCATTAAGTCGTCATTTCCACGCCGCTGATCATTCCTCAACCGCGCGTCAAACCCGCCCCCGAACGAAACGCGTTGTATTGTTCGCTACTGCTTCATCACTTCTTCGATGCAAGGTCCTTTACGATAAATTATCAGAAAAGCAATCTCAACTCTATAACTAATGCCATAACGGTTATTTATCTCTGACCCACTATCGGATCTCTATCCAGGACGGCTAATGAACTAGTTTGTTATCTAATCGGTAACACGGCCGACCTATTAATAAATTCCCACGTAATTTTCTAATTAACATCCTGTCTAAAAGGCTATGTACATAGTACACCTAACAATTAAAATCACCCATTCAACGAGTTCCTAGTTATTCAACGAATTAATGTTTTGTTTTTGTTGCAGGTAATCATAGCTCGTCTATAATAATCACGTTGCAGAGGACTTCGCTTCCTTAGTAATTTATAAACAAATATCAGAGGTAATTAAGTGTTTTGCAATCGACAATGATATTTCAGTTTCTTATACAGTATGTTAAAAGTAATCACGATGGCTTAAAGGGTAAATGAAACACGATTGGAGTGTTTTGTTGCCGGTTAGTAGAATCGTGAAGGGTTGTGTAGCGTGTAAATTGAAAAGATTTTCCGCGCGAGCAAAGAACCCTTAGTAGTGCATCAGATCGCAACACGGCCAATTTGGCGTACGAGAGTCAACTGGGGTTCATTCGAGCGTTCCGGCACCTGGCGTCCTACAGGGTGCCTTCTGCGCAATAAACGAATAGAGTCGAATGATCGAACAATATTTTGTTCTAACAATATAAACGCTCTTTTAAAGTATTGTTTATTTCTTTGATTTAAATTATCTTTACTTTTAAGATTTGGAAAATTAATATGATACGTTGGATGCCTTTTGCACAATAAACGAATAGAGTCGAGTATATCTTCGAACAATTTTTTTTCTATCAATATAAATGCCCTTTTTTAATGTAAATTATCTTTACTTTTAATATTTAAATTTTTTAATAACATGATACGTTTTCATGTATAATTTCTAAATCACGACTGCATTCGTTTCAAATTCGACGGTCGAGAACGCAACGTGCCAACCAATAGGACCGGTTAGATTAGGCATTGTCGCGGCACAATTAGAAACTGTCGCGGTGCCCGGCTCACTTTGTTATTCGCAAACACTCGGCCGCATCTGTACCCCGGGACACCTCGCGATATATAGCATCTGCTAATTGCGCACCATTCAATGTTAAGATATATGGTCGTTCTGATTTCGTTTACAATTCACAGCTTTTGAGTGGTCCTTCGCCTTCCTTGTTAATATTAGATTTGATTATTTATAATGTTTGTTTGTGTGGGTGTGTACACAGAATTAAAGTGTAAGTCCTGTGAGTTATTTATGTAACTAGTAGTCGCCCGCGGCTACGCTCATGTTTTAGGGTGTTGGTTGCTAGGCAACAAAAGCAGACCATGTCCTTTCTTGGAGTTTAAGTTTGCTTCATACCGAATTTAATCATATTAGGATCAGCTGTTTGGTCGTGAAAGAGCGACAGAGTTACTATCACATTTATAATATTAATATAGAATAATATAGATCATGGACATATTAAATAACATGCTGAATATACAATATTATAATTCAACGATAGTATATATATCTTAACTATGGTGTCATTAAAAGATACGATTTAAAGTTTAGAATAATAATTAAAGTTTATTATTATCAATGAATCGGGATCAGTAACTACAAAGGTTTAAAAAAAAATGTACAAAATATTTATCTCATGCAAGTAAATTCTTAATTCAACGGCTTTCATCCGCAATCATAACTACACAATAATGCATTTAATGTTTGTTGTATGTACTACATAATAAATATATTCTTTATTTACGTAGGAATAAATTGACATTTTATTTTGTTGAATTAAATGTAAAGCCGAACTGAATGAAATGAACCGATCAGATACTCAGTAGTTATGTCTTTAATTTCATACTATGTCAGAAAGTACAATTAAATCTCTCCCTCTCCCTCTCCCCCACCCCCTCTCTGTCTCTCTCTCTCTCATCTCCTGCCAGAGAATCATATTACACAGTCCACGCTTTTTTATATTTCCTTGTAACATGCCTTATTTATCAACATCTAGACACAATAAAATTACACGTTTATCTTATGATCGACTGGATCAAGTTTGACGGGACATGCAATAAAGAGTACTGGTGATGCAATAAAGAGTAGTTAGGCCACAATAACTTTTTTGTTAAACTTAAACGCGCATAGATTCGCGGGCACAACAGCTAGCTTAATAATGTTTTTAACGTAAGTTTTATTGTTCACAAGGTCAACTTAAATATAAATAATGTAAGTATCATTAATTAAACGTAACAATACAAAACGAAAAACGTATAAATATGAAGTTATTCTTCGTAACCGACGCTAGCAATTTTCCTTGACGAGTTGACACTATTATTCGCATTGTCTACGTCGACTGCCGATTGTAGTCTGACTAATGACGTATGATTGATCGAATAGCTCATTCATTAGGATATATATTATAGTCAAACTTACTAACGATCAGTTTTTTATTAACACATAAGAAATGCCTATTAAGATAATACTTAGTCTTTAGTATAGTTTCAATATTGGCAGACAAATACATATTGTTCACTTAATAACTAATGTTATTAGTGTTTTATGATCAATTTTAATTTGTAAATATACTAGCAACCCGTCTTGGATTTGAAAGGTTTACAGTAATGATAAGAGTTTTACTATAGAAGTATCAGTGTTTCTTTACTATATTGTCCATGTGTTTGTTATATAGAAATCCTTCCACTTGAATCACACTATCTATAAAAAAACCGCGTTAAAATTCAAAGATCATTTAAAGATCTAAGCATACATAGGGACAGACAGTAAACGACTTTGTTTTATACATGTACTTAATCATTGAATTAATATTTAGAATTTTATATTGTTGAATGAAATAAGCGTTCACTTGTGCTAGTACGAATTTATTTAATTAGAAGTCTGTTGTCTCGAAATATGGACCCGTGATAAGAACTAGAATAAAAATAGAACGCATTCGATTTGCGTATCGAATAAATTCAACTTATACTTATCAGGTCTTACTCCGCCGTTTCGAACGAGGCAAAGCGACCGGCAGATACATATGATTACGGTATGAAATAGAAATTCCTCGCGCAAAGTTTCGTATCCGTCGTTATCGGACATTCAGATTGTGCGTCACGTATAAACTTATACAACATTTTGCGGCGCAATTATAAACGGTAGAACGTTGTTTCGTATAAAGGTTCGAGGCATCCCCCGTCGAGAGGTACGTGCTCCCACTGAGAAAAATGTAACAGGCATCTTAGAAATTTCAATTGCAACCTTTGTTATGTTCGCACTCGCTACTTTTCCAATTTGTTCAGCTTGTGCCGTCAATGAGTGTTCTAAGATATTATCGGGCAGCCATTTGTTTGTATCGTTGATTAAATTCCTATCGATGTTGCTTATAAGAACATTTAAACAATTAATTTATTAAATAAATTGCAGCAACTAAACGGTCTATTTATTTTAAAATAAATTTAAAATAAAAAAATCGTTTAAGTGTTAATTGAATAATTATGTATCTGAGAATATCTACATAATTTTAGAAACGGTTATTAGTTTAGTATATAACATAATCTATATTAATATTATAAATGTGAAAGTGTATCTTGTGAAAATTTTGATGAAATTTGCTGTAAAGCACATAACAACAAATCCCCTGTAACACGAGTGAAGCCGCGAGCGGCTACTAGTCTGCAATATATATGATATAATAAATGAAGCTTTTGTTTATTTTTATCATATAAATTGGTACGTTATTGAGAATGAAATAATATGATCATATTGTAATGGTTATGTCTAACTATAGGTTAATAGAACACGTATAAGAATGTGTTATACATTTGACTAAATTTAGTAAATAATGAGCAGTAAGTCTTGCTAATTGAGGACAATATTATTTGTTCGCATCGTTATTTATCGTTTTACGACTCGAGACAAATTCGCTAAGCGTCGAGTCGGGGACTGCCGCGCCTACTCCCGACCAGCACTATAAATATCAAGTGTACCAGAGACACAATAATGCACACCCCGTAAAAGATTAATATAATACTTTTACGGCCGAACACAAACAGTCCGTTGGCCTAATGAAATATGGCAACGTGTTCTTCTTCCCTGATAAAATTTCCAGTGTCGGTATTTTATTGCGGCGCGGGCCAGATAATTCAAGTCCGCCGAAGGAATAATTTACATGGTGGCCCTTTACCGGCTTAGGGAAGGCTACCGTGCTTTTTAAAAATTCGTTTGTTACGCGTATTTAAAATAATGTTGCTAGAATAAAAAAAATCATTCGTAAATTTTTGCGTCGTAGGAAATCGTATTTGAATTTGGAATACACATTGATTGTCATTTTTGAAGTTTAAATGGCGTATTATGGCTTAAAGTGTAAGTGAGTCAGAGTTAGTACAGACCTAGTCCATAACATAATATGGTTGGTCGATGATATAAATGGTTAATATTTCTTACAGCCTCAGTACAGCTAGCGATGGTTACCACTTATCGTAATATGACTGGTTTGCTAGTTTACATTCTTAATTTAAATTAAAAAAAAAGAATACATTTTTATCATTCTTTAAGCCAGTACGTTATTTGTTGCCTAAAATCGTAATTATATATTTATTCGCGATTTTTGTAGTCAATAAAATTATATTTATGTATCAATGCATGTTACATTTAATTACTTATATTTAATAAGGCTGTATCATCGATACCAATTCAAACAATGACTATCAAAGAAAAAAAAAACGTTATAAAATAACGCGTTCATAATAAAACTGTATTGTTTTTTTTTAACAGTTGAGGGTAATATCAATAAAGCAATAAATATAAGCTTTAAAAAAAAAACGTATATTGAAATTGGTTGAAATTCACGGTATTCGGATCACACGTCAATCAGGACTTACGATTTGTTGTGTTCATTCGTATTATTCATTGGGCGTATCTCTACAACACAGTTGCACGTAACAATGGTTGCAATATAGGATTTTTAATCCCCCCCATAATAAGGAGATGGTTGTCCGTGCGGTCAATTTGTTTGGGATAATATTTGTAATAGACATTTCTTTGGGATATAACTTTTTTTTTTTATTATCTGTTTTTCGATTCATGTTCGGTATTTGTGTTGAAATTTCAATAATTCGAATGTTGTTGTTGTTGTTGTAAATTTCTTAAACAGAAATTACTTCTAATATACAAGCATTAAAATTAGATATAAGACAATGAGTACTATTTCATTGCCTTGCATTTGAATTATTTATTTTAAGATCTCTATTAAAATATATATTTAAATCGTATGTATCACTTCATAAGCTAATGTTATATATAACTCGTTAATAACTGTTTGTCTGTTGCTAGCATGAAACAATTTTGAAGTCTGGTAATGGACATACTTTGTATAACTAACATCTAAAACGCGAGCGAATCCAGGGGCCGCAACTAGGATTAAATATAAGAGTAGAGGAATATACAATATGAAAGCAGAAAAAGTTAACTGAGTTATATGAAAAAATCGTATGACGTTATAATGTAGTTTATATTTAATAATATCCTGTATAATTTGATCAGCGTGCGAGTAAAAAATATAATAAGGTTATTAAGTTATGCAAGCGGAGCGACACGCGTGTAAAAAAAATTATATTCTCAATTAGCCATATAGATTCTATTCGACTGCTCCTAGCGAAGGGCGCGTATTGTGTTACTTATGGTACACGCTTTGTAACTCGACCTCAACTATAGGAGCCCTTTGTTGAGACTTGATTTGAATAATACATTAAAATGATGGCCTACAGCTTCAATATTTATGAAAAGTAGGCCGTTATACGTAACATGAGATACGTTTCATTTTTCTTTAAATACATTTTTACTTTATGTTTGGCATTACTTTAAAATACATATAACAAGTCTAAAACATCAAGAGATAAATGTCTCTCGTTTTATAAATTGCGTTTATTTTATATATTTATGAATGGAATATAAGTTCGTATAAAACGTCTCGCATAATCATGCTTTACAAGGCATAACAAATAATCCTACATCCTGAAGGTGATACGAAAGCGTTTACAGCGTTAATAAATTTGGTCAACAAAGGACTCGAAAAACCATTTAAGGCGGATACGCGGATTCGACCACATTACGTTAGTGATATGGTAATGCGATTGTTTACGATAAATTAAACTGCAGATTCCCGAGGCTCTGCGCGCAGCGGGGCTCCGACGCGACGCCCGCGCACTACTCGCGTATTTTGGGGTACCGAGGTGAAACACCTCACACGTTTGATAATAACAAAAGTATTAAATTACATTATTTATATGATTATGACTGAAATATAATATTATAAATTCTTTAAATATAAATGACTTTCAAAATGAATGGAGCGATCGTATAGTTAATTTGCAAGAATCGTTGACGTGTTTAATTGGCATCGTCTATTGTTTAAGCCCTTTTATAAATTAGTCGATACTTGGACATTTTTGAACCGCTGACTCATCGTGTAAGTGTCGCCGTAGCGTCAGACAAATTACGAACATTAGTTGTTCCCTGAAGTGTACCGCGGTGTCGACAGACTTTTTATTAGATACGTCTCTCTACGAACGACAACGTTGCAACCGGCCTCCAATAAATTAGGTAAGAAATGCTCGGTTTAACGCTCGACTTACATATCTTGATAGTTAGATCTTACAGTGAATTATTTGCCCTTGAATATTTTGTTCTAATTAACTTTATGTGATATAAAATAAACGATTTATCGTTTTTTATATACCAGTATAACTTTTTGAATACCGGAACTTAAATAACGAATATATATATATACATATTTTTTATTCAACTTCAATTTAAACGTTTGTTCTCGTTGAGATATTTATATTTTAAATATAATATTTATTCGTTAATAATTGTTTATGTATTCAGTCTCGTTATTTTTTATATAAAATGAGTACGGTGTAAGAGTTGCCGCGGCCTCGTTTCAAATAGGCGAGGAATTGCTTTGCGTGCTCGCGTCGGCTATTACCTATTGTTTCATAGCGATAATAATATTGGCGAAACCCGGCTTCGACTGACCCACGTCCGATTGTTTCTCACACGGATCGATTTACAGTTACAACAGATCTCGAGAGCCTGTCCTTCCCATCATCGTTTCGTTTACGCCGTAGACATCTGCGAAGGTTAACGCCCTTAATTATCTCGAAATTTACGAGCCCCCTAGTCTTATTTCACGTTTTGCAAATATTAAATTCAGTGAAAAACAAACGAATTTACGACTCAGTCCGTTCGCTTATCGCCAATTTGTGTCAACTGAAGCGTTCGTTTAATATTAATAAAACTGCTGCCCTCAACCCTCCGCGTGCTTTTACGGTCGGGTTGATTGCGACTTATTTGAATAAATATTTCTGAGCGACCGGCTCTGGACCTCTTTTAAATTTATTTACCTTTGATATTTTTTTTCTCCTATGTAACGCTGGATCATAATAAAGTGCATCGGCTTCACGCCAACGGTGACGCCCCGCTAGGATGGTGCATTACTAGCGTAGATGACGCGACACTATTACGGCCCATCCTTTATCTAATACAATATGTCCTTGAATATAAAAACAAAATTAAATGTTCGACATATTTCGAAGGTATTTATGCACCCCGGGAGACCGTGACGCCTGCTAAGTTTGAAGTGTGTTTCTTGCACGTTCAAAGTCAATACGAATATCATTTAATTGTAAATATGTATAAAGAATTAGGTAAATTAATAAAATGAAAAATAAGAGATTTATTTTAATAATGATCACTTATTTTTTATATTAATATAGACCACGTATAAATCATTTTTATGGGCTTTATACAAAAACCTTGAAAATTATTTTAAAAGCTCAAATCTCTCTAGACTCGGCCATCATTAAGGCAAAAAATCATCATCAATAAATTAAATGCAAATATATTGTTTTTAATAACGCTAAGTACCAATAAATGATATTAAACTCAATTAAATTTATATTTTTAATGAATAAGGATAAGAAAACATTTACTTAGGACAGACAAGTATAAGAAAACAGGGGACCACTATTTCCTGCAAATTACCTGCATACGTAAATACACTATGACACTTTTAATTATAGATTGAATAAATATTACTATTTTGGACATAAATATTTAAAATAATACATCAATAGTTTTTAAATAAGCTTGTTAAATATACTTATGAGAAGAAAAAACGTTACGTAATTAATGATACCATTACTCACAGACAAATTGTGTCCGTGTAATTGAAAAGCGAAACCGAGGAGATATATTAAAATAGATTAACCACTTGGTTATATTATAATCGTAGGCCTAAATGTCAATTTGTAATTACACACGGTCACCCACCCGTTTCGTCGTCCGGGAGTTAATCGTGGCAGACGCCCGTCAAATGATGCGTGCCTCTCCTGGCCCTTGCAGGCCTTCTGACGTCATTCGCGATTATCACGCTCATTACTAATTGATCTCAATTTTTTTTTTATTATTTTATTTACTACATCCATAGACTCACAGATGCCCCTGCTTTGTTTACATTATATATTAAATATTTTGGCGTTTTATATTTTATACTAAACATAAGTAGATCTTCGCTTGATTTCAGTCTTGTCCTCTTCTTGGGAGACGTGGCACAAACTGAATTTTTTTTTAATATTTTAAAATAATATATACATTATATATAATAAAAATATGTAGCAGTATATGTGTAATTCGTATTAATACAATCTGATCTCAATTTTGTTTAGCCTTGTTATATTTTTTTTTATAAATATTGGACAACATCATATACATTACTAAGGTACACTATAATAGGAGATGTTACAATAAGTGAAAATATATTTTTTTTATCGTCTGTTCTTATGAGATGACAGTA
Source organism: Vanessa cardui (assembly GCF_905220365.1). Classification (NCBI taxonomy): domain Eukaryota; kingdom Metazoa; phylum Arthropoda; class Insecta; order Lepidoptera; family Nymphalidae; genus Vanessa; species Vanessa cardui. The sequence continues at coordinate 13,946,804 of NC_061125.1, read as the reverse complement.
CATACGGCTCTATTTAATGCCGTCATAAACATGACATACATATGTACATTTCTCATACTGCATTATTGAAATGAATTGTTCTCTATTACTCTAAAATGTATTTCAAAATGAGAGTCAATAAGATTTCACCGATAATAACGTTTTCAATTCGAAGTATTTCTTGTAAAAATTCCTGAATACATCCATATTTGTTTACGAATAAAACAAGAAGCGATTTATATTTCGAAACAATGAGCGAATTCGTTGTATGTCGAGCACATATAAGAACAAATGTTATGACAATGTATGCAATTTCGTGTACAAACGAATTCATATTCCACGTAGACTAAAAGAGTCGTCATACGGTAAATCTTTTATGGTAATACATATTGTACGATGTTAAGTTTTGATCGCGGCGTTCGATCGTGAGTATCGATCGTGCACGGACCAGGTAAATGAGACTAGTATTATTTTACTGATCACATCGAAAGTTATTTAAATTTCTCCTATATTTAATTAATATGTATCATAATCTTCTGATATTTATTTAACTTCTGTAGGCTTTGACTTTTGGTAGAGAAAAATCTTATATCTTTTCTGTGTTGACTAAAATCAAAAGCACACGTTTATATAATAGATAAGAATCTCACATATAGTTCCCCCGCTCCTAGGTCCTTAGCAACCTTTGGTGAACAACGGCAAATGGAAAATAATGAAACCATCAGTAATTATGATAAGTATACGTATTTGTACTTAATGATTTTTTTGTCCGAATATTATGTAGGTACGTGTGAGTGTTTAAATCCAGGGTTTTAAAACTACACTGATATTATTTTTTAAATTATTTCATGGAATAAGTTGGCGGACGAGCATATGGGCCACATGTGGTAAGTGGGCACCATCACCTATAGACAATGACGCTGTAAGAAATATTATTTATTCCTTACATCGCCAATGCGCCACCAACCTTGGGAACTAAGATGCTAAATCCCTTGTGCCGGTAGTTACACTGGCTCACACACCTTTCAAACCGGAATACAACAATACTGCGTACTGTTGTTACGCGGTAGAATATCTGATGTGTGGATGGTACCTACTCAGGCGGGCCTGCACCAAGCCCTACCACTAAGTAAGATAATAATTTTAAACAAGATCGACTAAATATTAATACTCATAGTGTTTATATTTGGCAATTGATTACCGTAGTCCTTCTACCGACAAAAATATATAAGTTACGAAATTTGAAATTGATATCATTGCCTTAAATCGGTAATGATCTTACACAATGTGATAATTGCGTGTTACTATTCGTTTTATGGTGAAATAATTCGCCTTTCTAAAAGCAATTATGTCACCAATGCGATCGTATTAGGTATAAATATTATTAAAATACTATGCTTTTAATAGTTGCGCCAATATCCGTAATAACTCGCGTATAATTAAATGAATATAATACATATTTAAACATTGATCGGAATTATTAAATAATTATAGAATCAATCAATGATACCTATTTTAGCTAGCTTTTTTAGGTTCGTTTTTGTGTACAAATATATGTGTTTTTATGTTAAAATAAGAGTCGAGATGGCCCAGTGGTTGGAACGCGTGCATCTTAACAGATAATTGCGGGTTCAAACCCAGGCAAGCACCGCTGATTCACGTGCTTAATTTGTCTTTATAATTCATCTCGTGCTCAGCGGTGAAGGAAAACATCGTGAGAAAACCTGCATGTGACAACATGTGTATTCCACCAACCCGCATTGGAACTGTTGTTGTTGTTGTTGTATGTTAAAATAAAAATATACTTAATTCAATTAGGCTCTTAGAAAAAGAACTATTGAATCGTCATATTTTAGGGTCACGGTTAATATAATGTTACCCTCTATAAGATTAGACACAGTAGAACTGATAAGTAACTCAATCGATGTATTAGGTTCGCTCAGAAAAAAAAATTAATCATTTATTGTATTAAGTATTTTTTTTATTTCGAGAGAACATTCAGGCTTTTTCATATTTAGTCAGAATAATATTACCACTATGAAGTTGATGTTACCTCGATAAAATATTAAAAACCATGTCAGCTGCTCATATTGGTCTTGTTTTGAATGCACATTTGGACAAGTGATATTCTTCGAAGTTCCACTCAGGGGTATGCACTGAAAGGGGTAATAATAGACTACCGGGTATTATCTCGCGAACCCATCTCTTGTTTGATAAACATATTTTTCTCAGCAGTTATGTATTGAATTCGTTTTAGAAGACGGCGTGTTCCCCATTGTGATATAAAATCCATCTTATTTATTTGTTAAACACGACAAATAATTCTTGACGGCTACCGATTGAGATGTCTTTGTTCGACGAAGAATGCCGGGTTGGTTTTGTTAAATACAATACGGAAGATTATTGCTCGATGTTTCGGTTATGGTATTCCGTTATTATGACAAATTGGGAGGTCTGTTAGGCTTTTGATGTAGCTAGAGTTAAATACAAACGGCAAAATATAAATTTGAAATTAAAAGAGATTATAAATCGAGAGCATTCCATTTTTGAATATCGTTGTTGAATTATACGTCGAAACAAAATAAGTGATTTTTAAATTTGTGTATACATTTTTTAAATATTTGAATATCGAATGTTATGCAAATAACGAAAAAATGTTATAACAATGTTCGTGATGAATTTCAAATGCAGCAATTCAATTTTCTTCAGATAATGGAATAAAATTAATGTTTCGATTTGAAACTGCATGTTTGCAGACGATGAATCGCAACTTCCGTTGTCTGTACGGAAGCTTCATTGACCGGGGGCACTTTTCCTTATGTGAAAATATACTTTGAAATTCGCAATAGAATGTCAGTCGCAGGGGACCGCAGCGGTCGAGTAAAGAGCGTTTTATAAATGTATTTTTAGAATAGCGAGCGAGACGTAGTCGGCAGCGGAACGCACGGCGATGCAGTAAGTTTAATGGAAAAGAATTGAAAAGTAGCGCGTCTATATGGTAATAGAAATTGCCCGGAAGAAAGGAACCCAAACGACAGAGTGCAGTGCTTTGAGTTATGGTTGTTTTCTCTAAAATTGAGCGTTATTGCGTGTATCCCTGGAGAGTGGAAGGAACGCGCGGAACGATATCGCTGTGCGGAGTTTTATTTGTGAGCGGAACATCTACCGATGTACACGGAAATAACTCGGGGCGTTTATCTCTGTTTACCTCGAATAGATTTTAACATTGCTTTGCAAACTGTATCGTAACTTTCGACTCGTTTATTTATTTATTTGCTTAATAAAATGTACAGTTTTTAATAAACAGATACATAAAACATGTTACGTTCAGTAGCTGCGTTTGCGATGCGATGATTTGTTAAATTCGTTCCGGTGTTTCGAATTACCCGATGTAATTTCGATGAGATAATTTATTAATAAATTACGACTAACTTATCCAATACATTTTTTCAATTTTAATATACTTTATTACGAGTAATTATTGAGTTATAATTAGGCAAGATCGAAGCGTATGAATATACATAGCAATAACACAGATACATGTGATATAATGCGTGACGTATAATGTGCAGATATTAAATGATATACCGTCTTAATTGGTATAAGGAATGTATGCAAGTTTTGAGAAGGTATAACACCAATTCAATCCAATCCATCAGCCCATTTCCGTCCACTGCTGGACATAGGCCTCTCCAATTACTCGCCACTGAGATCGTTTTTGGGCTACTCGCATCCAGCTCCTGCCAGCTGTCTTGCGTAAGTCGTCACACCACCCGAGGATGTCCAACACTACGTTTGCCGAGATGTGGTCTCCACTCTAGAACACACTATATAACACACTCATCAAATATTCTACCGCCAAACAGGTATAATACACTCAATATAGGAATACTTTATATAACATTGGTTTTAAATATTCTTATAGTTTTCGGATTGTCTGCCAGTTGGAGTGATACAGTTAGACAGTGTAAACTACGCGGGACGTAATATCTCAGTTACCAAAGTTGGTGACGCATTTGTTTTTTAAGAAATGTCTATCACTGACTCGTATGATGAAATGCTCTTATATTTCGGGAGTGTTTTTAAATTAAAATGATCTAAGCTTATCTCAAATTAAAGTAGATCATTTTGTTACTGAAATATTTTATTATTCACAATTATATTCAACAAAAAAATGTCAAGTATCCTCTTCCTTATTTTCCATTGCCATCGTTACATAATTAAAGTAATTATGTGACTATGGTCAGTTATAAATTAGGACAGAATTTGAAACTTATTAGTGTACGTATATATTACATACTATTAAATAAGTACATTATAATATAATATCTTGGCTTATTAACCTTACAAAATAGAGAATTGTAAAAACGATTATGGGTGTAATAAATGAATTACTTTACTTCTTATCTACTATGTAGTATCTTTATGGGAAGAACGAAATAACATCTTCTAAACAAGAGCGTTCCTAAATGAAAAAACGACTCGCTAAATTTGAACTCACGATCTTTAATTAAAAGTAACGTTTCGTTCACTAGACTGTCTGGTTTTGTTTGGTGGAACGCATTCGGTTTGTAACTATCGATAATTTATTTATACACAAAACGCTGTTTGCTCGACATTTCTACAAATATTTGTCGAGCGAACATAAGAGGGCACTTAGCGAGATGTCATTGTTATGTTCAGCGTGTGTTAAAAATCTGAAGCTTACTTGCTAGTTTAAAGCGAGCAACTATTTCGTGTCAAGTAATGTCACTTAAAATACTTTCTTGTTCGAGTATCGAGATTTTTCTCATAGGAATATTAGTTAGTACTCTTAGAACGATACTTTGTTTCATTTATTTAAAATTATTATCTTGTTTTGATTTGAATTTTTATGTTAACGATATTGTTTATGCAAGCCCTAAGCTACATTCATAAGTATGTACTAATTTTTTGTAGACATTAATTTCTTTGACGTTTAGCAATACTATATTGAATTAAATGAAAGAGCTAATTTTTAAAGAAGATAAAACATTGTCCAAGCTTATCTTGGTAGATATCTTGATATATTCTACCTTCAGCTATACTTAGTATTGTTGTGGTCTCTTTGGGAGATTTCTTAAAGTAAGGAATAGTTAATTGTAAGGCAACTAATATGTGGGTAGTAGTTGCTATCAGGTGGTCCGTCCGAAAATAAATATGACAACAAGTTAAAACTAATTCTTGTTACTACTACTAATTTACAGATTTTTTTTTTTAAGAAATAAAAATGTGAATTGAAGCGCTATATAAAATATACTATATAAAATGGGAGAGCCGAGATGACCCAGTGGTTAGAACGCGTGCATCTCAACCGATGAATGCGGGTTCAAACCCAGGCAAGCACCGCTGTTTCATGTACTTAATTTGTCTTTTTAATTCATCTCGTGCTTAGCGGTGAAGGAAAACATCGTGAGGAAACCTGCATGTGACAAATTTCATAGAAATTCTGCCACATGTGCATTCCACCAAACCGCATTGGAACAGCGTATGTTCCAAACCTCCTCCTCAAAGGGAGCCTTTAGCCCAGCTGCGGGAATTTACAGGCTGTTGTTGTTGTTTAAAATGTTCAAGGGTTCTAACTTGATACATAATATTTAGATTAGACGAGATACATTTTCTTTACAGCATACTTATAAAATTTTGGTCATATATAGTTGATTCAATTATATTTTTATATGGTAACTATTTAATATATTTTTATTTTCCTTTTAAAAAGACGATGTCAAATTAATTTGTTGATTATTTCGTTCAATATTCAGGTTTACATTTTACGCGTTTAATTATTTCTTAATTTAAAATCGAAATGTGTCGATGACATCTTAATTGCCTGTTTAATGAACTGTTTTAAGGCTGAAACAGATTTTGAACACGCTAAGCGAGGTTAGCGCTTTAACAATAATAATTAAATAATCTATATAAATTGTAATAATATATGCAAGTGATGTAAAGCTTCCTTGTCGGTTTAAAGGTTATCTATCAAAGTTTATTTTAATTGAGTGAATTTATATTTTGTTTATGTTTTATTCATAATCGTATCATTTCATTACTGTTTATATATTCGAATGTTATTTCATTGAGTGTTAATTTATAACAAAGCCACTCTATATTATTTAAATAATTCAAATTAAAGCTTGTTTTCGAAAAATGTGTGGGTTTTAACACATTTGTTATAAATGTTATTATAATTTTCGTGTTCCGTCCTTACAAATATTTAATCTGTTTAAAAAAAAAAAACAATATTTTATATCTCGTCATATTTAACTTAATTGATATAAAAAATATAGGTAACAATTGTTAGTTTGCATATAGCATGTCATTATAGCCGAGATGGCCCAGTGGTTAGAACGCGCTCATCTTAACCGATGATTGCTGGTTCAAATCCAGGCAAGCACCGCTGGACATACATGTGCTTTATTTGAGTTTATAATACATTTCATGCTCGGCGGTGAAGAAAAATATCGTGAGGAAACCTGCATGTGTCTATTTTAAAAGAAATTCTACGACATGTGTATGCCACCAACCCGCATCGGAACACCGTGGTGGAATATGTTCCAATCCTTCTCCTTAAAGGGAGAGGAGGCCTTAGCCCTTAGTTGTTGTTGTTGGGTCATTATAGATCCAATTTGAAAAAAAATCTTTAACCTAGAAATTATATTTATATCACATACTTTTCCTTATTAATGATTTGCACGCGTGAAAAGCCAGGTCGCATAGCTAGTTAGATACATATATAACACCGCGTGAAGTCCGGATGAAATAATCTTCGTATAATACATCTCACTACCAGTTCGGTATTTACAATCTGTCATAAATACGAAACTGTTTGCCGTATACGGTCGTTATTATGAATAATTATGTAATTTTAACGATCGCAGACAACCGCGTCGCGTCTCGAAATTAAACATTATGAAAGTAGGTGTAAATGTAGTAGATGCATGTACATGTCATGTATAATTTATGGGTGCATGGAACGGGCACCGTGTGGGGCATGTCTTTTTATGACTCATCGATGCCATGGACTTTGGCTGTGTTATGGCTCAAGTAACACCTGATTATGGATAGTGTTATGACGTTTTATGTTTTATAAAATGTTACGATCACGACCTAAGTCAGCTCTTTGACAACATCATGCGTTGAATAATTTTATAATACAATGTGTACCAAGAAGGTTTTATATGGTAATTTAATTGTTTAGTAAATGAAAACGCGTGCAGCTTACGCGTGCCTTGTTATATTGAATAAACATATAATGTTTCATACAAACGTGATTTTTTTATGAAATAGATAGATAGCTTCGCAAATAGGCTAATTCTACAACCAAACCTACCACTAGCCGCTCATTGAAATAGGTAGCATAAGAAGCATTAACTCCTTAGTATTGCTCTTTGGCGGTAGAATATTTGATGTATGGACCAACCTTAAAATTACCCAGAAGAGTAGCAAGGGTTATGAAAACCCCTTGCATCAAATAATATTTTAAGTACACACGTTTTGGACTCATTCCCTGCGATATCACTTATATTAATACATGAGATGGTTTAATATTTAGAAAACTTAGTATTTATTATTTGATATAATGTCTTATTTTGAACGATGATAATAATAATATTTGTGATGATTGAGCTAGTGTTGTAACAAGCTTCTTATTTAATAATATATCTTGATAATATATTAGTGTAATAGGTGCTAATCTAAGTCTTTGACCTTTAGGTTATAGTAACAGTCTATAAATTAGAATTATTAACAAAAATGAAGCACATGAAAATTCAGTGGTGCTTGCCTGGATTTGAACCCGCAAACATCGGTTAAGCTCCCGTTCAAACAACTGGGCCATTTCAGCTTTATTCCTGATGGATATTATTTAAAAAAAAAATTGATAAAAATAAAGTAATAAAAATCGTTTAGCTGTTACGGCTCAATAAGCTTATTATCTAAAGATAAAGACATTTAAGGTTTTATTTTATTTATATCTACGTTAAAAACTGATTTCAGATATCTTCTATCGAAATTTATTATCCAAGCTAGTCAGTGAATGGTTGTCGTCGGTCACGACGTAACCAATTTCGACGGTTTTAATTGGTAGTCCCCGCAGCACCACTTCCAGTGAAGTCCCATAAACAAATCAACGACTGCTCCGTAAATCTGCACTCGTCATTTCGTACCCTGCATCTTGTTTAAGTTTTTAGTAACAATGTTTTTTCAACTGTGGTTTTAAAAATACTGCAAACAAATTGCTGTATTCCAATGATATTCTAAGAAACAGATATGTTATATCCATACTAAACAACAGAAAAAAGTGTGCCGCGCCGGAGTTTATTTAAGTTTATTTTTACATTTCGGTAAAAGTAATAAGGATAGCTTGATAAAAACAATAAGTAAAAGGGATAACTAGAAGTTTTAATTACGCAAAACGTATTATTACGTAATTATGATGTATTATAACGTATTACTACGTCAAACAACTAAAGGCAAACATCACAATTAGGACGTTTTTTAGTCTTCACTTTTTGCGCGTTAATAACATATCTGTTTATTTTAATTCCTCGTTGCTGTGTGTAGATACACAAAACTTGTGATAGTATGAAAGTGTGATTAGTATTTATTTTCTATACATATAAAAATTTTGGAGTGTCTGTTTGTAATATTAAAGTAACTGCTTTTTACTAAATGCTTGTCTATTTTTTCCGGCGAATGCATGGAGCGGCTGAACCGATTTTGAAGGGACTTTTACTGGAATATAGCTGATGTAATAACGAGTAACTTAGTCCACAACAATTACGTTTTGTTTTTTTTTTTTTTAATTAAAAGCATATGAAGTCGCTGTACTTATGTAACCTATGTTATAGGTACTTCGGTAGTGCCCAGCTAGTACAAAATAAACATGAATTAAAATATGCATTTTGTAGCGTTACTAATAGAGAGTGCAGAGCAATAGGGAAATCGAATACATTATGTATACATAATAGTATAATATCGCTATTGATATCTATCAAGTGATATCTGTATTAGTACCTACGATATCGATATCCAAACTAGTTTTGTATGAATTACGTGGAAAATATGATATTTATTTTCATTAAGTATGCGTCTGTATTTTCCTAACATCTCGCCGGGTTTTTATGTAAATTATCCACAAGGTTAATGGACGTTCAATGGTATTGGATATTTCTAAGTGTTAAGTTGACCGTTAACGAAATGAATCATTACCGGTACTAGAATAAACTACGGGGTTATTTGTTCAAATATTCTCACGCGTGGCTCGCTCGGTGTCAATTACTCGTCACAAAGTTTGACACCTCAGTGCCTTGGTGGGGTCAAGCGTTTCGCTTTGCTCCAATGTTTGTCCAATACCTATGACGTATACACTCCACATAATTGCATTTGACTTTGACAGTTTGGTGCCATTGCATCACCAACTCGATACTGCAAACTTTGTCATGGAATAACAGTAAAGATTGATGGGTATATATTGACAACGACATGTGCTGAAGAGTTTACAATTATTCAAAAAAGGAATAGTTCTTTTGTTATCTGTCATTTTAAATCTATACACGAGTTGTTTCAGAAAAAAAAAACATTATCATAATAGGGTATTTAAAATAAACCGATTAAACGTAACACGAAAAAAAACTAACCTATATTATAACCTGTAGATCTCGAAAAGCGATACGAAGCTACCCGTCTCTTCGATTCTCACATTCTGACCTGGCTCGTCTCATTAAAGGTGTCGTTTTATTTTCAAAGGGTCAGCTGCTCGTTTTATCGTCTCTATAAAGCCGTCCCGATCGAACGGTCGATATGATAATTGTAATTCAATACATCACTATCTGCATCTACTGTCTGTACCTGGCTATTAGCGTCCGCATAGCATACTAGGAACGTGAAGAGAGATGAGAATTAATAAACCTTTACCTTCGGATTTGCGGTAACAAATCGCTCCACCCACACGCGCTGTGCGAAATTATTCGCCTCCCACATTAGATTATTGTTAGTGTCACGCGTCGAAGCGAATTTCGTTTGAGGAAGTCGCACTTCGTTAGCAATGATGAATCAGCTTAGACTCTTAAAACTGTACCTCGGGATTTGACGAGAATCGATTAAGTTCGACAGTGTTCCCTCCGATTGTGGAGCGTTCCTCGCTGGTAATTACTGACAACGCGGATATTGAACCGAGCGGGCTATTCCGCATGACATTCCAATAATGAATTCTGTCCAACTTGACGTGACACGAACACCGCGAGAAAAATTAGTGCTGTATAATTTTAATTATCGCGGCGTTTACCGATTTTATAATCGTTCGGTTACTGCCTTTATATTTCATTATTTTTAATACGTTTAATTATGATTTGATGCTATTACGACAAGGTAGAAAAAATATGTTAATTTGTTTTAAAAGTACATAATTAATTAGTAAAATTTTATACATTTGACACGCTACGTTTTGAATTTGAATTATAATGCGATTCACTCGTATAATGATCGAAATACAAATTGTTTTGTGTCTTAATCAGTTTTAATCTAGGCTCTTGCGAAATTATTGATGTTAGCGCAGCGGGGGCGCTACAAAGGATCTCATTTAAAATAAATCGCAAGACTGCGTCGCGCCGAGAAATTAGGCGCGGGATCTCCCGCCGCGAAAACTCATCGTGAATAAGTGTTGCTTCGGAACTCGCACTACCCGTGTCAATTCTTAAAACATTCGTATTACAGACTCGCTTGAGGATTTAATTACTTGTAAGTCCGATGGCAGTGTTCGTAAGATCGTAAAACATCAGCTCATTAAGCGACGCCGTTGTTCGAATCGCTTCGATACAAGACCAATTGATTTTATGTTATGTCTCTTATCTGTAACAGATTAGTGATAAATTTTAATTGATCTTTATTATTTTAATTTATGGAATAGGTTTTTTTTTAATAATAAAAGTCTATAGCATGTCTATTCTTGAACATTGATTCACACGTATTATTGTATTATTATGTTCATAAAGCAATAGAAATACTATTTCAAAGGTGGTAAAGGATTCCCTTGAACCGATTACTTATCTCAAGGAAATATGATATGACGCTTTGTAAATTGACACGACTATACCATTGATTTTCACACCTTCCATTAAAGTTACAATTTGATAATAAAAGGATTCGCCGCCCATGTCTTGCGCTGCTTTGTAACAGCGTTTATACACCTCCAGATCGTTGTCGCCGTTTTCAATTTAACCTGTGTCCTAATCGTCGCCTTTGGCTTTGTGTCGAGGATTTCCTCCTTCCACCAGGAACGTTACTCGTTCCTTGGTCACAATGCAGTCGGTGCTCGTTTGTAAACACGATACATCCGCCGGCATCGCATGTGATCGCCTCCTTTACTTTAATCAAATCGTTGCGACAAAGGCTTGAATAGAACACGCCACGGATTCGTACAAGCGATCGGTATTTGCCTTAAAATTCCCCTTCGGAATCGGCGGCGTTTTCTTTTTTTTTTTTTTCAAACCAATGACACCGATCGGCATGCCTGTGAATCGCAAAGTATTTGCGCTTTTGGTATAATTGTACGATTATTTTTTTTGTCTATTATTGTAGTTTTATGTAGAAGTATTACTATAATTTATCTAAAGCCGAACCTAGAGAGTCGAGATGGCCCAGTGGTTAGAACACATGCATCTTAACCGATGATTGCGGTTTCAAACCCAGGCAAGCACCACTGATTCATGTGCTTAATTTGTCTTTCTAATTTATCTCGTGCTCAGCGGTGAAGGAAAACATCGTGAGGAAACCTGCATGTGACAAATTTCATAAAAAATCTGCCACATGTGTATTCCACCAACCCGCATTGGAAAAGCGTGATGGAATATGTTCCAAACCTTCCCCTCAAAGGGAGAGGAGGCCTTAAGCCCATGCGGTGGGAATTTACAGGCTGTTGTTGTTGTTGTTGAACCTAGATCAGAAGTTAGTTGATTCAATACCGAATAAGTACAATTTAGTTAGTGTTTATTATTGTAATATATTATGAATTCATCTCTTGCGCGAATGGTAAAGTATCGTTAGAATACAGGTTGCATTTTTCGGATGGAATCCTATCCTGTGGAGAAATTTCTCTTGGAGAGAACCTCAAGAGGTTTCTCTTTTATATTACTTGCACACTATTATAGCTTCTATCATTGTCTAATTCAAAAGAAAATCTTCAACAGGCAAATTCGTTCAATACCCTCTTAACGTCATTCGATTTCTTTTATTCCGTTTGTCTGCATAGTGCATTCCATTCTAAAACGACGGCCCGATGCCTGGCGTCAGTAACACGTACGTAGTTGTGGTGGACTTTCTGCTTCTGGATGAAGACTAACAAATATCCGTTGGTACTGTTGCTGTGATACGGTTTGAAATGGTTATTGGCGCATTGGGAAAGTAACGAATGGTTCATTTAACGAACAGCGAAAATGTCTAGGGGCAGTGGTACCATTAGGTGATAAAATAATTTGAAGAGGCCTCTCCTTCGCTAAGTGTCTTAATTCTTTCACCGTTTAGAGATTAAATTGCTTTATTCTACTCTGCCAGGAATTCACAGGATCTACTTATATGGTCCGCATTCTCAAGTTAATATTTCATTAATTCTTAGCGAGTGTCTAAGTACCTCCTAGTCTCAACTTTAGTTGAATACAAATAATGTAATTTTAAGTGGTATTTGTTTTAAACGCACAACTATAAAATTTAATTCCGACAAAATTTATTTTTAATTATTTAATGACGGGACGTCGAATTACTTTGTGTTAGTTTTTCTTTTATTTGTAGAAACTCAAATTACGTCGATTTATTTTTTCCTATGAGTAATTGTTGTTATTATTTTGAACTGAGATGAAAATATACGAGTATTTGAAGATGCGATGTTACTTTACACACATAGTCATTGATAACATTAAATATTTTAAACATTTTATTTTATAGTATATTACTATAAAATGAGTATTTATATAATTGAAGAAAGGAGTTTGAGATCTTATTGATACAATCTTGCAAAGGATGTATGTGCTTACTTACACATGTTCCATTTAGGAAAACAATAACGATTAATCATATTGATATAAAATTATCTATTATTTTATTTTATATTTCAAGCGCTGATAATATATGCTCTATGGTATGATTACGTTGATTTCGTTTTCACGCAGCGCTTTCGCACGCTAAAACTATAAAAAAATATAAATAGATTCATCTCAATTTGTCGGACTGTATTCATTCTTACTAAAATAAATAATCTGTTATTATAAAGTATTTTCGTTTAAAAAATTTACTTTTTAAGCGGTAATCAATAATCAAAATGAAATAAAAATATAAAATAAATTATTTAAATGTAATTTAGTCTTGTTGATTGCCGATTCAAAAGTACGAGTAAACGCCACTTTGATTAAAATCAATTACAATTTTATCGAAAAATTAATGATTTTCGATAAAAAATCTTTACGATAATACAATGTTATTAAAGTAAGAAATAAATAATATACAGAGGTGTATGTAATATGTATTTTCTCTGAGTTCACTCGTATACGGTCTCAGTCAATTTAAATATAACAAAGGGTTCGTGTAATACGAATCGTTCAACGAAATGGTACGGTTATTGAATAAAAACAGCATGTCGATCCATCGGCTCACCCCTGTTGCTTATAAGCCTTTTTTATAACCCGTGAAATGCAGGTATAGAAATTAAACACTTATATTATTGTTAGTTTTTTATGGTATCTCGTTAAAGGTTAAGCGTTATTTCGGTATAATGATAAAATATAAAAGGTTTTGAGAAGAGCGCTCACCTGCTACGTTAGATTAAATTAATTTCGTCCGATATATGATTCGACGAACTGTCTATAACCAACTGTTATGTGGTTTGTAAGTCGAAGTTGATTGGAAATTCTAACAATTCAAGACCTATTTGTCATAAAAATATATATATTGAATAAGTAATTTGAGTATTGATTGTCGACGTTGTAGCTACTTACGATATACATTTTTATTTATGTATTTTAAAGAAGATAAATATCGAGGCTCATTTAAAGTGTATCGTCTATTTTGTTTAATTTCATATAGAAGGACCAAACAAGTCAAATTTACGAAAATTTCAATTTGACATCATAACATTAATGACCATGTATATGGAAACTAAGATTTTATACATTGTGCTGTAATTTGTTTGAATTGACTCAAGGACTTTTAGTAATACTGAAATGTTTTTATATGTAAATGAAAATACTTAATGTTAATATAAGACCGATCTGGTAGCATACTAATGTACTAAATTATATAATATATAAACTTAGGCTCGCGTAGACAATTTCACGCGCGCTTAGCTAAATGTTTGCCGAGCGATGTGTGCGAAGCTGAAGTATGGACAGTTTTTTTACGCAACGGACTGTACAGTTCAATAAATAATAAGATACGTTATGATTCAAATGAGTATAATATTCGATGATTACATATTATCCTTAAAATGTTATTAAACGCATAATGCCGGGTCCCAACATCCAATCGATCCAATGAAAGTTTATGGGGTTTTTTGCTAAGAAATTCTTTGTAATAGGTCGGAGTTTAGAATTAGGCAATGCCTTGCCTTTAAGAGCCGTAAGGCCGTTGGCTTTGTCCCTTGATAGAGCACCTGAGTTTGTGCACTCTTTATTATTTTCTGAGCAGTTGGATCTCCGTTGAGAACGAATGCCCTTACCGAGTAAGTTCATACTATTAATTTTGTAAATTATTTAACGGCAATATCAAAAGAGCTTAACTGCTAAAAACGTATTTAGACTGCTTTACATATTAACCATTTTTAATTTTGGAATGTACAATAAATACGTTATATATGAAAGATGAGCTCGTTTACGGTTGTACGATTCCATTAATAGTCCTACGTCAGCACATAATACTTCCATTGTTTACATTATGAAACTAACGTAACATTAATTACCTGTAACCTATTTGATGTCTAATTTAAATGAAAAATAGATTAATCAAACGATACTAGCTTTCTCTGGCAACAATAAAATGTATAACAATAGCCGGTCCTCCTGCAACGGTCTTTTTTTATTACTGAGCAGAAGTATTTGTACAGTGCGTTAGGATCTTATCGGGCAATCGATTTCTCAACCCTTCAATATACGGGACACATTTTCGAATGTAACTTCGCTTCGATACAAAAAGTCTTATGTACACATTGTGTTCGAAATTTAAACTGTGCGTTGTGTTATTGTATTTATTTAATATCATCGAAGTTACGCTGTTTGTTCGTTGCCATAGCAACAGTTACGAGGAAATATGAACTATTAATATAACGTGAGGAAATATGCTCGGTTGTAAGGCATCGTTTTAGATACAACCTTTTGCACTTACCTTTGTTTAATTTATTTTATTGTGTAACAGATGTCGTTTGGTTATGGAGTTTTTATAAACGATAGATTTATATGATTGCATCTTTCTGTGATAAGTTATATTTAACTTCACCTGTTCGTGTTAGTCTAATCTTGAAACTGTATTTTATACCTTGGTGCGGTTCTGTAAGAATTCACTTTGTATCTCAGTAACAGTAGCAACACGAAAGAACAGTGATATGAAAAAAAAACAATAAAATAACACATAAACCAAACAAGTTCCCACTGATATCCAATACAATTTGTATGAAGCAGGAATTTAAACAATTAATTACGAACACAAAAAAAACAATTAATATTAGTGGTTAAACTAAGCAAATCAACTTTCTTACGGTGATATGTCTTCTATAAGTTAAGATTTTCTACGTTTCTACGGTAAGTTTCTAGATTTCCTTCAGAATATATTTTCAGTTATATTTATAGTTGACATTTTGCCAATAGTTTTTGCGTTGAAAATATGTCTTCCCAACCGATTTGATCACAGTTTAGCGCCAATTATTAAAAAATGATATCTAACTGCACAGGAGTTTGTAGAGGTGTGCGTGTTAGCACAAGTGTATTCCTTGTTCCCTCATTTTAATAATCCGGATAGGACTGCAATCTGACACGAACTGAGAGAGCTTAGACGTGGTACTGACGGATTAACATGCTTTCCGAAGCGCGAGAATACTATCAGGGATGAAACTTAGGTTTGCTACTCGGATATACTTGATAGAAAAACCCCAATAAGTTTTTTTATTTCGCTGGGAAAATGTTTGTTCAAGTAAACTCCACATAAGGGTAAGTGCGATTCGCTGCTGAGTACGACAATACGCTTTAAAAGATCAGCAGTATCCACTCCATCTCTTCGGTGGGTAACAAGAGATCGCTAAGGTATCATTGACCTTAGCCCGGACTTTAACTGTAGTTTCATGAGCCAACTACGAAACCTACAATCCAGTTATAGACAATATTTCATAAATTTGATTACCTACAGATATACATTTATATTATTTTCTTATTTTAACTGAAATATTGAAACGATGACTCCGCGGTCGAGCAGTGTAGTTTCATTGGTACGCCACTCTGAGGTGCCACGTTCCATGTTCGGCCGAGTCGATGTAAGAAAAGTTCATTAGTTTTCTACGTTATCTTGGTTCTAAGTGTTCGTGGTATCGTTTTTATTAATTCTGATTTTCCATAACACAAGTGCTTTTGTTACTAACATTAGAATCAATATGTGTGATTTTGACCAATATTTAATTATTTAGTATTATTTCTCGAATTTCATTGCTACTGCAGCATAAAACATCGCTTGTTACTTAAAAATATCTACACTAATTTAAAATATATATAAGATAAGATATATATATGTGCACGATGGTATTCAGTAAAAGACCGTAACGTGCGAGTAATTAGTCTTCATCTATTCCTTTTTATCTTTTCATCGTTGATTATCCTACTATGAGATTTATATTATCGTAACTAGGAGCACGTTTAACTAAAATTACAGTTGTGATAAATATGAGATGCTCATTGAACATCTTAAATATTTTATTACATTGAACTAAAAAAGTTTAGTAACATAACGTAAAAATCCCCATTCTAATTATTAATAAGTTTTAGAACTTATTCTATTAAACATTTTGTTTGTTTTTTGAATTCGTAAGAGTAGAATTCGTTAGAGCACGTACGTCTTAACTTAATTGCGAGTTCAAACCCAGGTAAGTACTACTGAATTTTCATGTGCTTAATATTTGTTTATAATTAATCTTGAGCCTGTCGGCGAAGAAAACCATCGTGGGGTAATCCATTAAGCCGAGTTGGAATAGCCTAGTGGAATATGCTTCTACGCTACCCGTCAAAGAGAGGGTACGCCTTAGCCCAGCGGTGGGACATTTACAGGCTGACAAATAGGCCAACTGATGTTAAGTGAATAACATATAATGAAAATTATCTGGATAAACTGTAAAATAAATCTTTTGACATAAATTATATATAAGTTTAAAATGAATATAATGCGTATGAAAACCGTTTATATCCAACAACAGATCCCGACTATAAATAAGTAGTTTCCAAGGATGCCAACCATTCTTAGATTTAAGTCTTATATTTTATCTGTGCAACTCAGAGAGTAGAAATTCAAAGAAGAGTATTCACGACCCCGATATCAACTCGACTTTAAAATCTTTTGTTTTTATAAATGTATGCACTGATGTCTTTCGTCCCAATATCGGCAATGGCGTCCAAACTTGAGACCAGCCAATTACGCAAGACTTATTACAGTACCCAAGCGTGCCAACACAGGTATACTTTCATTATCTTACTGTCATAACCTTATGGGACCGCAAATTCGACAGTATTTTTGCAATGGCTTCACGTGCTTTCCTAGGCACGGCGACTCTATAGACCGGGCTCTTACTGCGAAAATTTTAATAAAAGACTCTAAAACATTTTATCGACCTGATTTGGTTCTGGCCTCCAAATTTGCAGCCTTAATATATCTAATGACTAGAAATAAAAATCAAAATATAGTTTATTCAAGTAGGCTTTTACAAGAACTTTTGAATGATCAGTTAACAACTATATTAGTTAAGCTTCCATCGGTTAGAAAAATAAATTATATCGAGAAGATCCAGCAAGAAACTTAATAGTCACTCTTTTAAAATTTAAAAATACAGTCATATTAGTTAATTATAATTATATGTGTAATATATTCTGCCTGGAAGTGAACAAGTTAATTCCACGCTTTTTTATCGTCTAGACCAAGGGGTTGCCATTTGTCTAATAGTCAAAGTATATAATGTTTAATGGAAATATTGATGTTTACAGACTATATATTTATTTATATTCGCATAGCCATTAGTTCTTTAATTTCTTCCAACCGAGTTGTACAAAAAATGCAAACAAACAAAACGATCACATTATGTTGTCACAAGCGACGCGTTCCAATTAACCGAGATTTATTATTACCTTCGTTTACCAAAGACATTATCAAAGATTTAACTCGGCAGGACAATTGCGCCCAATTTTCTAAACACCTCGACCAGCGTTCGCGTTATTTTTATTATTCGTGGTTTCTTACAGTGACACGTTAATCTTGATATTTTATATTGTGGTATATTTGTATTTCTTTTTATTTTATTATTAAATTCATTTAAAAAAATACGTTCCAGTATCAAGAAATGCGATGCGTCATCACGACGCCAATTGTAGATAGCAATCGATTAATTTTGGTATTTATGAATACTATCACTACATAGTGTAAAACAAAGTCGCTTTTTCTGTTCCTATATCCCTGTGTATGCTTAAATCTTTAAAACTACGTAACTGATTTATATGCGGTTTAATTTTTAATAGATAGAGTGATTCGACAAGAAGGTTTTTATATATAATACATGGACAATTTAGTAAATAAATACTGATAATTATAGACGTTTATTAAATGTGTACTAATAAACAACTGGAATTTAGGCGTATTTGGTTCCCTTTAATGAGTCCTAACAATAAATCATCTTTTGTTAAAATAACTTGAATATCTACGATATAACTTCGATTAATGTTTTATTAAATGAAATTAAAGACAAAAGATGATTCCAAACTTTCGAAACATCACCTGCATCTATTAGTCATATGACTAATAGATGCAGGTGATGCTTAAGTAGCTTTCATATGAAAGCTACTTAATTTGTCGGTTATTTTATTCCAGCATACCACAAAGTCAGTTCTCTTTTATTCATTTGATAATATAACCGGTTTGTTAATTGAGCTACCGAATACCGCTTCCTTTGTTGTACACGAACCACACCCCGAATTTATCTAAGCAGTAGCTTATTTAAAATGATAAACGAGCTCGAAATCGATTTGAATAACAAGCAGGCAGATGCTCTTAATCCTTTTGATTTCATTAAACGCATGCGCCCCTCCGCTCCTGTCGGAAATATCACTTGAGTACAGGTTTCGATACACGACCCAACCATATATTTTTCATTATACACTTAATTTAATGAAAGGCTCTTAACCTTAGGAATTTGTATGCTTTGTATTATTATTTTTTTTTAATATACGCCTCTAGATAGCCTATCATCCCTTATTACGTGACCAAAAAGTCTTTTATGGTATTACTGATTGCTTTCAATCGCGAAGCTTCCATTAATGATTAAAAAGAAAATCCCCTCGCGATGACATCCTATTTGTCAGCCGAATAATATTGTGAAATCACGGCTATTCCTTTTTTTTTTTCGAAGAGATTGTAATGAATTCCCAGCAGACATTCGTCTCGAGTGCTTACCAATCGTAGCGTCATTTGTTTGATCGTTTCGTCAAGAAGCCAAGTGAAAAATCCGTCTACATTAATCACTTCGATTCTGAAATACAATTTTGACCGGTCGAAAAAATTTACATAAATAATTTATACTCGAGAGATCGTTCGAGCCGTGCTCCTTTTGATCCGTATGGAACCGTCTGATATATTTTAATGTTTTATTTTTTAAACAATAAAACGCAATTATACGAAAAGGCCTGCATCGTGCTTGTTATTTAGCGCGTCGTGTAGATTTATTTGACAATGTTTCAAGCATTGTAATTGAAAAGTGAATATTTATTCGACATTTTCTATTGTTGTCGCCTTTATTGTTTCAATATTTGTTATAAAAGACGTTCACATATTAATGACGTCATTAGCACATTCCCCCGACCAATATCAACCGTGACCCACATAATATATAAGTATGTCCGTTTGACACGAGTTGCAATCTTTGTTCTTTTACTTTTATCTGAAACGATCAATGCCGTTCCTAGCTAGGATTGTTTGATTAGTAATTTGTGATTTGACCCTGGATTCGAAACTGCCTTCTCGGCAATCGCAACCGTCTAAATTATTACTAGACCAAAAGGTCTAGTAATAATAAACTATAATAATAATTAACTTTATTAGTTTATTAAAGAGATAAAAAGTATCAATTTAATATATTACGTATTAGTTGAAATGATATGACAATTATTTTTTTTGATCTTCTTTTGTTTTTGTAATTTTATTTATGCCTATCTCTTAAAAAGTGGCCTGTTTTCAATTTTTCAATGATGAATTTGGTCGAATAATGATCATGAACACTATTCATATGTATTAAGATGGATAGAAGATTATTCAATTATTTACTTTTATCATGACCCGAAAGGTGTTTAAGGGTCCTCGAAGGGAATTCTCCCGGAATAAGAGACTGCTACTTGACAGCCCGTGGTCTCGCGTTGATTGAGTATTATTTTAGGCATGTGACTGAGATGGATTCGATCGAATCTTCCGTCGGACAGCCCGCGATGCCTTGGAGCTTATGGCAACCACCCGCCGAATTCCTTAACCGCGATAATTTAATCGAGGCAAACATTTATAACGTGTCATACCTTGAAATTTATTTATTATTTGTCGAAAAATGTTTCCCAATATTTATTCATCTTCGTTTAGTTAGAATATAATTTTTTTCGACGGCCTCTGTTGTTATTTATTATGTATACTGGTTTTCGTTACGTACTCCGAGGTCCCGGGTTTGATCCCCGGCGGAGTCAATATAGAAAAAGTTTAGTTTTCGATGTCGTCTTAGCTAGTTCTTAGTTTGTGGTACCGTCGTTACTTTTGATTTTCCATAACACAAGTGCTTTGGCTACTTACATTAAGATCAGAGTTATGTATGTTATGTTGTCGAATATTTATTCATTTATTTAATTTATTGCATTTTATGTGCCAATAAAAATAAATAAAACTCAAGTATTTTTGTTGTTTCGTTATACTTCGTTTATTATATTTTATAATTTAAAAGTCTTATTTGAAAAACGTTATTCAATATGTCTTCGCTTAGCGGTTGATATAATATAATTATTAGTGTGATATTAATCTATGTGTAAAAGTCCAATCCATTATACTAAGTGAGAATGTTATAATTTATCGCCTCCGTTATATCCCGTCAAGAGTATAATCTCTTAAAGCGTGAATGTATAACTACTATTTAGCTTGGTCCAGTGTTAACGACATTGAAGACAATTAACCTTAGTTAGCCGCCAATAAATACCTAAGTTGCTAAACCGCTTTACGGCCAGATATAATTAACCACCTCTGTTTCGTAGTAGCAAGTGTACCAGGCTATCTCGGAGCGATTAGCCTCCTGCACTATGGAAATTAATATCTGTAATACACAAACATTGAATTCATTTTCCGTTATTGAATCTTCGTATCTCGTTATAAAAAGCTAAGGTAATTGGAGTGCGTGGAATGTTGTAGTGAAGCAACAAAAGCGAATACAACTTCGCGTTAAAGTAAAGTAAATTAACAGCCCGTAAATTTCCCAATGCTGGGCTAAGACCTCTTCTTCTATTAAGGAGAGGGTTTGGAACATGTTTCACTACGCTGTTCCAATGTGGGTTTGGTGGTATGCACTAGTGGCAGAATTTCGATGAAATTAGACACATGCAGGTTTCCCTTACGATGTTTTCCTTCTCTTAACCTAAACTTACATTAACTTCGCGGTAGTAATCCTTAATTATAGGGATGTATTATAACTTGTGACGTATTAAAAAAAATGCGTTGTTTCACACAAATTTCACACATCCAATAGTCTATTAATTTGTATGATTCCCGAAACTTTCTTTATCAATGTTTACAGTAAATTAAAAAATGAGCATCTTCATATAGTTTTGAATAATGTACAAGTTGTTCGCGGATTCGCTAGCGTTTTAGATGATTGGTTGTCAAAACAATAGCCTATGTCCTTTTGTGGATTTCAAGTTTGCTTCATACCTAATTTCATTAAATGCTGTAAGCGGTTTACTTAGTATAGAAGTATAGATTATGTCAAAACGTCGTTTTAAATTTCGAAAGCCCGAATTGTGGCTAAGGGTTGTTAATACATTTCATGTATACTAAAGTTAGTTAAAAAAGGTTTTACTTAATCCATGTTAATAAAACGGATTAAATATTTACTGCTTTAATGTTGTTTAGTGACCAGTGACGAAAATATGTGAATATTTTTAAATTTATTGGTTAAGTAGATTTGGTTAAAAATTTTGTTGCGATATTTTCACAAATTCGCAGGTGAAGTTAAACAAAACTAAAAAATTATGTTTGAATTTTATATTTAAATTATTATTATTCAATATAATGAAATAGTCATAGTCAGATTCGAGATGGCCCAGTGGTAAAAACGCGTATATCTTAACCAATAATTACGACTACAAACCCAGGTGAGCGTCATTAAATTTTTATGTGTGTTATTTGTGTTTATAAATCTCAAGTTCTTCGGTGAAGGATAATATCGTGAAATCTGCATGTTTCTAATTTCAAAGAAATTTTGAATCCACCAACCCGCTTTGGTGGAGCGTAGTGGAATATGCTTCTAACCTTCTCCTCAAAGGGAGAGAAGGCCTTAGTCCAACTGTGGGAAATTTACAGGCTGTTACTACTATTATTATTCTATTTGTTCAGTCGTATGTTTGAGAAGTATTTCGAGAACGTATCTACTAAATCATAACACTACGAAACCCACACACATGATTACATATATTTTTGAATAGCCTCAGTATGTAACGCGTCTTTTATTTGTCAAAACAATCATTCAATCCGTTGTCAATATTATTTATGAAAGCCTTCGAGATGCCGATGATGGATATGGCTCTGCGAGTATTACCGACTTGTATCAGTACGAGTGATCAACGACTCGATCGTTCCTTATGTTTCGATGTAAGACAAATTATTCTCCGTAATCGCTGAGCCATTGTACTGCGGCGTCGATTTTATAATTCCTCACGAATTAATAAGCCTAAGCCACGCCCAATAGGCGTATACTTCAAGATTAATAGACGCGGCTCGACCGACTACCGTGACGTCATATTCGACGATATATTTTTATAATCGTTATAAAATTCACACGTCGCTTTTATAAATATCGCTGACTTAAACCTCTATCATATATCATGATTGTTAATATTTTTAAAACATGGTGGGATTTTGAATTGATCGATAAACTCTCCATGTATTACTTTGGTTTGTATTATACTAGGGACTAGCCCGGCTTTGCCTGGGTGCAATACTGATACTAAATATACTACAGAATTTATTTAATTACGACATCGCATTAGATACTTTTAAAATTATGAGTGATTCTTTACTATATTGTCTATCTACTAATATAAACAACAACCTCCCTCTCAAATTATTCTATCTATAAAAAACCGCATCAAAATCCGTTAAGTAGTTTTAAAGTACTAAGAACACGTAGGGACAGACAGCGGTAAGTGTCTTTGTTGTATAAGTAATAAATACATATATTGGACAACACCACATACATTACTCTGGTTCCAATGTAAGTAGCTAGAGCACTTGTGTTATGTAAATCAGAAGTAACGACGGTACCACGAACGCCCAGACCCAAGACAACATAGAAAACTAATGAACTTTTCGACTCGGCTGGTAACCGAACCTAGAACCTCGGAGTGGCGTACTCATGGAAACCGCTGTAAGCACTACTCGACCACGGAGGTTTATTCTATATAATGATAATATATGACCTCGGTTGAGCGGAGTTCTGACGGATGATTAGTATCTGTGAATGTTCGACTTCAATAAAAACATCGAAGTTGATTATGGTATTTGCATAATGTGTTTATGTATGTATATGTATAAAAGAAGTCAATGAGACGAGTGGTTTTTAAATAAATTTGAATGAAATTATCGAAGCATCGGAAATCGTATTAAACTAACAGAATCTGAGAAATTCAGCGAAGTTAGATTGGCTTTAGTCTAGACGTTTTAAGGCGGACTTATTTCATTACTTTAAACAGCAAACATTTGTAAAATGAATTTCAACGCTTTGTTCTCGCTGTTTTTTTTTTAAATTTATTTTTCAAAATGTTTTTAAAGGAATACTTTATATCTCTTATCTTAGATTTTTTTATATATAATTTGAACTCAATTTTTTATTTTACCTAACAAGCTTATAAACCTGTGGCCGACATTTGTATGAATACAGAAACTAGACAGTTTTAATGCACTTCGTAGTCGTATATAAAAATTTTATTTTTTAAATTGTAGAAATATATATTTTTATTTATCTTCAATACAACTTGAGACGAATGTTTTTTTTTTTGTGAATATCATAACTAATTTTTATATTAGTAACCTATTTTACTCTACGATCAATGAAAAATTAGTATACAAAGTCTCGGTAATATATCGATTGCTTAGGATAAAAAATTATATTCTTTACACATACACGTGAGTAAAAATATATTCTGCTGTGAAGTAGCCTTGTATTATATGTAGTAGGCACTAAATCATCATTACAGCTTCACTCAAAAATGCCTTTAATGCTTGATGCTAAATCACTTCAATAAGGCTTTCAACCTGCTTTACTTAATTAAGATTATCCTACTCTAAACACTGGACCTATGGGTCAAAATATTAAACGTTTAACGTACCTAACTTGGGACTGACATATACTAAAAAGATCAAATTATAAAATAATTAAATGATCGTATGTAATGAAAGATAATTATAATTTTAATATAAATGTGAGCTGAGATGGCTCAGTGGTTAGAATGCTTGCATCTTAACCGATGATTGCGGGTTCAAACCCAGGCAAGCACCACTATATATATGTGCTTAATTTGTATTTATAATTCATCTCATGCTTGGCGGTGAAGGAAATATCGTGAGGAAACTGCATTTGTCTAAATTTATCGAAATTCTGCCCCATGTGCGATCCACCAACCCGCATTAGAACAGCGTGGTGGAATAAGTTCCAAACCCCCTCCTTAATGGAGGAAGCCTTATCCAAGCAGTGGGAAATTTACAGGCTTTTTTAGTATAAATATGTATTACAATGTATACTTTACGTAAGTCAGTTGAAGATTAGCTTGTCATAGTAATGAATATATTCGTAACAATAGAATTACGAAAAAGCAATCTTTTACGTCCATTGTCTGTAAAAAAGTAACGTCTTAAAAGATTCTCTTAAATTGTATGAGATTATTGGCAACAAAAAGGATTAAATTCGATGAAACGCCATAAGTTTTTATAAAAGATGTTTTGAAACCGTACAAACGGTACAGCGTTTTTTATTTTTCTAAAAATGAAGATTTGTGTAAGTATCGTTCTTTATTACTTATCTAAACGGAGACTGGGATGTTTTTCATTTGTTTGGTGTGTTTTTTTAACTCGTGTAAGCCGTTTTGTTATAAAGCGATACACAATACCTGTACTTAGTATTAACTCGCAAGTTTATTGTTTATGTAATCGCTTATAAATCGTGAAGATATTGAAAATATTATTGTCATATAATTTCTTACTAAGTAAAGTGGTCAGTTTTCGATGGATGTTTGTTACATTAATATTAAAATATTCTTCATTCAAATTTTGCTTCTAAAAGTACTTTTGAATCGTAATACAAAATTATATTAATCGTAAAGCTTTGAACTGAAGGAGAACGCGTTATTTTTCGTAGTAATTCTTTTCACCAATAAAATTATAATTATTTTTTATTTCAATAAAATTAATGAATTAGATATGTATATTCTATTTTAAGATCAACTGCAGTATTAAAGTATTTAATACTGGATGTTTACCATCTAAAAACATCTCGTGAACAAGACATTCATAGATAATATCGAAATATCGAGATCCAACAAAGAATCAAAAATATATGTACGTAATATGGGATATTGAATTACTTTAATAATAAAAATAACCTTCTTAATTTAAAACGACTATAGTATGTTCTATCAATGCATTCTATTTCAGCAACTAAATTTGTTTTGTTGTTGTTGTTTTTTTTTTTTTTTAAATAAGAGTATAATCGGGTCAAAAGATGGCTATTTTTAGACCAATATAAACAGTTAGCATTTCGGGAGCTTGGCAATGTTTCTGTCTTTTACTTGAAATCGCACGTGACCGACGGCACCTGCCACCGGTCGTGCCGACATGCCTCGACAATTCCGGCCTCTATTCCCAGGTCACTCGTAATATGACAGAATAAAGAACCTTTTGGTTCTAAGGGAAATATACTCTATTTTAAACTAGTTTTACGGTTGAAATTCATTTATACAACAACAGCTTGTAAATTTCCTACTGCCTTAACGCCTCCTTTCCCTTCGAGGAGAAGGTTTGGAACATATTCCAACACGCTGTTCCAATACACATGAATTTCTATTAAATTAAACACATGCAGATTTCCTCGAGATGTTTTACTTCACCGCCAAGCACTAGATGATTTATAAACACAAATTTAAGCACATGAATATTCAGTGGTGCTTGCCTAGACTTGAACCGGCAATCATCGGTTAAGATGCACGCGTTCTAACCACTGCGCCATCTCGGCTCTCATTTATACGTTTGCTTTTTAATTTAAAAATTAAAATCGTATTTTAGAAATAATTTTAAACCTCAAATAAAATTAAAATCTCACTAGTCTTATTCTTTACAAACGCACAGATTCTTGAAATAAAATAGGTCAAGCATACGCTCGAAGCGAAAACTTCTGACTTTAAAATTAAAACTTCAACCAGCATATTTTTCTTGCGATCTAATTAGTTGATAGAGCGGAATTCCTTCGTTCAGTTTTCGAGTGTTTTAATAATAGGATCCACTTTACTCTCTTTACAGACGCTTTTCAATTTATTTGTCGAATTCATTACAATGAGCCTATGTATTGAATTACTTGATGCTTAAGAAAACACGGAGTAACGGTGCAAACAGTTCCACTCTCAACCGTGATGGGATGGTTCCCTCTGAAACGATTCAGTAATTGCTGTTTGAAAATGTAACGATTATTTGCGAGTCTCTTTATTGTTATTAAATGTATTCTTATGGCAGTTTTTATGCGCTAAAGAAATTGATTCGTGGCTTAGATTTCTTAGACAGCCTTTTGCTATATAATGTAGGACAAAAAAATTCAAGTACAATAAATAAAATATGTTATTCAAGACGTGATTATATCATAGACTAGTGGTCGTACGCGGTTTTGTTTGCGCTTTAGGGTGTTGCTTGTCATGTATTAAGCAAAAAAGTCCTATGTCCTTTCTTAGAGTTCAAGTTTGCTTCATACCAAATTTCATCAAAATCGCTTCAGTGTCTTGGGCGTGAAAGAGAGGCAAACAGACAGACAGAACTACTTTCATATTTATATGGTTATATAATATATACAGATGATCATATATAGATGATAAAAAGGCATGCAGCTAATACTTATACAGGCACTTTATAATATTTATATAGAGCTGAGATGGATCAGTGGTTAGAACGCGTGCATCTTAACCGATGATTGCAGGTTCAAACCCAGGCAAGCACCGCTATATATATGTGGTTAATTTGTGTTTATAATTCATCTCGTGCTCGGCGGTAAAGGAAAACCTCGTGAGGAAACTTGCATGTGTCTAATTTAATCGGAATTCTGCGACATCTGCATTCCATAAACCCACATTGGAACAGCGTGGTGGAATATGTTCCAAACCCTCTCCTTAATGGAAGAGGAGGCCTTATCTCAGCAGTGGGAAATTTACAGGCTGTTACTTTACTTTACTTACTTATAATATTTAATTGTATTCAATTAAGATAACTTTGGATTTTTAATGTAGTGAAAGTGTCTTTGTTGCCAGTTCTGGTCGGTAAAATTAATTTTGCAACCTGCTTTAATTTCACTTCCAAAGTGCTTATAAAACATTTCTTTATGAATCCATAATGAATACTGTACATAATTTTGGGTTTCAACCAATAATATCTCGTCAATTCAATAGCGAAGTCTTTGTTACTCCTCCTCTGATCGGAATAGGCTTTATATGTAAATATAATATACCGAAAAAAGCCACTTTTAATCATGTAAAGATCGTAAATGTTCGCAAATAGCAAACGATATAACTACCTCGTATCGATAAAGTGTTGCTGGCTGTAAAAATGGAAATAAATTACTAGATATGCGCATTAAAGTCGACAGTAACGTACTTTAAATCTTGTAAGTGTCAAAACAATATAACAATATGCGATCGGTATTCGATATTTATGATATACATACATTCCAATGTACGTATATAACTATGTTCTGTTCGAAGAGTTGAAAACGAGTTGAATGAATACGTTTTTTATAAAACTATTTCATTGTATAGTTTTAGGAGAGTCACTGGTCGTGTTGTGGGCGGTATTGACAAGCTTTATTCGAAATATTCTAATATTGAAATGAGAATATGTATTTATATTTGTGTGTGTGCGTATGTGTGTGTAAAGAAAAGATACCACACGGGTTTCTTTCAACAAACACTATCTTAGATTTAGTATGAATCTGTCTCTACAATAGGCGAATTTATTGTTTTAATTTGCACTATTTGTATGTCTTTAATATAAATTATATGTGTTATTATTTATTTTATTCTATTTCATTTTGCAACAAACAACCTGTATGTCCTAAAGCTGTCTAGCAGAGAATGTAGGGTTAAGCACACCTCAGGTGCAATTTCATTTTGTTGTGCAATAAAGTGTATCGATAGAATAAATAAACAAAACGTACGTGTGAGGATTTAATAAATATTTCGATTGTTTTAGATTTCTCATTATAATAGATTGCGATAGTGCAAAGGATTTCGAAAATGAAAAGGTCGTAAGTTAGTTTATTTAACGTATGAAATGATATGGAAGTTACTTTATACATATGTAACTGTGACAAAACGAGGATATGTGTAGTAAAATATTAATAAAACATAAAGAAATAAAAAGTTTTTATGCTCCGCTGTAAGTACACATCACTTTAGATACGACCTTTTGCAAAATTAGTAACGTGAATTGCGAATAAAAAAAGAGTGCGTGGTTCTTTGATAAAAGTGAAATAATTACGTCATCTTTATTGGCTTTGATTGACATTTATCACAATTTTTTAATTACGTCCATATTGTTTCGATCTATGGAATAAGTACGTAACTATTATTCCATAGATCGAAACATCATTTTCGAAAATTGAAATATAATTTTTTTTTAAATATCGTTATACAATATAAATGTTGACATAAGTAATTGATCGTAAAAGTTTCCAATGACCGTAAACGGCCGAGGACTCTCGTTTAAAGAGGTTCTGAGTGTTTTTCTACACGATTTTATACTGCGGGTTGATAAATACTATCTGACACACGCAGATTTTGCACATCTAAGTGTCAGACGAATAAGAACTTTAAAACTTTATGGTTTCCGTCCTGATGATCTTCGGTTGAGGGTTCTCTCTGCTATAGCAGTTGCAAGAAAATGTTGCCATAACAGCAATATTAGTAGCCTGTAAATTTCCCACTGCCAGTCTAAGGCCTAATATCCTTTTGCGGAGAAGGTTTAGAGTGTATTCTAACACGCTGCCCCATTGTGGGTTGGTGGATACACGTGTGGCAGAATAAAGTTGAAATAGACACATGCAGATTTCCTTGCGTTTTTTTTCCTTCACCGAGGTGAATTATAAACACAAATTAAAGACATAAAAATTCAGTGGTGCTGTCCTGGGTTTGAACCCGTAACCATCGGTTAAGCTGCACGCGTTGTAACCACTGGCCTATCACGGCTCAATGTTGCTTCAAAATCAAAAATCAAAATAAAGTTTATTCAAGTAGGCTAGGACAAGCACTTATGAATCGTCATTAAACAATTAAGTGAAGCTATCACCGGTTCGGAAAGTAGATTCTACCGATTAGAACCGGCAAGAAAATCAGTAATTACCCTTTTTCAACATTTAAAAAATACAGTCAACAGGTATTGTATATACAGGTATTATAGGCTTAAAATACAAATGTCATTTAACCGAACAAAGCCGGGTCGCTTGTCACATTTCATTTCTAGTTTATATTTTTTGCTGTCAATTAATTATAATTCCATAGAAAAACTTTAGTTGACAGTAATAAAAGAGTCGCTCATCTTATCTCTTGAATAATTTAAATTATCAATAGTTGACAAATTTGATGAACCAAGACATTTGTTATTGAAATTTATTCTTTTATTGTCGTTATAATGTTTTGTCACATATATAGTTTAAGTTTTATTTATTATCACATTTAAATTTTAATGGCCATATTTTTTTCTTTTTTTTTAATATTTTTCTATTATGGCTATGAAAAGATTTTTTAGGAATCATTCTTTAAAAGGCACATACAGTAACCAAACATCAATGAATTAACTGCCATTATGTGACGCATCTTTGCATTATATAGATTATGATAGATGTTAGACACTTCTAAGACTATCAACATCTACCCGCAAAATTCAGTCTCGTGAACAAGACTTTCGTAGGTAATGTTGAAACATCGAGCTCCAACAACAACAACAACAACAGCCTGTAAATTCCCACTGCTGGGCTAAAGGCCTCCTCTCCCTTCGAGGAGAAGGTTTGGAACATATTCCACCACGCTGTTCCAATGCGGGTTGGTGGAATACACATGTGGCAGAATTTCTATGAAATTTGTCACATGCAGGTTTCCTCACGATGTTTTCCTTCACCGCTGAGCACGAGATGAATTATAAAGACAAATTAAGCACATGAAACAGCGGTGCTTGCCTGGGTTTGAACCCGCAATCATCGGTTAAGATGCACGCGTTCTAACCACTGGGCCATCTCGACTAATGTCGAAACATCGAGCTCCACCGAACAAAAATAAAAAACATGGTAAATATCCCGAAATTAATATCTTTAATATATTTACGTTATCTCTCAGTACTTTAGTACTTAGTTTGTCATACTAGTTCTTCTATGTAAAATAAAACTACCCACTTTACGAAATATGTTAATGTTGCTACCTTATAAAAGAAAGTGAACTATGTATGTTTGAATTGATTTCTCTGTACGCTTAAATTATTATTTATAAA
This sequence comes from Vanessa cardui, assembly GCF_905220365.1. Taxonomy (NCBI): domain Eukaryota; kingdom Metazoa; phylum Arthropoda; class Insecta; order Lepidoptera; family Nymphalidae; genus Vanessa; species Vanessa cardui. Next base: position 13,915,565 of record NC_061125.1, on the reverse strand, counting down.
CAAACTAGTAAGTTCCTTTAAGTAAATGGTGTAACATTCTTTTGGAATAATAAACATTTTCAAAACTAGGAATTTAAGAATTCGTTATACATTTCTGCAAATTCTAAGTAAACTTCGTGTTGCATGACGCAATGAATCTATAGAAATATGATCCGACATGTACCTTTTGTAAATGTTGATTCTAAGCCATGGCACCTGAACTAACAAAGATCATTTATACCGTAAAAAAATTATCCGAAATATCGATACGTCTTGAAATTGATGTTTTGATATCGATATTTTATAAGCGAATATTATATAGATTCCATTCAAGTAGGTTTTTATAAAAATCATTTATGATTATATTTTTTTAAAGACTTACGTTTGACTGCGATAATTATTTAAATCTTTATGTAGACTTACATTAGAACAATTAATTAAAACCCGATGTTAATAATGTTGTAATCTAAGGAACCATACACATTCCTTATTCTTGCCTTCCAATTTCCAACAAGTTAGCCAATCTCAAGAGAGACTAACCAACGCAGGATATTATAGAGCATAAAAATTTGCGCAATCACCGGTGCATTCTCTACCCCCACTTTTATCATCCAATGGCACAGAAAATCTGAAAAACTTCAGGCCCTGGACTACCTTACCTACTTTCCGAGGCACATATGGGAGGAAGAAACCGTACTGCAACTGAGAAATTTTTAACTGAAAAATCCGATCAGATTTTGTGGTTTGAAACCAAGACCCTGAGACTTATAACACACCACTAGACTAACGAGATAGTTGATCTATTAAACATATCGTACATATATATAAAGTACTAAGCGTACTGATAAAACATGAAGTTAACCTGCAAGTGTGGTCCGGAAATATTAATATCAGAAGTTCCGCCTGTTACATATAAGTCAGTAAATTCTTACCATTGTCGTTACGAGTTGAATTCCTCTGTAGTATATATTTTGTACGGCAAAAGGTGTTTTCTTAGAGCATCTGACGTTTATTCACCAAACCCGAGGCAGCGGTCAATGTTTACATTTGTAAGGCCTACCATTGTACGATATACGATAATCATTGTTGTCGTACATAATTTTTTTTTTATTCCGAGTATTATTACTGATGATTTCTTAAATGTTTGTGTTTCTGCTCAACGAGGAGACCGATGACGTGTAGGTTGCTTTGTGTATGCAATCGGACGGTCGAGCAGATTGCTCCGAAGCCTCCATGACTTGCCTTTGTTCGCTTTGTCTGGAAAAGGCCGGTACCGAACACGCTTCCGTTTATGAGACAGTTTTGATACTTTTCGCTTACATAAGCAGATTAAATTATTTTACAATGATATTGTTTTAATAAGTTACATTTTTTTAATTTATGTAATCAAAAATCAATCAAAATAAACATTCATTCAAGTAAGCTTGTACAAGCACTTTTGAATTGTTATTTAACAACTATTATAAGTGAAGTTACCACCAGTTCGGAAAGTAGGTTCTACCGAGAAGAACCGACAAGAAACTCTTTTTCAACAGTTAAAAATACAGTCATGTTAGTTTTGTTAATAGCAACGCAATTTGATTTAAAATATATGAATAAAATGATTTATAAATACTACTTAAAAAATACCACCTAGTATCGCTTTATCATTTTATTTTTTGGCGTTATACAAGTATGCGTTGAGCTTTGCAAATTAATGAAAAAGTATGTGTAAAGATTTACAAATATACATATGAGTTGTGCTCATTTTCCGATACTGGGTTTAATTGTACATAAATCTAATATCAAGACTGTTTGGGCGTTCCATCATATCGGTGTCCGCAATAAAGCTCCCTCACACAATGCTCACAAAATAAACACATAAAAAACGTTCCTTATTCTATGTAATTGGGTTTAACAGTAGTATTCTAAGTCACTTCCTAGTAGTCCTGTTCGTAGTGATCTTTATTACTTCCAAGCAAGTGCCTTCTGTATCTTCCGAATGGCTGTTTGATGTTCTTGAATATTTTATTTGTATATTCCTTTGCGCTCCAATTAACCTATCATGTATATGTGTACATATGTTTACGTACGCAATAAATAGTAATGTATAAAGATGCATTAGTTGCATAATGCAGTCTCATCGTTAAAGCGATCTCTTCCAGGCAACTTTTTGTAGATGACTATTTGATAACTATTACGTAGAAGAAGGATATTACGTTAATTCAATTATTTACAAGTTTGTTTTTAGTGTGAGGTAAGCTATTAATGTGTTATAGAAGTTGGCATATGTTTAGATTTAATATAATTTTGGATGAGAGCAGCTGTCGGCCAAAAGGTGTACTTTAAATGTACTTTAAAGCAGAAATTTGTTTTGAGTTTTAGTAAAACATATAGTAGACACGACGACAGTGTAATTGGAATAATAGAAAGACAAACTTTTCGTTCTGGTTCAGTACATTTAACTGTTCGATACTGTTTAACGATAACTTCATGTTTAAAAGCAAAACATTAAGATACGATGAATTCATATTACACACTAAGCTTAAAGCGGCTTTTCAAATATTATTTTATCTTTAATGATTTATATACTAGACTGACGTTTCCTTCACAACAAAATCACAGCCTATGGCAGCTCATTAGCGCTTCGAACATTATTATTTTTATTTATTAGACGATATCGACCGGTCCGCCTTTTAAAATTTTCTATAAATTTTTGTTTATATTATGACAAAAAGGAAACAGCGCGGACGCTCTCAGAATTAAATATATGCTCGCGATCATAAAATAAAGAATTTATAGGCGTCCTTTGGAGTTACCGTGGCTTGGTTTTACGACTTCACGGGGCGTTTATTCAGCACTGCGTGGTCGTATCACACGCATTCCAGATAACGCCACGCTCCCTTTGTTATAAGGACAATTTCAGTCATTTGCATGGATGACTCTACGCGGCGGAAGGTACATCGTTTTAATCCTTTAATTAGTAACGTGTACGATATACCCATGCGGGCTTTTAAATGCACGTGTTAACATCGAATGTAAACAAAAAAATAGCCACCGTGACTAAGAGTTTAACTTGTTTGCTCTCCCAGCAAGTACGCGTGAAATTGTGATTATGAACACAAATAAGAGAGGATTCAATCGACTCAACACGCTTGTAATTATACGATCCGATCGTCAGTAGGCGGGCTCCTAATGCCCATGTATAAATTACGTAAACTAGCATCCGATGAAATAATAGAAAATGTGTTTTGATTAAAAATTCTAAACTATTATCTTTTACGCGTTTTCTCGTTATAAAATCGAGATGTGGACTTAGAGTTATGTTAATAACGGTCTTCCGATCAAATTACAAATAGTGCATAACATTTCTGATGTCGTTAAAAGTTTTAACGATTGAAAAAGAACGATGTTTTAATTTTATTGTACTGCATAAACAGAAGTTACGCAAGTCGACGCTTGAATTAATTTACGATTGTAATTTAGACGACGACAAGTAATAATACATACGAATTAAATAAAACTATTAAATAGGCCTTTATGTGTAATATATTGGACTCGAGAAAACAAAGTAAACTAGTTTTAAACGAGTTATAACTTGATGATTTTGTTGCAGCCCGTACACGTGATTAATTATTATTATTAATGAGCTGTTACTTTCGAATACTGGCGTAATATCAATTTTTTGACATTTCTACATCGCGATGGCAAGATTCATTTTTTTTGTATATATAGTGCATTGGAAAGGTATTTAATAATTAGTTTATAAGTTATATCTTATGGTTCTATTTGTAGACAATTTGTGTTGTGGAGCATCCATATGATCTATAGTGAGTTCGTTGTGCGCAGCCGTTGAAAAGTTCCAAAATACACATACTGATTCTACAGTTAGATAATCCTAATCGAAATTAATTAAAGTAAAGTAGTAAAGTAACAGCCTGTAAATTACTCATTGCGTGGCTAAGGCCTCCTCTTCCATTAAGGAGAGGGCTTGGAACATATTCCAACACGCTCTTCCAATGCGGGTTGGTGGATTGCACATGTGGCAGAATTTCGATGAAATTAGACACACGCAGGTTTCCTCTCGATGTTTTCCCTCACCGCCAAGCATGAGATGAATTATAAACACAAATTAAGCACATATATATAGTGGTGCTTGCCTTGGCTTGAACCCGAAACCATTGGTTAAGCTGCACGCGTGCTAACCACCATCTCGGCATAAATACAAAGTAATGACAATATGACAACAATTTTGATTAATAAATGCTGTTAGTGACATATTTACTGGTACTGGGAGGACTCGAAGCTTACAATACATATATATATATATACTTCCAATACACCGATTTCCTCACAATGTCATTCACAACAAAATATAAAATAATACGAATCCACTATCTTTAGTTAAGATCCACTCGTTTCATCCCACTGGTAATATCAGCTTCAATTTAATTATAGATAAATAACAGTATAATATCATTATGAATAAAATAAACAGAAGGTTGTTAGAGAATATCACTAATGTTGAGATGAACATCATTTCAGACGGTATTGTGGCTGATTCGACACGGTTTTTGTGATCCGGCGCATACTCCGACACAACATAATAACCGTCTTGTGTTAGGTCATGTTAGCGAACGAGAACATTTTTAAACAACAAAAACCGCAGCGTTATGAAATTGGAACGAGCGAACGCCAAATTATGTTTGAATTTAATGATACAAAAAATTTGGAAACCACTTTTATTTGTTGATTACGATTTTGTAATCGTTGCCGAATGAAAAAAGAAATACTTATAACAGCAGTTATCAATCGATTCGACTGTTGGTGTTTTGTTTTTTTTTCAGACGGAAACAATTGAGTAATTTTTTTGCGGTGCTCGGTGTTGGAAAATGATTAGTGATTCAATGTGTGTTACGCCACGCCGAAATATATTGTTACGTTTCAAAATAACAATTTGTTATTTGTAATAAATGATAATATGTTTGCACTTCATGATGCATGATAAATAATTGTATGAAATTTATCCAAATCTCATGTTAAACACATTGATGTTTCACATTCACGTTAGACATATTATAAGTCAATGTCTCTCTACGTCTGCCTGTATCCCTTCTTAACCGTTCAACGGATTTTTATGCGGTTTCCCCTATAATGGGCGATAAACAAAAAAGAAAAAATATATAATTTGGAAATGATTTGTACAAAATTGCTCAACTATGAGGGTGTTTATTCACTGTTTCGTATGCTGACACAGCTACCCCTGCCCACACCGCAGGAAATACATCACAACAATGTACTGGAAAATTGTATATTTTAAAAGCCCTACATAAAAGTTCGCTGAAGCATATATCTATCTTCTAAGGTACGTTAACTGTTATCTATTATACGTTAGTAAAAAATATATGTTACCTGCGACGTAATTTCTGCTAATTCTTTGCTTAAAATACTTAGTTTTTAAATGAATACGTCGAAGATATCACCGATTCCAAATTACGTACTGCCTAAAAAATCGATCGCTGAGAAACGGCTGTTTAAGTAACTGACTGTTACAACAAAATGTTGACATTGATATTTTTTTATAATTTTCAATTGCTAATCTACTAAATAAACAAATAAATAAACTTTTTAAATTAATAGCTTGATTAATATGTTTTTGCTGATCGTGTTTCTTATTCTTAAATTAATGGTTTAAATTTGTGCGAAATCGACAAGCAAAATGCATAAAGCTTTCGCGTTTGCGTTTCGTTGAATTCTAGGTACACGAAAATATTAATTAAATTAATAAATCTTTGTTATTTAATTAATGTACAACGAACAAGTAATATTGTCGACAAATCTTTACTTACGATTGTAGCTTAATTATAATTAAATCGTGTGAAATTACGATTCAAATTAAACTTACTACTTTTTTTGTAGTCAATTTGTATAATTGCGTTATTAGTTTTATGTACTACTTATAGTATTAAGCTTAATGGGTGCTGTAATTTAAACTAGTTGACTGATCCAATATCCGATAGTAACACCTAGAAATGTAAACTATACCACACCCAACTAGAAGGCCTTGTACAGCAATTTTATTACCCTAAGATATTAGTTAAGGTAATCGAAATAACTGCATTGATTATACAGCACTTTTACTGGCAACCCGTCTGTGTGTATACCTCGTAAGATATATTACCTCCTCACAGCAATACTGAGAATTGTGCTCTGGTTTAAAAGGTGAGTAAGCCAGTGTAATTCTGGGCTCTAGGATGGATTGTCCTAGTTCTTAGGTTAATGGACATTGTAAGGAATGGTTAATATTTCTAACAGCGTCAATATTTATAGGCTGCTGTGACCACATATCATTAGGTCTGCCTGCATATCTCAAAAAAAAATTATTGGTTTTAATAAGAAGGATTTAAATATTATACAAGATTATAAAATGTTTAAGCGATTATTTTACTATAAAACTAATCAGTGTATGTAAATATATCATTTATCAACTTGTAATATTCGTAACAATTTATTTGTGTCAAGCTATTGCGGTTTAACATATTCGTGGTACAGTACACATCGATACTTAATTTTATTAAAAACTGACATATTAAATATGAATATATAGATATAAATATGAGACAACATCACATACATTACTCTGATCCCAATGTAAGTAGCTGAAGCACTTGTGTTATGGAAATCAGAAGTAACGACGGTACCACAAACACCCAGACCCAAGACAACATAGAAAACTAATGGTATTCTACATCGACTCGACCGGGAATCGAACCCGGGACCTCAGAGTGGCGTAACCATGAAAACCGGTGTACACACCACTCGACCATGGAGGTCGTCAAATTGCTCTAGATACATAGAGTAGAAAAAGGAAGCAGGAAAAGAACATATTATATATCTAATAAAAAGCCTGTATTATTAAAAAAAAGTTAAACAACTTGTGCCTAGTAGTTGATCATTAAATAGTTTTTAATAATTACTTTGATAAAGATACCACGCCTACTGCGTTTGTTTATAATATGACAAAACTTTTCAATCGGAAACAAAGTCCGTGCACAACTGTCCATATCACGACCTTACTGTTTATTCCTCAACTAAACGTAGCACTGTCCATCGAACGTGACTCGTGGGCCCTCATTACAATTACAGATCAGCGATTGTTGTGCACATAAAATGTATAATTTATAAAACGCTGAACATAGAACAATCCGGGAGACGCTTGTTACGTTTTTTCTCCGGGACCTCGTGGTAGGCATGTTACATATTAGTTTTTATTGGTTAATGGAACAGATTCAATGTAACGGGTAATAAATGTTTTTTTGTTACGTCGGTCGTTTCTTTTATGATGAACGATATCAAGTTAAAGTACTGCTATGGAATATCTTATGCGTTCGAGTGACGACTTCAGGGCGATCGCTGTATATCAATATCATTTTATAACGTTTTCTTGAATATATATCACGTAATTCATTCGATGTTTAATTCCTGTACGCTCTTTCTATACATCTAAGTCAATTGTAATAAATTTGTAGCAACTTTATGAATTAAACTTACATCTTTATGTATTATTCAAAATCTTTGTAAAGGTATACTTCTACTGTAAATGCAGTATGTTAATTTATTCAATTTATTTAATGTTTTATTTGTAATAAGTAACAATACTGTCTGTCCAGTTCCTCTTATAAAGCTATAGATATCGGATCAATGAAATTATGTAAAGTATTTTCTGTCAATAATTTTACAGTTGCATCCAGTATATTGTCCTAAACGATAGTGTTTATTCCATCAGGATACGCGTAATCGTTGTAATGTTTTTTGCTGTAATCCGTTGGGTTAAGCTCGACCCATTGAAAGTTGAAAATGAACTTGTTTCTATGAACGACACTTGATTACTATGTCTGTGCAGTTATCTAAGATACGCGTGGAAATGACTGTTACTGGTGATATTTTCAAGTCGCTTGTAATATTAATATATATTTTGTAATGTTTTTCAAAATTGTTCCTTTTCAACTTAAAAATTTATATAGTTACTCATGACTTTTTATGCCCTATTTGAACACCTCGATGGCAGCTATTAACCTTACTGGACTTAAGTAGTGAGATTGTTCGCATATATGGATCCGATAAGTAGTAATGTGCTGTTATAGCGTAGAACTGAACTGAAACATATTTTAATAAAATCAGACTATCCTAAAGCCTAAAAGAATTATATTCCATATTCAAATTCTCACATTAATATTTTCGACAGAAAGAATTGGGTTTTTACTATTAGAAAGGTTTTATATAAAATAATATATAGCATACCAACTGTTAATTTACAAAAAAAAAGTATACCTGTTACCCTGACCGCTGTCCAATGTGAGAAATTCCAGTTGCAATTCGGCGTCTATTGTACAGGAACAAAAGCGTGTGATGCTTTAATAACACAGGTGCATCGTTCCAAAACTTTGGGCGTCCTGCGGGGCTCGCGTACGTGACCGGCTTCATTTCACGCCATTCTCGACTTTGATAGCGATCATTTTCCATAATTGTCGTGAACTATTTTTCCGTGTTTTTATCTTTTGTACGCCATCGCGATTGCTGTTGTATTAGTTGTCGGAACCCACGTTTCATTAATGCGAATCTAATTTCGGTTTTAATGCTGTTATTTCTATTATCGGTTCGGCTTTTGTAGTCCTTTATACTAATTTCGGTTGTAAGCATTAAATACATCAAGCGCTATTGTTACGCTTTGGCTGACGATTCTAGAAACAAATTATGCTTTTTGTTACGGATGTTAGTTGGACAATATTATTTCTTTACTTCTAAATGAGCCGTGTTTATGATGTTGGTGTTTTTATTAACAAAAGCTTCGCTTTCACTTACGTATTGGCGACGTGTTTTGACACGTACGCTCCCTGATGAGGAACCGTTGTCTTCCTAAAACATGCCGAGAATTCCTCTATAAATAACGAAAGTGAAAAGGGAGCGCTCAGTAATAATAGTATTACTAGAAGCAGCCATTAATGATATAAACATTAAGTAACACCTGTCCTCGTATTATTTCCACCCACAGTTACAGTTATTTCCATCTTAAGTTGTTTTTTCAGATTCATTTAAAATAAATAATATTTCTTAAATAACTTTTCCTTGAAATTCTCAGAGTTCCTTTGCTATGAGTGTATAAAAAACTGTCCGTTTTGTATTTGTTTGTCTTATTGTTCTAGTATTTGTTATCTGTTTTCTATTGTAAAAGATAACAGATGTTATTCTGAAAAGATGTCTCATAGCTGTGATAACGATGAATTAATTCGCAATGACTAAGATTTATCACCAAAAGAATGTTAATTTTTTTAAATAATATTTAGAGAATTCGGTACACGTAAAGCTATTAAAAATCTAAGAGATATCCCTCCCTGTTTTAAATAATTTAAAAGAGTTTTTTTGTTTTAATTTTTTGTTTCGTTTTTCATATATTTCAATTTGATCTAAAACTATAGTTAGGTATGTTAAACTTTTTTCTTTCCGCTTTGCTCTTGGTAAAATAAAAAAAAATCGATGCTTACTTAAAATTAAGTAGACTTATACCGATATAAAATAAATTATAAAGCATATGTATATAAATAGATATTTTTAAGTCGTCAATAAAAAGAAATGTTGTCAATGCAAAATTTGTTATATACATAATATTATTTTCCTACTTTATTTACCTATTTATAGAGTTACATTAGTACATTTTGCATTAGCAAGAGAAAAGTTAGAAATCAAACAGATATTGTAATAATATTTCTAAGTACTTACTCATAATGTGCAACATTAGTTAAAATATATGACGTGATAAATTATAACGATTTTCTAACTTTAAAATATAAATTTTCCAAGCTTAACGTGACCAATATAATTTAACTATATATCTTGCGATGGCAACATTTCAGTGAATGTTTCAAAGGAACTGTCACGGTTATGGCTTGCGTATATTCAATGAAGGAGCAATTTAGAATTCCAACGGTAGTCAGTGCGGGCTAGATGTGTAAAGCAAATAGAAGAATGTGCGAAACTAAAGGTAATAAAGTGGGCTGAAAGAGAATCATCTCGGAGCACGTACGGCAATTCGTTCTAATAGTCGCAGCCGACAAAGGAGGTTCTATATTCTGACATTGTTTTGTTAGGACGTACGCTGGGCAATGCAAAACTCGCCACCGAAACGTCCTCGCTCTACGCGATCGTGGCGCCCGCTTTTTTTCTCGTCATACGTGGGGGGTTTTCAAGTGGCTCCCGTAATAATTAATGACGGATCACTGGCGGTTGTTTAACGTCACACTGTTTTGGGTAACAAATTGTAATGAATCGCTCCCCTGGACCTCACACTTTGAATGTCAACTGGATTACGTCATCAGCGTGGATTTCGTTTATTGCTCATGCTCGCTGTGTTAACATTAATATTTATAACTTAATTTAGGTATGATTTTTTTTGTTAATTATGTAAAACATCAGTTTTAAATAAATTGGATATTTTATTATTGTTTATAAATGTCGAATATCAAGTTTTACTTATTCTATTTTCATAAGGCTTTTTCCTAGATTGTTCGAAAAAGTAGAGCTTATTTTAATTGGGTTAGGTTACACTATCAGTCCAGTCTATATAGTGTCAACCACCTACGAGATATAATGTCACCAATCAGCATTAATCTATATTACGATATTTCGGTTACAAATATAATTGAAGTAGTGCAATAACATACGAGGGATATATCATGATCGATCCCATCACCCACTGGCTATATATATTTCAACACCAGCCAATTGGGTAGGCATTTGATGGTCACTTCATTTGATGGTTAGTGATAGAGGAGTCCAAATGCGAAGATAGTCAGCGCCATCAGGCACAATGAACTGCTCTAATCACCCTCGCAATGCTGGCCCACAAGAGGCCTCTCCACGCCTCGTTTGAAGAAACCCTGAAGGTTATACGAGGACGTGAACACGTGGTCTGGTAAAGAATTCTATGTTATGGCGGTGTGACAAAGCAAACGTACACCTACATAATATACGTATACATACAATATCTGTTTACATAATAAGACGAGTTGATTGATGTACGACAAAATAATTACGGCATAAAATTGTTTGAAGATATTTCCTGTTCCCGAAACTGTTGTCGGTTTTCGGAATGAGTAAACTCTGTCTGATAAATAATAAACAATTTGTAACTATCACATTTTAATGACTCCATTAAAATAGCTCTGCGGTCGGAGTGAGAGAGGCGTTATATTTTGGCGACCGTATGGCGTTTTAACACAATAACAAATGTCTTGTGGTCGAATGCTTCGATTGGTACGCTAGATTATGGAATACTATTGCATTATAATCGATCAGTCATTGTAGTCTCCAATTCCAGGTATAAATAACTCATGTTAAGTGCGCCGACATTCTGAAGCAAATTATGAATACACCCAATTTTTTTTTCGAATTCTTCGCCTAAGCTAAAGATGTTATTGAGAATTTGTTTAACATTAAAGTATCATTTTTCTATTGTCTTTCGAATAAGCTACGGTCCTTTCACTCTCTGCCGCTCTTGTTTGTTTTATTAATATTGTTTAAATATGACGTAAGGAATAATAAGGATATTATTTTTTCCAGGAATGTTTCGAAACGTATGTTGAATTTTATGTTAATTTATGATTGAATAAGTATGTACATATAATTTGATCGTTCATATATTTTACTTGTTCAGAATTGTTAGTGTTATTTCTGATGTTGCCATTTCTTAAATAGTACTTAAGCTTTGTACCAGTTGATTAAAAAAAATTAAATCTTTTAAATATTATTAATATTTTAATCTTAAAATATATAATCAACATCGAGCAGTTATCTATTTTAACTATCGTTATCTTTGATAATTTGCTAATGGTTATTAATTACATTACTTACAGTAATAAATATCTCTAATTCAACTACGATCAGATTTGCGAACGAATGAAATTTTGTATGGTATAATTCGAAGACAAGTGACAAGTTTTGAGTTCCATGATTAAATTATTGTATTTAATTATTTATCTAACTGACTTTCAGAAAAGAGTAACTATTCAATTTCTTGCCGATCCTTCCTCTTAGAATATATCCATTAATATTATTTCATATAATTATAGTGTGTATAAGACATGTAAGCGTCAGTTCATTGTACTTTTAGACGTCTATTTATTACGAATTATCAGTTTTTCTTTAATATTTATTTATTAAATTGGAATGTATTATACGTTCAAACATTCCGGAAGATATCCTCAAGTTAAGAAGATCAAAATAGACAGTCTAACTACGAAGCGGATTGTGACTATAATATTAATATATTACAAGGAAGGTATGTCCATCGCATATATACATTTCCTGAGCAGTTGTCACTGAACTTGGCAAAGACATTAGTGTCATATAGCTTTTGTCACGTGTGGCATTTTTTGTCGTGACCCTGGCCCTTATATTTCGTCAACATAAATTTACTTACAAATTTTTTTAGTACCTTAATTTTTAGGACTCCACAACACTCAAAAAAGTACTACGTTAAACTAAAGTCGGTAAATTAAATATTAATATCGTAATATTAAATTAGAATGTGTGAACTTTTTTTTATAAGAAAATAAAGTTATAATTATTGGTGAATATTCCTATATCAAATAATAAAGGATGTACTGCGATCTTGATCTAAGTCCGGTAAAAAAAAGTGAAATAGATATCATTCAAAGGAAACGTACACCTGTTTAAAGAGCAGGATATAATATTGAGTCAATGTTTAATTAAGGTCGTTTAGGATATTGATCGAAAGATTTCAAAGTTAAGTACAGCGTTTTTTCTTATTATCATCATATGAATCTTGCACGTTTTTATCTAGCGTTTTGTGATTTTTTCTCAAGTGAATAAGTTTAATGGGCTTGCTTTTTATAGTTAGTGCTCTTTTGTTATTCTATTAAACTATCAACCTGTGACTGCCTAGCCTGTAAAGCCTAAGGCGTTCTCTATGCAGTTATCTTCACGATATTTTACTTGAATTAAAACAAATTAATCATATGCAAAATTCAGTAATACTAGCCTGAGTTTGAAGCTCTATCGGTCAATGAGCACGCGTTCTAATCATTGGGCAACAGGGCCGGTGTGTAATTTATTACAATTACATATAATAGTGTGATAAATAAATAAATTGTAAGTTGTAGTCGCCTAGCTTTAAACATGTTGAACGAAACTTATGAACTAAGTTCGAGATTGTCAGCATCAAGTTTAGTATCTGGGTTATGCTACTAACTTGTTAGAAAATAATGTATGGAATTATTATATGGCAGCTCGTGTAATCCGCTGCTATTAAAAAGTCAGATATTATATTCAGTATCATTAAAAGGATAAAAATATATATTTATTGTTAATTGTTTAGTCAGAAAGCAGCTAATAGCGGTCACGCACGTGCGATTGTCTTTTGTTTCGATTACAAACATTTGTTAATTTACAAAGGGCTTTTGTGACTAACTTTGAATATGCTTTGTATTGTCCTACAGTTGTCAGTACACTTAAAGTCGTATTCGTTACGTCATAAATAAAATCAGCAGCGGTATATGTTTGTGTGTCAGTCGTGAAATGTTGATAATCGACTTATAGTGATACGCTACTTTGATGTATATATCCTTTATATAATAATATTTTTAGAGCTAATATCGCATGCCATTCTGGTAATTCAAGTTCGTGCTAGTTATAAACTTCATGTATATTTTCGGGTTTATTTTTATACGTGTCGTAATAACCAGTGACTTGTTTCTTTTTGAAAGTATGTGATAGAGAATCGTATATTTGTCTAATAAAAGATGCACAGTTAAACAAAAAAAAATATTAATTAAAAATTACAAATAAACTTGCCAACAAAAAGAACATATTGTTGCGTTGTTATTTAATTCAAAGAATGAAACTAAGAAGGATAAAAAAATGTGCTCGGCTATGATTTTAATAAATAAGAAAGATTTTTTCGGAGCTAATGGCTCGAGTTTGAATCCTTTTGTTATTTGAAAATGAAAGTGCTGCCGACTGTATTTATATTCTTGTGCGGCTTTTAGCGAACCCCTTGTTTGCAATAACAATGAAGTAATTTCACTTCTTTCATTACAAATGGGTAGCTATTTATTGTCTTGTTGGCCGGTTCAGCAACTGATCCTCACCGCCTTGGGTGTCGTCTGTTCAACACAATGCTTTTATTTTAAAACTTTAGACCACAATTCGCTTTGCATAAGTTATTATGAAAAGTCTCGCCAGTGTAACCAGACGCCGAAATACGGCTAATGATTCGCCGTATTCAGTGAAACGTATGACGTATTAATGTTGTTCGTAGTCGTTAAAAGTAATTAATATACGGAACCTACAAAACTGTAGCAACTGGATTAGTTGCGCAGTCTAGGTTTTCATAGTTAATTAATTTTCTCAACAAACAACTTTGTTTTACTTCAGCATACATATTAGGTGCACCTCGATGGCGAAGTTTACTTTAATGATAGGTTTCGTGAAACAATTAGTAGGGCGTCTTTGTTTTGTTTAATTTTATCTTTAAGATTTATTGTATTGGTTTGGCTGTTATCTTAACTCAGGGCGATCGTCCTTCGGCCGGACCGTTCCTGACTGCATTAGGCTCAGGTAGGATTGAACATTTATCAGACGTTTTCGTTTTTTGTCGTTGCTTTTGTTATTATTTGATATCTCGTCGATGTATTAATCTCGCGTGGGGCTCTCCTAACCGGTCATTACCTCAAACTTTGGGGCGTAGTGCGCCCGGATGCCTAGTTATTACGGACATTCTATTAAAATAACCCTGTGTTATTTGGAAAATTAGACGTATCGCTAAATATTTTATAATGATGGGACATGATATCGTTCAGCAGTCCGTAGTTAAATACTATTAGTTAAGCGAGTCAAGAGAAAAGCAACGGTTAAAATGCCCTTTTAATATTATGTACCGTTTAAACGTTTATTCGATAAATGGTAGGAATGATTTTGTTCTTTTTGTGTGACCTTGATTTGAATGTAGGGCCAAGAAATTTATTAATGTGTTGCTTCAATTATTTTATCTGTAAAGAATAACTGATTTTATGAATTATAAAGAATTGTTTTTTAAGATATTAACGTGTATTCATAATTATTATGTAGTATTAATGATAAATATAACCGGATATAATGCTGTTGACATATTGTCATAACTTTACGACATTCAATTTCTTTTTAATTCGGAGCCGAGTCGCGTTCATTGTTGGCGTGCGAGGTTTCGTTTAGCGACGGAAATGAGAAGGAATTTCCCAGGGAACCTTTTGGAATACGAATATTATTTGTCAACAGACGTCCCCAGTTTCCACAATGGACATCGTCGGCGCACCACGCCCCGGAAAGAATCAATTATTTGGTCTTCTGTCCGAAGAAGCGTCAAATGGGCGAATTGTTTGTTTAATAACATTACGTCGCCTCTATAGAAGTCAGTGTGAAATATTCGCCGCCTTTATTCGGAGTATTTTAGTAAAGATAAATTGTTTTGTTGCATTTTTTTTACTCATAACGATGTCTCTATTTCAAACGGATATGTTTATATTTTTTTGTCCGTTTCCTGTCTTCGAAAGTTTTTAACAGTTTTATCGCGTTTGTTTTTTAGTCCGGGTCGTAAATTTTGGACTAAAACGAGACATATTTTATACTTTTCATCGTATTATATCTTTTATTATATTTGTATTGTATCATTTGGACGTCTCATTCTGATTGTTACGTTTTAATAACGAAAATAATAAATACCAAGCTGATTCCTGTTTAAGTATAGGAAAGTATACGAATAATGGAAAATCGTATATAGGGTTTATTCATTTCGTTTCTGTATGAATAAAAAATAAAAATTAAAGAAAATATTTTTTTGAAATATTAACAGATCATCTAGATAGAATCTGTCTGTATCCGTTGTTATTGTTGTTGTAAAAATGCAAACCGTACCGTTTAATGTTCAAGTATTTATAAAAAACCTTTTATCTCCAATAGTATTATTAAGAATGAACACAAAAATTACCAACAGTAAAGTTATACCACAATATAATACAACATTAAATACTACGATTTTGGACTATACCAAAATGCAGTTAAATAATAATATATAAAACCTTATTAAATTTTAATATTCAGGGTCCATGAGTAACACTTGTTACCGCCCAGAATGTTATCCGTGATGCTATTACGAATGCTAGTCGCTGTACGGTAGCTAGTCGGAGTCATCATCGGCCATCTCTATGCCGATGCCATAACGTAAAGTGCGTTTTGAATATCTTCTTAGCGTTAATATTGTTTTTTAAATTTCTATCAAATAACGTTGTAAACAAATGTGAATAACGTTTAAAAGTATTTTAGATCGTTCCTTGGTTACCAACGAGCTAGGGATGGTGGGAATTACATCGGATTCGTTCATGTTAATTTATTTTAAAACAAATCGATTCAAAATAAACGGACGTGTTCGATTTTTGAATTGTATTTTTTAAGAACATCTAAATAATAATATATAATGGAACTCATTTCGTTTAAAAACTTGTATCGAGTTTAAAGTTTTCAAGCCATATCTTTATAATTAGAAGTCATAGCATACGATTCTTAGTGTAATTAGAATCTATAGTAATTTGACTTGGTGAGGCTTTGTATATGTGTATCTCGGCTATGATTACCATCCTCTCATCATGTATTCTACTCCAAATACCAATACGTAGTATTGTTCTGTTCAGCTTGTCTTCCTACTACAAGTGTGAGGGATAAAATCTTAGTTTTATCTTAATGTTGGTGAAATGAGAAATTATTAATGTCTTAATGCACTAATGTCTATGTGTAGTGGTCTTAACTTACTATCAGAGAATCCATTTATCAGTCCATCAAAACACGCTATTAAAAAGAAAGTAATACGAGAAAAAAAAAAAATTACCGGATTTAGTCTTTTTAATTTGTATTAGATTATAATGCTCTATGACTCTGTAAAACCTCTGCGTTCAATGATATCCAATCGGATACAAAGCTACTCAAAACCATTGAATAATTTTAGAACACATGGTAACTTTTTTATTCGCAGAAAACCCATGTTTTGACAGAAAAAAACAGTTGGTCGGACCACACAAGCGCAAGCATTCATCT
The DNA here is from genome assembly GCF_905220365.1 of Vanessa cardui. Lineage (NCBI taxonomy): Eukaryota > Metazoa > Arthropoda > Insecta > Lepidoptera > Nymphalidae > Vanessa > Vanessa cardui. The sequence goes on along the minus strand of NC_061125.1, from coordinate 13,898,468 downwards.
AGTGTTAAATATCACGCCGTTATATTTGAATTAAGAACAAGTTCTAATATTAAAAAATGCCTTAATTATACGATCGATGCTTTAATTACTTTTTTATAATACGATGTATTAAAAAATAATATCTGTTTACGATTCGTAGTGAGTCTAATGAATATGTAAATTTTTTGATTACTGTCATTTATATATTTGATTAGTACGCGCCCGATGCCACACCAGGCCTTAGATGTTGAATAGCCCCCAATAAAATCTATTTTACAGCCATTTCCTCCCTAGCTTCGTTTGGTATTCGTCCCAGGAACTACTAGGTCATTAAATCCTATGTTTGTTTGATTTTTTACATCATTGTTAGTTTTATGATAATAGGTGTTCGTTTCGTTGCTTGTGTTGGATCTCGGGAGCGATACGGTGTGAAACTTAACGCCTTCATTCACGCTGCCTTTATTGAACCATTTGCTTTAGCAAAAGCGATATCGCATTCATTAGAGCTTGATAATTTTTTCTATTATTTAAACACAATAAGAAAAGTTTTATTAACTTTTTTTTAAATTGTAATCTTTAGTCGATAGATAAAGTATTGAGTGGCGCGAAACTTAGTGTCGCTTAATTTTCACCAACTATGAAGTCTTTTCAGTACTTTGAAATCGGACCGAAGCTGCTCTCATTAAAAGTTGGTCAGACAACGATACCATGGAATTTATCAGCTCGAAAGTGTTCCAAGGAAAGTTCCCAGTCGTTATTTCCTATTGTGCTTGACAATAAGATTTAACTAGCGACCTAGAGATACCGTCAGCTCGCTGACCAATTCGCGAACGGACTGCTCACGTAATAGTTTTGTTGTTATCGCTCGTAACCACTCTTCAGTTGCGTCTGGGACGATATTAAAAAGATTTGGCAGCGAGCCACCGAGATATTGATCTTTATGCTTGGCCAGACGGCTATAGGAGTTTCCTAAGTGCCATGCCGGTTGGTTTAATGACTTCCCATGTTTGTAACTTTGGATACGATATTTTATGTACTTGGCGATAGCTTTGGACAGTTAATGCTGTTGATTTCGTCGTTTGGAATTACACACATTCATTTTATATTCTTACCTGTTAGTCACGAATGAATTATCTTTATTGATGAATGACGATGCCCTTTATCGTCAGTTGTAATTTAATTTCCTTGTACGTATCCCACAAAATTTTTAGTATCAGCATTGTGTCATGTGCCCGTTGAAATGGATACGATTGATGATAGTGGTCCTGAAGATAAAAAAAATCGTATGAGATAACAAATTGAGTAGTTTGCTAAGTAATTTTGCGCAGCTGCATTTTGAATTGTACATACATACGTTTATATGTGAAGTTCAAATTCACACATCAAAAGCGGTGTTAATTAAGTTGGAAACGTGTGAAGAGTGACACCTGCGCTCGTATCGGAGATCAGACCGTTACAGTTTATGGGGCGTCTACCAAAAACAATGGAAATCGCAAAAAGTAGAATGCGGGCCAGGGGCCAGGTACCAGGGGTGCAGAGAAGGGTAAGCGTACGGGTCGCGGCGGGGTTCCACAATTTATGATTGTGCCGTGTCAAAGTGTTAATGAACGTAGTCTGTTGCTCTTTATTGAGATAACGCGCGCAATCGATGGCCACGCCGAGCCCGGCCCATTACTTATTGCGCCGCCCGATCTTGCGTGTCTCTTTATAAATGTACTTATTTTTTGCTCAATACATTCGTGCCAAGTAACTATTATTAACATCGTACGAGACAATTTATAAAGATGTTAAAGATTGCTCTCTGATTAGAATATCTACGTCTAAAACTTAATCTTTGTTATAAGCAAAGGACTGTAATAATATTCTTTACAAAGAGCCGGTTCATCAAAAAAAAAAAAAATTAATTTGATAACGTAACAGATAATATATAAATTTGTGTTGAATCTTTTAATGTTTTTAAGATGGGTTTATAACGCTGTATACGATATAGTTTTTTTCGTTGTTATTAATGAATTAATACACGACCCATCATATTTTTATCTGTACAATTGACATATGACATATCGTTAGTTGTATTTTTATACGAGTGCTCGAATATTGCGCGTCATCGATGCATCTCGATCTGATGCTATCGTAATTATTTTATCATTTATTGTATAACCTTATATGTATATATAGTATTAAGTTTTTACAATTGTGCACATGTGGACAAAAAACATTTTTAAAGTACAGGATTTTTTATGTAATTGATTGCATTATTGCGTTAGTTCTGCTGTTTATAATTGTAGAAAATGTCCATGTAAATATTTACTTTCCGATCGTAGCGCCATCTACCGATATAAATGTATAAATTACACAAAAATATTATCGGTATCTGTACAATCGTTTAGGACGATTTGAAGTAAGTTGAAACTAACTATTATTGCGATGTTTCTATTAAAGATAATAGGATATTGAAAATGTCCTTAAGATTACATGTTCTTGTACCCATATGAACGCAGCGTTTCGACGCGATATTATCACGATATGCTTCGCACAATTTCATCATTAAATAAGTTAAAGATTTATTTCTCATATTGGTTTGAACGATATTTTAATTTATTTTATTATTATATCGTTTATTTTCATTTCAAAATATATTGAGGTTTGTTTTGTTAATTAATTATTTTCAGTTAATATTTTTGTATTAAAGTTGGGAATACATCGGCGAGCATTACTGATTTGTTGTTAATGTGCTAAATTTTGCTTTTTTTAAATTTTATTCTATATTCTGTGATAAAGAAAAGTATTGTTAGATGAAATTTGAATATGTCGGATAAAATGTATTTACACCAATCCGCAATGAAGCGTAGTGACTAGTGGAATGTGCTTTTCTATTTAGAAGAAATCGAAGCTTATGTCATATTGGCAACTGTGACAACATATTGGAGGAAATTAATATCTTATTAGAAATATTATATAAATAAATGTAATCTATTCGAATAAGTAAAGGAAATTTAGTGAGTATTAAAGTCATATCAATTAATCTAGTCAGAAATTAAAAATATCCTATTTATTATTAATAAGAAAGACATAACCAGTATCGCTTACGCGGTTTTGATCCCGAAATCGTGGGTTCATAAAGATATGAAAATAGAACACCAGCCACGGGTAATCTCATTTTAATCAAATACATATAAATATTTATAAGAAGATAAAAATAAGTGTATAATTTATTTTGCAATCCCAACACGTACATTGTATATGATTACATAATAAAGTTCAAACGTTATATATTCGTAAGACGTTGTTTCAATCATAGAATAGAGATAATAATTTCAGTACCGGTCGCGGGAGCCGGGCATTCGTCAGCGGTTGTCCAGTTATCAAAGATTATATCGATCGATAGCCATTGTCCCAACTCGAGCTGCACATTTAAATGTTTTCAACATTTACAACAAACAAATTGATGAATCGTCCGCTGATAAACATTGCTTCTTTATCTACAGAATGTCTCGTCCTCAATTTAATCTGATGTTTGAAATACATTGTGCGTTTTTCTTTTGTTGCAGGTATGCAATCCTCGGTTGAACTGATTCATCGTTAGAGATTGCAGGTTTTAATACTAATTTTAAGGTTATCTTTTTGATTTGTTTCTTTAATGAACTTAATTAGAGCTGCTAAATTAAATCCAATTGGTCATATTAACTCATATCCCTATTCCGTTACGTAACGCGTAAATAACATTATTTATCTTTCCAACGTTCAAAATATATATATTTTGACTATCAATTTTTGGAAGATTTTATGATACCAAAGTGGCGGTCTGTTTGTAACTCACGGTTGAGCAAAAGCCTCTTTTCCCCTTAAGAAGATTTGGAGGTTTCCTTGGAATATAAAAGTTGATGTCAATATGAATATTGTTTTACAAAGGAATATTTCCAACAATTTTATTCGTGTCTCGCGATAGGCGAAAAGTACACGCAACAAGTGATTTGTTGCACGCTCTATTACAAGTTAGGGGCTTAAGTTGTCAACTTAGAGTCCAATAAGATAGACTTGTTCGTTCTCCGCTCACTCTATTCAAATGCGATATCGCAATAATTTTCCGTGTCCCAAAGAAACTTTACAGAGCAATACAACGACAGTGTAACGCGTTGACAAGCCGTTTCAGAGCAACAAAACCTTAATGCGTATCGAAAATATGGTACATTTTGTCTTCCATTGAAGTGTTTGAATAATAAATCGGTTTAGATATTCATGGAGAATAATCGATGTATTGTAAAATGTAGTTCTAGTTCGTTGATTTATTTTCTTGAATTGTATTCCAATATGATGTAACGGGAACTAGTATTACGATTATGTTAAATACGATAGACTTATACCGACAAGACTTGTTAGTATATTAGATCAATAGAATGAGCCTAATAAATCCTATTGTCTGTTCGGTTGCATTATATTTAAATAATATAGTGTTAATATACTATATGGACATACAATGAAACACACCCAAATTAAAATTAAAATGTTCCTTACGTATAATATAAAATAATCAGTTGTTATAATCATAAATTCAACCTAGTTCAGATCAAATATATAGTTTGCAAATAAAATATATATGTATTTTCCTATTATACGTTTAAATTTTTGAACATTCTAATATAATAACGATGTACCGTCTAGAACGTAAAAAAAATATTCGAGAAGTAGAAAATAAATAAATAAAAATATATATTCGAGAAGAATTTTAAACGTTCGTTCAATTTTTTTTCCTCGTGCTAAAATTACTACTAGAATCTATTGTTGCTAGTGCCAAAAACTGTAGGCAAAATTTCATCTAGTATTATAATATACAGATGTAAGATATACGTAATACATAAGCTAAGAATAAGAAGAACGTGCTACGTTAAGGTTGCACAAGTGTTTTTTTATTGAGAGATTTATTAAGTATTCATCGAATGTTGCACTGTAATTAGAGTTTGATGTTACTCTAGCGGACAATTTTCTTTAAGCATTAAATTTATATTATCTAGTTTAGCAAGGTTATAAGTTTTTAAGAAACACAGTGACAACTGTCATTTTGGCTCCGAAATCAAATTTAGGATACTACTTTACCCCGTAAAGTCAATTTGGTCCACGCTGCCGGCGTTGGTTCTAGTGTACAATAATAGCAGCTGCAGATACAGCTAGGTTTTCGTCTAGTATGCCCGTAGGGTAATTGAGTATATTAGCATATAACGGACACTCACACTGACTTCATGCATTACTTTATATAATTTTAATAGTATATTAATAAAAACTTAAGTATATAAGACTATCTTATTGCCATTACATTGACAACTGATTCATTTTTAGGTTCAGGTTTGTGTTTCAACGAGATTGTTTTGCTAGTATTTAGAATTTTAATATTGACTTGCATACAAGTGCACAACAAAAGTTTTTTATTTAAATGAATTAAGTTTAAGATTGTTATCTAATTAAATGTACATTAAATCTTGCCTAACTGCCTGATTTGTCTGGTAGTTTGTACGGCTTCATATAATGAGGTCACTGATTCAAAACCCGGGTCAAATGCTTTAATAATTGCCCGAGGTTAAGAAAGCTACACTTTAACACTTTTAATATTCTCGACGTGATTACAGGCAAATTATAAAAACTTCTTATTTACGTGTAAAGCGTGTAGCGAAAGTGTCGTTTTCGAAATATATAATTCGATAACGACATTAATTTAATTTCCGCATAACATACGATTAAAGTAAAAACGAAACATGTAACAAAATAACGTGTGGAAATACATCAGAAAGCATCGCCGATGTGACCTAACGAGTAAATTACACGACTCGAGTGTTTGTGGAACGCCCCTCGCCTTCGCTTTGAATTTCTGTACGTAAAATAGCGCACCTAACTGTTTTCGAAGAAGACGCGAATTGATGGCAATTTCCTTTGAGGCTATTATTTATTGATGTATAAGTCGAAACTACATCGTTAATGTATATTTTTGTATATTGTTTTTATAAGAGTCGAGATGGCCCAGTGGTTAGAATACGTGCATCTTAAATGATGATTGCTAGTTCAAACCCAGGCAAGCATTACTGAATATTTATGTGCTTAATTTGTGTTTCTAATTCATCTCGTGCTCGGGGTTGAAGGAAAACGTGAGGAAACCTGCATGTGTCTAATTTCATAGAAATTCTGACACATGTGCATTTCATCAGCCCGCATTGGAACAGCGCGGTGGAATATGTTCCAAACCTTCTCCTCAAAGGGAGAGGAGGCCTTAACTCAGCAGTGGGAAATTTAACAGGCTGTTGTTGATGTTTTGAAAACTCATTGACGCCTTTGGTATCATTCGCATTTTAAGAATTACGTTTAAAAAAGTGTCATATTCCTCCGAGTTCAAGGTTGCTTCATACCTAATTTCATGACATTTGGACATACAGACAGATATAGTTACTTTTGCATTTATAATAATATTAGTAAACGAGTAATGTAGGTATGTTGATACAAACCAACAAACTAAAAGAGGACTTGACTGTAAATTGTGGAATATACAATTGAATTTAATTCATTAAAATGGAGCATGAGTTACCATGAAGTGTTTTAATTATATCGCGGAATATGTAGAATTATCTCTAAACTAGTTCTTAAAACGCAAATTATAATACTGGAAATGGGTGTTCTTGTATTGCATGCCCTTGATTGTAAATTAAGGTTAGATCTTCGACTTCTATTAATTATTTATCGTTTAATATAAATTATGATTCAGGATGATTCATAAACTTTTCATGTTGAGAATTATGATTCGCGAACAAAAAGTTAATTAATAGTTTTATAATAATAATATATCAATTATTTTAAATATGATTGATAAAGCTAACTTTGTTTATAAATATCGAGAAATAAACTGTAAGAAAGAAAAAAAAATCACAAAATGGTGGTTCAAATAATAGTAGTAAATATTTTATTTCAAGGTAAAATGGTAGTGAAAGACTTAAAAAGATCTTACTTAGTTAATTGTATTTAAAAGATTGTGTAAATTTTGTTATGACATAGAAAAATATTATACACTGTGGTGACTTATGATTTTAATAGCTTATTTTTGCTTTCGAATAAGAAAAACGATTCGAATATGATCGTGAACAATCTTGTTAAATGTGTGTATTAGATTAGTATTTTAGGAATAATAATAATAGAAAATAATAAAAATATGCACTCAAATTAGGTACTCCATATGTACGAGTATTGGACGCGACGCCTTGTCAACGACAGAACTCTCCTTAATCAAAGAAATGATAAATAATATATCATATTATATCAACGAACGTTTTATGAACTAATACTTGTTATTTATGTGCGTCGCAGTTGACATAAGAAATGTATGTTGTCTCTCGTGCTACGACTTAATCTGCTTTTACGTCAAATCTCATTAGAAACCGTCCAGTTGTTCGAAGAGGCTTGACAAACATGGAAAAAACATGCTTATTAAAGTAGGCTCTATCAAATTTTTTTTTATTGACAATTCACAAGATAAATTATATTTATATAAGTATTATGCCAGTATGTAAATTGACGAATATGAATTCCGAGATTTTTGTTATCTGTATTATTTTGTTATATGCCTGATTTATTAATATTTACTTAATTTAAACACACATTCTGTCAAATTTTTTATCAATATTAAGAATACAATTTGCCTTAAAATGTATCAAGATAAACTGTTACAAAGTTATGTCAATTTTTCATCGCATTATCACAAGCCCGGCTAGCTCAGTCGGTAGAGCATGAGACTCTTAATCTCAGGGTCGTGGGTTCGAGCCCCACGTTGGGCGGCATTATTTTTTTAAATGGTAATTATTTTTCTTCGTATCTAGGTTAATTTCTGCATTTATATCAAATGTAATGGCCAATCGGAATAGACTGCGGAATCGTTCGCTTTGTACCGTTGAAAGGGCACGAGATGGCTCTACAGTACGAGAGATTCCCACGATGCAGTCACATACTTGACTTTGATGGTTCAGTTCATATCGCCGGATTTGAACAGTAACAACGTACTACCGAATAGCTCCGGCGGTACTTATAACACGACATTGCCGTGTGATAACTATCAGAACTGTGAGATTTAGTATTTCTCGCTTAATCTATTACGTTCGCTGTATATAAATTTCATGATCAACAGTGACGTTTTAATATGAAATATGTGTAAAGAATTTTAATAATAGTGTTTATGTGTAAAATATTTAATCTTACATTTTATTAGCACATTGAGGTAGTTTTGTTTTAATAAAAAATGTATAGATGGCGTTACTAGTCTTTTACATCGCGCTAACGTTTTGTGCAAATGACTTATATACTAATAATATAAATGCGAAAGTAACTCTGCTATTTTAACATGCTTAAATCGCTGAACCGATTTAGATGTACTTTGATATCGAGATGGTTCGAGTGGTCTAGTAGTGTATACATCGGTTTTCATGAGTACGCCACTCCGAGATCCCGGGTTCGCTTCCTGGCCGATTCGATGTAGAAACAGTTCATTACTTTTATATTATGTTGTCTTTTTTCTTGGTGTTTGTGGTACCGTCATTACTTCTGATTTCCATAACACAAGTGCTTTAGCTACTTGGGATCAGAATGTATGTATGTGAAGTTGTCAGATATTTATTTATTATCTTACCTCAGTGTATGTGCTATATACCTAGTTTTATTTTATTAGTAAAGGTCAGATAGTAGTTATGTTAGTTCATGTCAGTAAAATATTTTTATTTGAAGCTTATTAATTCCAAGCTCAGTGTTTTCAGCTTAGATCTAGTATTCTTGTTATAGTATATTGTTTTTAGATACAAAAAATAAATAATACTTCAGTTAATCAAATAGTGTTATCTGATCTGATCTCGATAGCGTCCGCGTCTTTTATTAAACGAAACGTTTATTGTTTGTTTATGTTTCGACTAATCTTGAAAATAATTGTGATTGCGATGTCTGAGCGAACAAAAGCTACTTTGATCTTATTTAGATTGCTCGTTAGTTTCATAATTTAATTTAAAGCAATTCAATGATCATATGATTTCAAACAAAGAAATAATAAAAATAAACATCGAAATATAATTCTGTTGTAATTTTCTAGTATCTGGAACAATCATAGCATTACCGTTAAGACGGTAGTTCTCGGAACAGTTTGCATTACTTGACTCCGCTAAGTATCTTGAAATTATCCTGATCATATTAAAACGAATACCGCTATTCTCTTTCTACGATACCTCGCGCTACTATTATTGTTATTTAAGAGTGAAAACGTATCTACGGAAATATTATGTTTTTGCAATAAATACGAGGATTTATATGGATTTGTTATATTGTATTTAACTCAAGTTATATTTTATGTGGTAAAAGATTTTTTTGTTGTTTTTTAAATACTTTTTTTAACTGACGATATTTTTTTTGAATGTATCTTTTTCTTAGAGTATTCCCGCGTCTTCCGATTCGCGTAGGCCGAAGTATAAATATCTAGATAAGCTTAATAAAATTCAAATAAATACTCAACGGTTTTCAATTACAAGTGGCGCAGCTAAATCAGGTTTCCAACGTTGGCTTATTAACTATAAGATTGCGATACTGCTTTATTATTGAAAGGGGGTAAGTAAATAATACTTTCTATAGATAACAAACTGTTATCAGCCACGCATATTCAATTACATAATTAATTCTTATATGAGACTAGTTTCCTGACTTGTTTCGATGGGGGGGGGGGCAGTTTTATGTACTCTATTTCCTTTTCTGCAACTGTGACACACATACATGCAAGTTAAGACGCGACAGTGTAACACACACACACACACACACACACACACACAGAGACTTTCTTATTTAAAATATAAGTTAGGATAAAACGTGCTCTGTCAGTCCTTACGAAAAAACCATCTTTAAAAATACGTGTTAAAAGTGAAATCTTAAAAAGGAATCTTAGCGAAACATCAAGCGACTCAATCAATTCGCCGAGTACCTCCCAAAGTAAGCATCATAACAAGCGAAAGATTGAAATGAGATGATAAGAAACGAATCAGAAATCTCGCCGAAAATACTCAGGTACCTATTATGAGTCGGTAATTTTTACAAGGGATTCCTCGTTTCGATATGGCGGGCAATCATTACATGGGCGAAGCGTGTGCACTTTTTGCGAGATCTACGAAGATATCCGTGCCCTTAAATATGCAGTGTGGGCTGCGGACGGATCAATGGGCGCACAGGTATTTCGATGTGCATTACATCTCGATTTATTTCGTTCTTGATCGAGTACCACGCCGCAACGTGTTAACGATACCCTTTGAAATCTATTTTAAGGGCTTCGCCTGTTTGTGAATTACTATGTAAATTTATTTTTATTTGCGTCTTATTACTGCTATACGTGTTCTTGTTTTTAATCTGTTTCGTTATTTAATTTTTTAATTTAAATAAAAAAAAAAAAATTTACATAAAGCTTACGTCTTAGATAGATAATCTTTCCTTTATGTTTTCATTAAAAGAATGTTTAAAAAATATCAAAATATACTACTAATTAGGTATTTAAACTGAACACATTTAACTGTATTGGGTATAGGAAATAGATAATAAGGAAAGTTTTCGAACATCACAGGTAAAACACAATATGTAAATATAAAATATTTGTTTAACAAAAAAGTTAGAACCGTTTTAAGTTCTTAGAATATCTCACGTTCGCAACTCACTCGTCTGGAGTGCGAACGTACGTCGCCTCGCGATTGTTAAAGAAAGAACAATTCAGGCGATACAAGATAAAAGCAAAGGCGTGAAATAAATTTATTTGTAACTGGCAACCAATTGCTATTTAATTGGCGTGTCAGAGGAGCGCTGGCCTCCCCGCTGTTGAGAATGGAAATTATGTTGATTCTTTTAAGATGATTTGCCTTTTCTCTTTCGAATCGTTTATATTGCTAAAAATATATTAATGATCTGAATAAATAAAAGATATTTTTAAAATCTTTGTTACATTTAAAAGTACGAGTACTATGGCTGTACTTATATATAGTATATATATATAGTAAATAGTCCATTTCTGGATAATGATAAAGTCAAAATATTAAAGTTTGTTGTTGAACATGTTGGTTCAACATGGATTTAGTAGAATATATAAAATTGAGATAGCATTAAATATTTCAAAAATAAATTAACCTTTTAATATAAACAATACATGGAAGGTTTCGTTAAATGCATTCTGATTTATTATACACTTCAAAATACGAACGATTTATGCAGACGATCACGCGAACTATACTCCACATGAGCGTTCGTATTATTTGCCTCTTCGGTTCTGTGCCTTCGTGTAACACTTAGGAGTCAATTTAATAGAAATATTACTTATTCACGTGTGGTACGCCCTTCAGCGTTTGATATACGAGCTTCTTAATCACAACCTCGTTTGTGTGTGATTTATTTCTCACCTGTTGCTCCAATTATTTACTACCATAGGAAGTTCCTCTTGGGCTTTAGTAGGAATTTGCTACTAATTAATCCGATTACATAGACCGCGATGGCCGTGTTTGCATAAGTATTAAACGATCGTAATTTACCCTTCAAAACTTCTTTCGCCAATATTGGAAGTTGGCTCTCGAGTAATTGGTTCCAATGGGAATAAAAGACCGAAGTTATAGAATCGAACAAGATGTACAAGGAAGTAGGTTATGATTAATCAAGGCGTCGTAAATCTAATAAATATTCGTAATGAATGTTAAAGGTGAAGATATTTAAATAAATATGATGAATTGAGATTTATTAAAATAAGGTGTGACTCTGAGAAATAGTTATATGTGATATTTTAATTAAACTGGTTATTTTAAGTAGAATTTATGATTAAATCCACACGATTACAGCTATGATGCTAAATACTATACTATATTTTTTTTCTCTGATGACATTGAACATAAATTAAAGGAAATTAACGAACATAGAGAGCCAAATAGAGAGGCTAAAGGTTAAACCTCCTTTAGTGTTTGTAATGTTTTGTCTTCTTCTATAGTATATCAAATTACTAATGACAAAAAGAGACGAATTGATGTCTAACTATATCAGTCGCTATACCGGTTTTTATGCCGCATATACAAACTGTATGGAATTGCGTGATATGAAAAAGTGTTTCTTGTACCGTTACATAAACGTCAAGTAATAGATGAAATTAGGTTAACAATGAAGGTTTTTAGGTGTAAATTTCCCACAGCTGGACTAGAAACTTCTTAGAAGGTAACTCTTCTCTTAAAGAGGCCTTAGATCCAACTTCACTACTCTGCCGCGGACAAACATATGGCACATTTTCGTCCGACAAGTACAGGTTTTCTCACGATGTCTTCTTTAGCTTCTTAGCGCGTAATGAATTATAAACACAAATTAAGCGCACGAAAGCTCTCTCGTGTTATCAGTTACGAGCCCGCAATCTTCGGTTAACGTTAGTGTTTTCTGACCACTGGGCCATCTCGTCTTTCTTTCATGCTCAAAATCAAGCAGCATGTAAATTTTGCGTTTTGTCAACTGCAATCATGCAGTATTAAATCACGAAAGGCACTATTGTCTAAATCAACCTTAACGGCCTAAACGAAGCATAGACCAGTTCGCATAACACATAACTTTTTTTTAAGTGGTATCACTATAACATTTACAATTTATATATTGTTCGTCTGTGATAAACTATCCTAATTTTATCACCACATGTTATAAAATAAAGTCGCTTTCTCTGTCCCTATGTCCCTTTGTATGCTTAAATCTTTAAAAGTACGCAACGGATTTTGATGCGGTTTTTTTTAAATAGATAGAGTGACGCTGATAATTTTAGAAGATTGTAATGTGATGTCGTAAATAAACAAAATCTGTACTATATTTAGTATCAGTAATTGTACCCGTGCGAAGTGTGGGCGGGTCGCTAGTATTCGATATAAAAATAGTATAATGTATTATTTTTTTATGTAGACGTTTCTCTGTTGCCTTTGTTCCGCTCTCAGCACCGGTTTCTTCCATGCTATTTACTCGCGTGGCGAAATAATTAAACATCGCAGCCATTTTTTACGTTCGCGGTAAGCGCGAAACCAACCATTAAGGTATCAAGTTTCCGATGAGGCTAACTCGATGATTGGCTCTGTCTTAGTCTATGTTGGCACCTGCTACTAAGATGAAATGTTGAAAATTGCTTGTTGCTTCGAGTATGCAAAACGTTCATTGCTGAGGTCGGTCGCACCCTATATTATACGACAAGTACATTCAGATTAAATTGCCTTATCTCTTGTTTATATCTTAAGACAATTTATCAATATGTTTTTTTTGTATGCCTGTTAATTGTTGGTTTCAATTGTGTTCTTATTAATCGAGTAAAGTGTTGTAATTAAATAATTAGTTTTTAATAGTTTGATGTTTTTAATACAAGCAGATGGTCACATAGGTTTTGTCATCATATATTCTACTGCAAAGCAAGTATTGTTGTGTTTCATAGGATATTGCATTATTCCAAGGTTTTGTTTCCAAGGTTGGCCCATTGGTTATTGGGAATTGAATAGTATTTCTTATAGTACCGATAATTGTGGAGAGTGGTGACCACTTGGCTCATTTGTCAATCACCCGACCCACATAAGTTACAATGAATATATTTCTTATAAAGGACGCACTATTTTTATAAACAACTAGTGGGCGACAGCTTGGTTCGCGTTTTAGGGGTTTTGGTTGTCATTATGTAAGGAAAAAAAGTAGCCCATATCCTTCCTTGGAATTCAAATTTGCTTAATACCGAATTTCATAAAATTCGGTTCAGCAGTTTGGTAGTGAAAGAGCGACAGTCAGAGTTAGAACTAGCGCGCACTGGTAACTTTTGTCACGGTGACTGTTTCGTCACTCTTGTCGTGTCCATGAATATGTACGGAGGTGCGCGCACTTTACGACGTGACAATTGGGTGACATTTGTGTCTGCATCTGTACATATTCACGGATTTGACAAGAGTGACGAAACAGTCACCGTGACAAAAGTTACCAGTGCGCGCTAGTGCTTACTTTCACATTTATTAGTATAGTGAATATGTGCGTTCCTTTTCCTATATCAATATAGTAGTGTAACTTTCTATCAGATTATTTTTATGATCGCCGTTACATTTACATTAATGATTAATAAATACAATTGCATCTTATAACGTGCGGCTTACGACCCAATTTTTTGGGCTATGCAAGCCACGCCCACCGTTTTGATGCGGCGAGTAAAAAATTGACTAACCATGGAAATGTAGGAAGCAATCTGCCTTAAAAGCGTATTTATCGTAACAGGGCGAAGATCCTTCCCCTTAAGGCTTAATTCGAGAGGAAATACAGCCTCGAAATTTCTGGCGACCATTATCGCCAGCTGCAAGTAAACCGTATTATTTTAAATTAAACTGTGGATTCTGGTTTGGTTTTCATAACTTATAATTGAATTTTATTGGTGATACTGTATTCTACGTAATACTTTATTTTGTTCGTTTAAATATAGTTCGAACAAAGCGACGTCATTTAACATAATAGGAACGGCCTGTAAATTTCCAACTGATGGCCTAAAGACTCCTGTCCCTTTGAAGGTTTGGAGGATATTTCACCACACTGCTCCAATGTGAGTTGGTGGATTTACGTGTGGCAGAATTTTAGTCACGATGATTTCCTTCACCGCCAAGCAATGCATGCAAATTCAGTGGTTCTTGCCTGAATTTGAACCCGTAATCAGCGGTTAAGATATACGCGTTCTAACCACTGGTCCATCTCGGCTCCATTTTTGAACAGTTTAATTCTATTATCTCATGAATGTTTTGTGTTGTTTAAATTGTTTCACATCTGAATGTCATTTGCTGAGTCGATCAAATAATGCATCCGTATCATGCTTCGTTTAGGCATTAAGCGCTCGTGACCTGAATAGTGCATGTATGTTACTAGATAGTACTAGCTACCTACTAGATACATACTAGGTACTGTAGTACCTACTTGTAACCTTGTCTAAGTATAAATACTTACTATTCCCTCGTCACAGATATTAAACGAAAAAAAAAAAAACAAATTACAGGAAAAAAGGTTCTGATTTGCCTACTTTGATATATAAATATATATATATTAATTGATATATAAATATATACTTATATACGTGATAATAATTGTGTTGCATATGAATTTCCATACATCAATTCTTTTATGTCAAAGTTACCCTATGATGACAATTAAAAAACTATATTATATTATACATAGTAGAGAACAAAGTCGCTTACCGCTGTCTGTCCCTATGTATGCTTAGTTTTTTTTAATAGATAGATTGATTCAAGAAAAAGTATTATGTTTAATACATGCACAATATAGAAGAGAATGACAGACAAACTGGGAACAATGTAAGACATTCTCCAGTACATTTTGTATGAGCATTGCAACCGTGCGAAGCCGGGGCGTGTCGCTAGTTTTGATATAAATGAGTACGTGATTATAATTACATATGAATACCATATTTCGATTTGTTATATCATATATATATGAAAATAAACTATATTAAATATAAAATACACTAAAGGCACGGACAGCATATCTGTGGAGCTTCAATTTTAAAATATATATACACGCACTATTATTATATCTGTGCGGTTTTCTTGGAAACGTAATTAATTTACCGCTTGTTGAATATACAATTTCAAAATTCGAATACGACGCCGTTTTATAAAGCTCGTTATTATTGTGACCGTAAACATTCGATCGGAAGTAACCGTTTACTCATTTTAAGTTAAAATGTAGATATCAGCCAAGCGATAATTGGTGGGTGTCGAAAGCCACTCGACACCGTTGTTAACACCTTTTGCGTTCTCGTTCGACTCCGTGATTTACTTATCCTGTTTGCGATACTATGTTTTTGTGGATGTGCAAACGTTTCGGGAAGTTTGCTCGACGAATTTCGATTTCTTTGTTTTCGATTAACGTTTTGACGCCATCAGTGCGAAGTATTGAACGTGTTAATTGCGTCAAATACGCGATTATAATTTATATTTTGAGATTTATGTGATGGCCCAGCGGTTAGAACTTGATCAAATATTGCGGGTTCAAACCGAGACAAGCAACCAACCCATAATTTATCTCGTTTTTATTATCTCGGCGGTGAAGGAAATATCTTGAGGAAACCTGCACGTGTCTAATTTCATAGAAATTCTGCCACGTGTCTACAACAACCCGCATTGGAACAGCGTGGTGAAATATGTTCCAGACTTTCTCCTCAAAGGGAGTGGACTAAGGCCTCCTAGTCCAGTAGTGGGAAATTTAAAGGCTGTTGTTGATTTGTTGTTGATAGTAAATTGTATCGTTCGTTTCACTTGTAAAGTTATGAAATATGAACTAACAATTGCTGTTTACTGTTCATCAGTTTTTCCATTCGTAACACACACACTATAACAAAAGCGGAGTTCGGCGTGATTTATCTGCCCGCATCGACGACCCGCGAACAGCTCGTTTATTGCCAGCTCGTTATTTATAATTTATTTTTAACGGTCTCCGATTTGTAGCCATACTATATCTACTACGGAATGCGCCGTCGAACGCGTCCTAACCACCAAACCGGCATAGCTACGTGCTCGATTTATCGATCAAAATCACTTTTTTATGTGCCCAATTCTCTTGAGATAATAAGGGTCATTAATATCGATGTTCTTTTTCATTCGAAGCTTTCTTAAATATTTGTGTTCCGTTATTTACTAATCAATAATAATGCATGTATGTTTTACCCGGATAATTACCGTTTGTTAAATTATAAGCGTGTAATGTAATTCGAATTAGTAAAGTAAAATGTCTTGTCTCAGAGAAGCGAGATGGATCAGTGGTTAGAACGCTTGCATCTGAACCGATGTTTGCGGATTCAAACCCAGGCAAGCACCACTGAATGTTCATGTTCGTAATTTGTGTTTGTAATTCATCTCGTGCTCGGCGGTGAAGGAAAACATCGTGAGGAAACCTGCATATGTCTGATTTCATAGATATTCTGTCACATGTGAATCTCAAACCTTCTCCTCAAGGGGAGAGGAGGCTTTAGCCCAGCACTGGGAAATTTATAGGCTGTCGTTGTTGTTGTTGTTTCATAAGCTTATTCACACGAATCCTTTTGTACTTGATCGCCTGACTTCAATTGTATTTAAATAAATATGACTCTCAATTATAAAAGTTAATTCAAAAATATAATTATATATTTGTTGTTTTCATATATCAATAATGATCAATATTTGAGCATCACGTGTTGGTCAAACGAAATTCGCCCCGTGTGAAACAACAGCTACGTTATGAGTCATAACTCAAAATGTAAGGATGTGCTTTTGTGTATTATCAATCAAATGTGTTTAATTATAATCATATCGTGCAAAGATGACACGAAAAGAAGAACTTCCCATATTAATACATGCATAGAAACGGTATCGGAGGTTTATTTTATGTTAATATTCAAATATTTTTGTTAACACTTCACTAATACCCTGTTGCGTATTATACGAGGTCAATGTTAGTAATAAATTCTCGTATTTAATATATCTTATTAAAATTAATGTAAATATTAAAATACCAAAAAGATTAAGTTTATACGCGTGAATATAAGTGAGGTAGTTATTTGAGGCGATGGCCCATGGTCCCAATTTTAGGGCCGGTTTCTACTAGGGAAAAGGTCAAAGGAGGTTCTGAACCATCTCACAGTTGAACCCTGGTCGAATATTAAAGGGCGCCTGATGAATGGCGAGCCTGGGGCACCTAGATGGTTAAGACTATCTATCCGATACATGCATGCTTCTTTCAATATCGATCACAAGTTGGCTTAAATCTATACTAATATTACGAAGAGGTCAAATTTGTTTGTATTTATGTATGAAGGTAATTTGGAGTCAATGATACTATTCTATTCTTTTTCACTAGAGTAAATTGGTAAGCTTTATTTGTACAGTGTAAGTTTTAATAATATTGTAATATTTTCTTTATTTATTTATAACATCTCGATGACCTCCGTGGTCAAGTAGTGTGTACAACGGTTTTCATGGGTACGCCACTTCGAAATCCCGGGTTCGATTCTCGAACTAGTCGATGAAGAAAATGTTCATTACTTTTCTACGTTGTCTCGGGTCTGGGTGTTTGTTATACCGACGTTACTTCTGATTTTCCATAGCACAAGTGCTTTTTTACTTACATTGAGATCTGAGTAATGTATTTGATGTTGTTTATTATTTATTATTTATCTGCAAAGCCAGGTGGAACGCTAGAAGTCAAAAAAATAAATCAAAAAGATTAATAATATGAAAAGTCAGAAGTGCTTACCCGGTATCTCGGTTAAAATATTTTTAACAACGTCCGCTTATACATATTTGCTTTGGAATTTTCCTCATCTCAAACTGGTAATATATGATTTCTAAGTTGTCAAACATTGTCATAACATATGGGGTATATTACGGCGCGGAGCGTGTGCTCAACGTTTCCGGTACATGACATGTAGGAATGACCATTAGTGAATTATTTTATTAAGATTATACAATTGTAGTACGTGATACTCCCACTCGCATGTACTATGTTCTATTTATTTATTTAGTTTTGGAGGGAAGAAAATGGGCTACATTATGACAGGTAACAAGTGATCATAATTACACTACTCTAAAGGTATTGTCTCGCTCTTTACAGGCCGCAGCAAAATAAACTGTTACTGCCTACGCACGAGTGCAATGCTGACACTAAATATACTACAGAACTTCTAAAATTATATACTTTGTTGTCCATGTATTATATATACAAAGATTTTCCTCTCGAATCACTCCATCTATTAAATAAAACCACATCAAAATCCGTTCAGTGATATTAAAGACCTAAGCATACATAGGGACAGACAGCGCTAAGCGACTTTGTTTTATACTGTGTAATGATGATAAAAATGCAATAATTGAAAATAGACAAGACTTTATGTTTTAGTACGTTTGATTAATCTGCTATTTTTAATTATGAAATTTATTGTTTATATACATATATTGTATGCCCCGGCAATGAATTATAAACCGCTGAATGTAACATCAAAATATGAAACGTAATAGATTTTCGCTTAAGCGCTGCAAAGCGCTCACACTGCTCGGACCGCGGGCTATGTCATTCGATGATATAGTTTGGTTACATGATTTGACCGTCGATACACACGGCAGATTTACAATGCGACCAGAAATTTATAGCGATGTTCGATCTAGATGTAATTTAATGTTGTTGCCGTTCATAAATCAAGCTCATCCAATACTCGTGATGATATCCACGCAGGATACTTGTATACTTGATAATTTACGGATAATATACTCTCTTGGTCGTGATTACCTTGTTTTAATTAGATGTGATACCAGATCACCAGTACTTTATAACGTAATTTGAATTTACGTCTCATTTATTGACTAGGGACAGAATGGATCAGTGGTTAGATCAAGTGACTCTTGTCAAATGCTCATTTATTTTTATAATTCACTTGCGACCCAACTTGGGTGCAATACTGATACTAAATAAAGCAGAGAATGTCTGAATTGTCAGTATTTCTTTACTATATTTTCCAAGAATTATTTACAAATATCTTCCTCTCGAATTACTCTATCTATTACAAATAAAACGAATAAAAATTCGTTGCGTAATTTTAAACATCTAAGCCTACATAAGACAGACAGCGGTTAGCGACTTCGTTATAGTTACATTACATCCCATTTGATATAAATATAACTCTTACACGTAAAAGTTGTATGAAACAGCGTGCCATAGTAATTTCCTTGATAGAATTTCTAAACGGTTCGTTATAATCATATTTTTTGTATGCGATATGAAGGATGTGAACTCATTAAAACATTTTTTATTATAAATAATCAATACTTATTTGTGTAACTGTTATTTATGCTATGAAATTATTGGTCCATATGCAGGCCTGTCGACTTGAGTGAGGAAGTTTCAACGGTACCTTGTAACTTTACAACTGTACTCGTTGATAGTTCATAGTTATGTATTAACAGTATGGGTGGATTATTAATATTTATAGACATTTTGTATTATCTTGTATCGAATATGATTCTATTGGGTTTTGGGTTATCGTTTTTATCGGATATTTATTTCAAATTAAATATTAATATTATATGCTAGAATGTTCGTGTTATGTATCTGATATAACTTATAATACTCTTATTTGTATTTGTAATTCGTATGTATATGATATGGTAATGGATTGTTAGCAGTATATAATTTTTCGTCAGCACATGTTGTAAATATATTTATCATAAAGCAACCATGAATGGCTTATACAAATTGTCTTATTATTATTAGTTTTTTTTTATTTAGTACACAAAATATATTATAAATTTAAGAAATATAAATGACTCTTCTTGTTATTGTAATTGACCTGTAATTTTTTTTTTAATCTTATATTATATATTTAAGTAGTTGATAGGCGTGGCTTTGCTAGCATTTTAGGGGTGGTCGTCACGTGTTAGGCAAAAAAGGAGCCCACTTCCTTCCTTGTAGTTCAATTTTGTTTCATACCAAATTTCATCAAATTTGATTCAGTGGTTTCTGACGACCTCCATGGTCGAGTGGTGTGTACACCGGTTTTCATGGGTACGCCACTCTGAGGTCCCGGGTTCGATTCCCGGCCGTGTCGATGTAGATTATTATTAGTTTTCTATGTTGTCTTGGGTCTGGGCGTTTGTGATACCGTCGTTACTTCTGATTTCCATAACACAAGTGCTTCAGCTACTTACATTGGGATCAGAGTAATGTATGTGATGTTGTCTCATTAAAAAAAAAGTGGTTTCGCTGTAACAGAGCAACACACAGACAGACATACAGAGTAACTTTCACATTTATAATATTAGGTATACATAAGCGTTAAGTTTTATGCGAACCATAGCAATATACTTGACTTGACAATGTAGCTTTGTTCTATTTAAAACACATTCAGTTTAAACTAGCTATATTTAATTTAATTCACAATTAAAAACAGCTTATAAAAACAACGTGACACATGTCGACAGAAGCAGAATGTCACTCGGGTTATATTAGGAGTTGTGCGATACGACTAGTTATCATTATTTCGTTTCATATTTAGACTATTTGTTCGTATTTTAATTCTGTATTTAAAAAAAAAAAAAAAACTGTCATATACAATAATAAGTAGATGTGTATTTTCGTTTATGAATTACTAGTTGCTCGCAGCTTCGTTCGCGTTTTAGGGATTAGTTTTCATGTGTTAGGGAAAAAAGTAGCCTATATACTTTCCTGGAGTTAAAGTCTGCTTCATACAAAATTTCGTCACATTTTTCAGTGGTTTGGTCGTGAAAGAGCGACAGATAGACAGACTGACAGACAGAATTACTTTCACATTTATAATATTAGTATATAGTATAGATTAATTCTCACCAATTAGAACACTTTAATATTATGACGTCACACACATTGGAAACTCTGTAATCACAAGGACTAATTTTCCAAATGACTTAAATTTTAATAAATTTAGTATGAACTTTTGTTTAGTAAAAACACCAATGTAGTTGTATTATTCAATTTTTAGTGATATGAGTATTATGTGATACTTCTCTTATAACACTTCTTAGAGCATACTGAATAAATTTTATCCAGAAATAATACAGATCATCAGAGTTTTGTCAAAAATATATAGAAACACGAATAGACACGCAGACAACTCTTAATTAATTGCAGACATTATCATTCCCGTTCATTGTACTTAAGACATAATAGATGTGAGCTCGCTAAGAATAGCCGATCGTAGTTTTTGTAGCCATGCCATAGTCATCCGTTAAACCGCGGCCGAGCCATAAAGCCGACGAGGATGTTTTCCATATTTGTGGTACTTTAACCGGTGCCTGTATCAACTTTTATTGCACACGAATAATAATAGACGGCAAAAGGGACGCGTGAGACAAAGGTTCAAATCGTTTTTTGTATTACATGCGTATGTTTCAACATTGTATGAGGATTTTGTTCTCTTGAGAACTTAAAGTATTATAGAATATACGACGACCTCCGTGGTCGAGTGGTGTGTACACCGGTCTTCATGGGTACGCCACTCCGAGGTCCCGGGTTCGATTCCTGGCCGAGTCGATGTAGATTATCATTAGTTTTCTATGTTGCCTTTGGTCTGGGTGTTAGTGCTGCCGTCTGCCGTCGTTACTCCTGATTTTCCTATACACAAATGCTTTAGCTACTTACATTGGGAATGTATGTGATGTTGTCTCATATTTATATAATTATAAAAAAAGGATTCTTTTAGATAATTATATGCTTGTGATGATGAAACATTGTAAACTAACTGACGCAACTTCACGAGGTTACAGATAAGAAATCCAAAACCCAGTTCAAACCCAGGCTAGCACCACTGAATTATGTGATTAATATGTGTGTATAATTCTTATCGAGCTCTGCGGTGAACAAATACATCGTGAGGAAATATACATGTGTCTAATTTTAACGCAATTCTGCCACATGTGAATTCACGAAACTGTATTCTAGCAACGTGGTGGAATATGTTCCTATCTTCATCAAAGGGAGCCCTTAGCCCAGCTGTGGGAAATACAGGCTGTTACTATTATACTATTAAAGGAAAAACAGACTCACAGCCAGACAATAAGACAGAATTATTTTTACATTTATAATATAAGTATAGGTAGATGTAGAATTACGTTCAAGTCTTATTGTTATATTATATATTTTTTTACATAAACTCTTCACTTATTAATTGGTGAATGTAAAATTATTAGCGGGATTATAATGTGTATCACATAATAGAGTCGTTTAACGAGCCAGGAAGGATGTATTGATTTTCCGGATACGGTAGTGTTACAAGTTTATCTTTACTTGCCGTATTTATCCAACGCTTGTCACTGTTTTGCTGTATAAACATAATATTGTTCCAAATGTACTGTGAAGTAGATACTCCTCGTTTGTTCATATAAATCGAATCTCTAGTTCCATTATTACAAATAAGTCGAATGATTTGTTGTTGAATCTTTACGTGGTATAAAACAAATTTGCTTTTTATGATTTTGATGCGAATTTTTTCAATAGATAGATAGATACATATGACGACCTCCGTGGTCGAGTGGTGTATACACCGGTTTTCATGGGTACGCCACACTGAGCTCCCGGGTTCGATTTCCGGGCGAATCGATGTAGAAGGTTTATTATTCTTCTATGTCGTCTTGAGTCTGGGTGTTTGTGGTACCGTCGTTACTTCTGATTTTCCATAACGCAAGTGCTTTAGCTACTTACATTGGGATCAGAGTAATGTAGGTGATGTTGTCCGATATTTAAATATGCACAATGCAAAATTATAAATAAATCGACATATTGTATTGTCTAGCAACTAAAAAACTGTGAACTGTGTTAGACAATCTGTAGTACATGTATCGTATCAGCATTGCAAACGTGAAGCCGCGGCGGTCCGCTAGTATTAAATACAGTTTTAATGCTTTTAAATAAAGTTGTCGTTTTTAATTTTCATACACTGTTTTTCGCCAATACAACTTTGGAGCTCAAAGACCATAATGTGATATAATAAAAAAAGGAAATGAATGGCCTGTAAATGTCATACTGCTGTCCACTTTCCCGTTGAAGAAAAGGTTTGGAGTTAATTCCACCATGCTACTACAATGCGCATTGGTATAAATATAATACATGTTGAAAAATTTTCATTGATGACACCTGCAGGTTTTGTCACGATGTTTTCTTTCACCATCAACCACGAGATGGAACTTCAAAAGGTTCGATTTCAAGTCGTTGTCATTATTTAAGATACAAGGTTTCTAACCATTACGCCATTGTGGCTCTATATTATTCATGGAAAAGTAAAACAAGAACCACATTTCATGTTAACGCAGTAGAGATTAGAATAATATACTCGACGCGTCGTTAAATAAACAAACATATATCTGTTTAAAACAAATGATTAGTTCGTCATTCAAATGTTGTGTCTAAACTTTTTTTGTGTTAAATTTTCGCAACAAATAGCACTCTCAAGGCGAGTGGAACAACAGGAGCCGGTTCAATAAAAACTAGTTAAGCCATTTACGTATTCAGAATAACTTTGACCGGTGTTATTAATGAAACGGCACTCGGCAAAAAGTGCTCGACTCGACTCTCTTAAGGTTATAACCACATCCTGGACTGGGATCCATTTATGGAAAGTTAATAATTTGTTTGTGCATCACATATTTTGCGAAGCGATATACATATGTATGTAGTTCGTATATTTCTACATGTAATAAATGTAACAGGATCGTATCTGTCTGTAACTTTTTTATGGCATATGTTGGCGGATGGAAAAAGGCAACTGATGCTAAGTGGTCACCATCGCGCGTAGTCCTGTAAGAAATATTACTTACATTACCGATGCGCTATAAATCTCAGGACCTAAGTTGAGAACCCATGCCTGGAGTTACACTGGCTTATTCATCCAGTTAACCAGAACACAGCAAGTTTTGCTATTTGAAGGTGAAATATCTGATGAGTGGGTGATACTTACCCACCCAGACGGGCTTACTCAAAGATCTACCCGAAGTTGTCAGATAATTGTCAATAGTTATTGAAATAACAGACGTGGGTAATATTTTTGATGTATGTCAAAAGACAAATAGGTTTTATTTTTGACATGCTTTTAAGATAAATATATTATTGACGATATATGTTCATAAAAAATAGAAGTCGTATCATAACGATGAATGATGTTTATATCCAGCTAAATTAAATACACATCATCTCGAATATAAAAATTATAGTTGAAACGTTCTCTTAAAAATATTATTGGTGCCGTCGGGTAATTTTTATTTTTCTCAGTAAAGATAGATCGCTTTGGCGATTTAACGGAAAATTAATTTTGGCAGTGAGCGACAGGGCGCGGCCGTGCGATGATTTGTAGCGATCAGAACTCGCTCGTTACACTTCCAGATAATGACGCATACCATTTACTCAAAGCAGGGCTAAGGCAGTAATTCAAGTACCTTATCTCCGGCTACAGGTAATCATTACGGGTGGATGTTTTAGCCAAATTAAATCCGATCGCAAGCGTAAAACGTGCAACACATAAATTGTAAAAAGGTTAACGTTCATTTATGTTAACGCAATAAAGTCCAATCGTAAACTTAGGCCTGGGTGGTATTGCCATAACTTTCATTTATAAGTATTTTAATCCCGGGAAATATTGCGGACGTTATCCATGAATTTGAAATCATTTGCAATACATCAAGTTGATTATTAATAAAATGAAATGCGATGTGAGTATAACTTCAAGGTTGTATTTTGTTGCAACGTTTTTGTGTAACGTTTTTGGGTGAAACGTTTAAACGCACAATTATTACAGCATGATTTTTTTTGAGCCGAGATTACCCAGTGCTTAGAACGCGAGCAACTTAATCAATGATTACGGGTTACAAACCCTGGAAAGCATCAATGAATATATTATTAATTCATTTGCTTAATGTGTGTTTGTAATACAGCGTGGTGGAATAAACCTTCTCCTCAAAGGGAAAGGAGGCCTTAGCCCGCAGTGGGAAAATTACAGGCTGTCCTTGTTGTTGTTGATTTTTTTAATCAATAATATTAATTTTACTTATTAAGGTATTCGTAGGTATTCGTTGTTATCGAGTCATGCGCTTGCGCAGCGGCGTCCTTGTCGTAAGCTGAGCTGCAATTAATCCACTGTAATACGATACGGGCATCCGGACTGTCATCGGACGCGTAATGCATCGTGATTTACGCGCACAGCATCTCGTTAATCTTATTACCACTTCCAATAACTTCATTATCGCATTGCATCAAAATTAATAACATATTAACATTCGAAAATATGCTCTATGTGTTATGTTATAGAGTCTATGTGCGTTGATTAATTCGTCTGGATGTTTCAGATGACTTAACAATTGTCTCCGCTATACAAATTGTTAATATAAATGCTTGTTTAAAAATAAATTGTTATAAGATTAAATTTATTCATTCAACACGAACATTACAACTTGTTTCATAGGTATTTTTGTAAGCTTTTTAATTTGCTACTCTTAAATTGATCTTAATGTAAAGTAGCTTGTAAATTTCCCAGTGATTTTCACGGGAGGATAAGGCTTGGGGTAATTCACCACAATTCGTCAATACAACATGTTAGGTAACGGAATTTCAGCAAACCCATATAATTTGACCTTATGCTTTATAATTCTGATAGTACCAGTGTATTTTAGTGAATATAACTATTGACCAACAGGCTTATTGGGTCGTAAGAATTCCTTAAAAAAATTGTATATAGTATAGTACATATATATTGTATGTTGCCAATTCCGAAAAAGAAAGAAAATATCTCGGCCTGTATAATTTTGGTGGCGATCGGTATATATTGTAAGGTGCTGCAGCTATTTTTTCCATTTGAAAAAATACGTAAAATAAAGAATCATCATCTATGTCTATACTTATTATAAACTCTATATATTTTAATATTGACATTTAAAACGTTGGAGTTGAATGTTCAAAGTACATCATACAAATCTAATCAACATTTAAATAATGAAATACGAACGAAAATCGAATAAGCTAACATAGAAACCTATTACGTAAACCATTACGCCAGTCAGTCGTTAGGATAAGGTTATTATAAAAGAAAATATACGCCTTTCATAGCCCATTGAAATGATGTCGTGTGAAATTAATTCATATTCAACCCACAGTGCCTTGAGGCGGCGGTGGAATCGATTGAAATTCGACATGTTATCCACTAAAACGTGGCAGTAATGGGATGCAAACGATTAGCTCGGTGGCAAGAGCAAAAAACAGCTCATTTAAGGATTGCTTGAAGATAGCTGATTTCCATATATTTTGATAATAGCAACTTCCGTTTATTGTTTTGTCGGACGTGGTCACACTTTGAAGTCCAAGAATAAACACGAAAGCCGTTGGGGGAATTTCAAATAAAGAAATAATTTGAAAAATAGAATTGCTTCTCTTGATTTGTGTTCACCGGCTCTGTAAGAATGGTTAACAATTCTTTACATGGCCAATGTGCGACCAACTTTGGGAACCAACATTTTTTGTCTCTTATACCCGTTGTTGAGTGTATCTGCAATACATGCCATCAAGTGACCCCTTTGCTCATCTATTATCTGATACTAATTATTGCTATTTAGCGGTAGAATATGTGAGGATTGGGTTTTTGGTCCCTACCAGCTCATACGAATTTGATTTTCTTCTCACTGTTCTCTTTAATGACACTCAATCTTTATTTTAATATGCGTATATGCAGATGTCAGTTACATGCAAGGTTTTCTATTGGCTAATCCAAATTGCTGCATATTCTGAGTTTTCAGATCCGGAGCAATAAAATTAATCAATTTAATAAATTTCGAAATGCAGATCGGGATTGCGTGTTCAGCAATGTTAAACCTCCTTATACAGTACATTCAGCTATTGATCCTGCGTCTGATCTTCGTCCGGTCACTTTTTTTTATTGATTCTGCTGTTAATTCGACTTTGTGAAGTTTTCATTGCACGAATAATGCAATTTTACTAAAATTCTTTCAAGTAATTATAATTACGCTTGTAAACAATTCCAAAGTGACCCAATCATCCTAGTTATTTGAAGACGTATTATACGTCTATAACAAGGAAAAACCAATAAAATTTTACCGGACGATTTGAGATTTGAACCCAGGAACTCGAATCACCCAGTCTTACAAATTTACCAACGAGGCATTCATGTTGCATTGAGAATCACAAACATGGAATCGAATTTATTACTAATTGCTTTATAGTCTAAATTTGTTTGCAGGTTCCATGGACAATGTTTACATGACTGATTGCAACGCGCGTTGCTTGTATAACATTTATATTCCTCAGCATCAGAGCATCTGATCTAGTCTTCGTAAATATTCCGTGCTAATGGATGTTCTCTGCTCGTTTTCATAATGCGCTGTAATAAGCCGCCGTATTTAATGCTTCATTAATAATTCATACGTAAGTATTATTAGTAAGGCTTTAATATGTCCAAGCGGCGACCGTCTCGTACAGATTGGATTTTACCAATAAATAACACGACACTATTTGTTAATAATATTTTTTTTGACATATTCTCTCATTTGCATATATTATTTTACATTTTAACTTATCGAAAATTTCGAAATGTGTTACATGATATTTTAATAATTTATTTCGTTGCGATTATTTAAAATGTAGCGTAGATGTAAACCAACAATGAATATTTAGTTGTTACATAAATCATTTTGTTTATAAATCATATCGAGCGTTTGATATTATTTAGACTTGTATATTTAAAATCAGGCGCCATGCCGTCTTGCGATGTTTCGGAGTCACGTAGATCACATTTATATGCAGCTGTATCACACGATACGTTCCCGTTCAATGAAATGTGTATGGCGTAATAAATTATGATATAAATTTTTAATTGAGTTCGATATGCTCGGAAACTCTGTTGGCATAGATTAAAAAAGTTACACGATGTTTATAAATGAGTAACGGCGTATATATTAATTGTGTCCAGTTAAATTAATTACGTGAGACGTTGCTATGATTATAAAAATTCAAAGCCTCATGATAGCCTGTTTAGATTTTCTTTAGTAGTTTTTGAAGCAATTTTGAAACAAATTAAACTTGTAGGTGCGGCGGTTGGCCTCGCCGCTTTCAGAAAATTCTCACACTTCCTGATGAAAGTTTTAACACAATTACCTAGTCCACGGCCATTTCCCTCGGTCCTCGAAGCCTGGACAGAAAAAAAAAGTAACTTGGCAAGAACAAACTAACCAACGGTCCAATTTAGCTACATTCGTATAAAGTTTAATGTACCAAATCTGAAATGTAACCGCGTTTTCACATTCTAACTAAGTATACACCAGGCTACTGACATATAAACTTTTTATACGCTTTTTATTTAGTTTGCATCCATAATGTATGTTGGTTTATTTCGCCTGTTCCTCGTTCTGTTTTTAGTGGAACATTACATTGTCGAGTTTTTTTTTTTTTTATTTAAAATTTCTTCATTAGCATTTTATTACGAATTTGTTTATTGTATTTGTAAAAACGAGTCGTTTCTGAAGTTTGTCGTTATTGTTTATGGTAAATCTTTTATGTTTCCCGCGTTAAATATTTCGATCGAAATTGAATTGTTAAGTGAAATTTTACAGCGTTGTATTGTTTTTATTTGCCTTGTTCTTGTGTTGAAATGAGTACTAATTGCAGAGTGTAAATACTATATTAATTTACATGAATCTATTAAAATTAATAAGTTATTTATCTTTAAGCGTAGATTATTTTTTGTGGCAATTAGATGGAACTATCTTTATCATTTTATGCCGATTACTTTACCGTGTTACTTATAAAAGATAGGAATATGTTCGGGTTGATTTCTTAATAGATAATTGAAACTGTAGATCTTCTCTTATACAAAGTTTTTATGTATCTTTTATAGATTTGGCAAAATTTACTTCGGAAGTCTCTAGTCCAGGAACATTATCTTCGACGTAACTTACAACATATTAGGGATCATATTTACTATTTACTTAATCAATCCTGAAAGTTTCACATGTGCCAGATAAGGAGTTTTTTAGATATATATGTTAAATAACGAACTAACGAACGATACTAACCAATTTATGATATTTGTATGTTATAAAGACCACAGAAATTTAAACGAATAAACTTCTATATACATATAATATGCGTATAAAATATAAAACTAAAACTTTCGAAAGAGACTAAAATTCTTTTTTTAACTTTCCGAATGGAAATAAGTGAATAACTTTTGTTCGAATCTCTTCGGAATAAAACTCCACTAAATCAGAAGAGCGGAACTACTAAAGTTCGATCTGACAAAAATGTGACTAGCATTGTGTCGTTTCTCAAAGTCAAAGCATTCTTTTATTTCGGTCGCGTTTACTCCTCTTGATCTAATCAAAAGTTGGTAAATTTGTTTACATACATCACAGTGGTATATTCATGACACGTATGCGATGCTCTATTCGGCGACGAGTCATATACCTACGTCTTTTGACGTGGCCGTGTGTGACGCCGGCACTGATAAAATGATACTTACTTTACGTACGTACGGACATGTTTTTAATGTGAACAAAATTCGATTCCGGCGGTATCTCGTACACGCAAAATCTAATCCGTTCTCAGTTATTTTATGTATGTTGACTTAATTTATTTTACATTGGATTGTAGACAAACGCGGTACGTAATTTCGTGTCCATATACCGTGTATAAAGTAACATTACCGCGAAGCGTTAAATTAACGAAAGTATTTACATAATTATTTATTATTTCGTATACGACGTTATGGTTTATTTAATGCGTATTTTATGAGTTATTATAAATACTTTACGATTATTACATACAGTGTTCACAACTTTGACGCGTTGATGAGATCGTAAGCGATATTTGACACTGACAAAGATAGTAAATTCATCCGCGCCAGGGATCCATTTTGTATATGACACATCGTGAGTTTGGCGTGTCTCAGCAATGAGTAATAACTCCGCTACGCAGAATGGAAACTGAAGTCTCTTCGGACACGCCATAGGTTAGGCTAGTCCAGTCATGAACAAGACTGCGCTATCGATATAAATTAGCTGTAGTGTTGTATCGCGCTGAAACAATACCGCTGTCACGGTGGCCGTCGTATCGGTTGTCTCCGGCTGTCCACTTCGCACTCGAGCGATAATATTGGCGATTATAAGCTCTGTCGTAAAGTGATACGTTGTAAATTCCCTTGCCACTGTCTCGATAACTTACGAAGCAGCTAGTGTTGCGGCTGGCAGGTGACACGAGCCTCGATAAATCTGCCCTGTATAGCCTCCGTCGTAAACACAGACGAAGCACAATCCTTTGATCTAACGACAAAGAACTCAATAATTTGTTATTACCTCACTATTACATTGAAATTGTACGAATCGTTATTTTAATACATAATCTTTAAATAAATTTTGATTATTGACGTAATCATTAAAATCAAATATGTTAATTTATATACAATATTGACTTATAAATTTATTAGTATTTTATTTGAAGTCGAAATAAATGTTGATACATTAATTTGAACGTTTATTTATATATACGAAAAGTAATAATTTTCGTTTGTTTATAAAACCTCGAGGCTGTCGTTAAACAGAATAATATATAAAGATATATATTTATGTTATACATATAAAACGAGTCGTTATATTTGATGAGTTCACATTATAAGTTATACCTTCGCAGCTTACAAAGCAATGCAGTGTGGCAGCTTCAGGCCTCGGGCCGACCAGATTTACGACGTGGCGGGCTCGTGCTCAAAAAACTATCTACAGTATACACATTTTGCTTGCCGACTGCTGTTCAACAAACAAACAAAAACTACATCCGTTACCAATGAACAAAAAAAAAACAATAGAATATTCTGTTATATTTAATAATATCTATATTTCTAATCTTGGTTGGTTTTTGTTATAAATGTCATCATGTAGAATCATTTTGAATTTCGAAGCAAAACATTAATGTTCTGAAACAGGAATGTGTATAGCGTTTTTGATACTTCATTAGTGTGGTAAGATCGTGGGTGTTGGTTCAAGTACCGTTAACTCATCCTGAATATATTTCTCGATTTGTGATACTAAATATTCTACAGTTTTTTTCTGGTTTCTTTACTATATTTTCCATGTATTGCATACAAAAACCTTTGTCACGAATTATTCTATGTATTAAAAACCCCCCATTAAAATCCGTTGCGTATTTTTAGAGATATATGCCTATAAATAGAAAGACAGCGGTAAGCGACTTTGTATTATACTATGTAATGATAATGAAGAATGCTTTATAATATTTGTTTGATTAAATGTAGCGATTGTTATTATATAATACTCATTTTAGTTCATTGCTATCGTAAGTTGTTGAAGTCTTTAATAAACTTAACAATAATATAAGTTTAGTATAAAAATATTTCGCGCTTGCAACTGTATCCGTGCGAGCGGACCGCGGTACATTTATCCCTTTCTCATTGTAACGGCTCGCGGTTAGTTATGAGCACGGCAAATGCTGGATCTCATTGTTTCAATCTCGGAAACCTCAAGATAATACGATTCGGTTTCATTGATAAATAAAGCTTGACGGCTCCGTAATTTACTTTAAAGTGGAGGCGATAACGGAGCCTTTTCATATTGCTTATAGTTTAAAAGTTCACACAGATCATTAATTTTGAAACGAGATGCGACTGCTAACCTACTTTTAAAATGTTCTGCTGTCGGAGTAATGTATTATCGTATTATAAACAAAGAGTAGGTATTTGTTGTATAATAATGATACATTAGTTAATAGCAAATTACTGAACATCGGTTTGAGCTAGATAGTTGGGGTTCTGTGTCAAGATATTGTAATTAGCTTCAAAATTGGGAGACTAGTTTTTATACCGTGCGTTTAGTTCTGATGTCTGACCAATCATGGTCTCCAGCATAGATGGTTTGTTTTGATTGGTTGAAATTCGTTGTCAATTGTACCAATCTCTTATTAATGACCAATTAAAATTATCTAATCATAATTATATCGAATCAATGAATTCCTTATTTTATTAGTTACATTCTCAATGTTCTATAAATTGTAAAGAAAGTTTGCATATTGTACAAAAAAGTCATGGAAAGCTGAGGCAACTAGTAGATAATGTTTAAACATGTATTATATGAAGCGTATAGAATACCTTAGCCGATAAACACATCGGGTAGCGGACGTTGCAAGTGTTAAGCAATTCGTAAACAATATGTAGTTTTGTAGCGAGGCGGGGATTTTACATGGTTTAGCGAGATACTACAGGAACTGTTAATTGGATAATAGCGGAGCCCGGATCGAACGCGTTTATCACTAATAGGGTTGCTGTTGTTATTGTTTAATATAAAAAATCGAGTTTGGCTCTACTGAAACTTTTAGATGTTTTTTCATAGGTGTTTATTCATATATACATTATATGAATAGTGTAAACGTATAACAGTAATAAGTAGTAACAGCCTGTAAAACCACTGCTGGTATAATGTCTCCTCTCCATTTTAAGAGAAGGTTAGGAGCATATTCCACCACGCTGCTCTAATGCGGGTTGATCGATTCGCATATGTGTGCAGGTTTGCTTACGATATTTTTCTTTATCGACGAACTCAAGATTCATTATAAATACAAATTAAGTACAGGATAATTCAGTAGCGCTTGCCTGGGTTTGTATCCGCAATCATCAGTTAAGATACGCCAACCAAAGAGCTATCTCGGCTCCATTTATTTAATTGATTTCCACGAATTATTTATGAATCAAACCTAGTCAGATAATTTAAAGCTAGTGATGATAATTTAATTAGATTTTCTAATTTATCATTTGCTGGTCATCAATGATCCAATTATTTGAGGTTGGGAAGAATCGAATGTGTATTGGAAATTATGTCATTTTCAAAAATCTATTAATTTAATTTTTAAGTAGTCACCACTGCTCAAAGATATTGTCATCATAAGACATATTAACTATTCCTTACATCGCCATCGAACTGAGATGTTATACTCTGTCCTTGTGGAACTGGAACAAACTAACACTAAGTATTGCTGCTTGGTAGGAGAACATAATATGATGATGGCGTGTTGACATCTGTATTCGAATATAATATATATGTGTGGTTAAAGACGTGCATTGAATAATTGTTTGAACGATAATTGCTTGTCTGTAGGATATGGATATGATATGAATACACTTGGTGGTAGGGCTTTGTGCAAGCCCGTCTGGGTAGGTACCACCCACTCATCACTTATTCAACCGCCAAATAATAGTACTCAGTATGTTGTGTTCCGGTTTGAAGGGTGAGTGAGCCAGTGTAACTACAGGCACGTGGGACATAACATCTTAGTTCCCAATATTGGTGGCACATTGACCATGTAAGGAATAGTTAATATTTCTTACAGCGTCATTGTCTATCATCAGTGCCATGGCCATCATCAGGTGGCCCAAATCTCGTCCGCCAACCTATACCATAAAAAAAAATGCAATTTATTTAAATTTGTGTTTTCTTAATTCATATGAAAAAGACCGTGATGGCTCAGTAGTTCGGCGGTTCGGAATTCAAATCAGGTGTAACCGCGACGAAATTCGTGTGGTTTATTAGTATCTATAATTCATCTCGTGCTCGCGTGGAATGAAAACATCGTGAGGAAACCTGGAAGTAGTGAATGAGAATCTGGCTTTTGTATCCACCTTCCCACATAGGAGCAGCGCGGTGGAGTAAATTTCAATACTTCCTTGAAAGGGAGAGGAGGTTTTTATACAATACATGGGTAAATATGCTGCTACTTTACGTTGTTATATTAAAAATAATCGAGTATTCTCGGTAGAAACTAAGAATCTGTGCTTGTAAATAAATATTTTCGTTTTATTTTTGACTTCTAAACCTTTCAGTTATATTTTCAACTAAAAAACTCAGTGGTTTAAGTAGATACCAGGACACTGTACCAAGACTAGTTTTATTCCTAATATTGATAGGTATCAATAAAACTAAATTTTATACCCTCAAGTAAACTTGATATGAAATTTGAAAAAATAAAACTGAAAGTAAGATCAATGTTACTTCAAGATTGTTTTTTTTTATAAGCGACACCTCATTAATATCCTAAAACGGAAACAGTCGATGCCCACTAACTAATTTATATTTCCTAATTTTTAACATTAAAATAGAAACAACGCTAATTACTACAATAAATATAACGAATAATTTATTTCAGACAGAAACTAGTTAAGTGTGTCAGCTATAGGTTTTTCTATAGAGATCTTAACAAGATCGTGATATTCGCAACACGCGTAAAATATTAGCCTATAATGCTGTCCGGCGTATACTACGTTTCGAAGTCATTAAAAGGTACAATTGAGAAAATTATCCGTCGCCCGGAGACGTTTCGATCGTAAATCCCTTGTTTTTACTGTGGAAGGTCTTAAATCCAGGCATAAAATTGTCGTGGACGAAATGAGGGCCGTTTTAATTAGACGAGAGCGTTGATTTAGTTCGGACACGTTCTTCACCTTTTCTCAGATGGATGGTCTGTTAAAAACTGTGTACCGCTTTTTTTTAAATGATCTGATAGAGATAAAGTATTGAAAGTGAAACGTTTTTCAAAACATGACTGTGTGGATCTCTGTATCTTCGTATGTCTGTGTAATTGGAAATTCAGTATGGATAAGGACCGAGATTGGTTTGAAGGGTGAGTAAGTCTGTGTAATAACAGCTACAAGGGACATGAAATATTAGTTCCCGAGGTTGGTGGCAAATTGGTGATATGAGGTGTCTATACATATTGTAATAATCTATACAGTTTTCAGAGATACAATGTCTGTTTGTTCCGGCTAATCAATGGAATGGCTGGAATGATTTTGATGGTACTTTCGATGGCAGAAAGCGGATGTAATGACGATAATAAGGAAAATTGACTTAGGCTACAACAATATCTGTTTTGCTTAATTCAAACGCGCTCGAAGTCGCGGGCATAGATAGTAATAAATATTGTTTAAAGTATCAATTTCAATGAGTATCGGTAACGAATTACCACTAGGCATTATTTCCCAGGTCGTCTAGCGATATGACCTAAAAAGTGTATCCATTTATCCCCACTGGATTATTGTG
The DNA here is from genome assembly GCF_905220365.1 of Vanessa cardui. Lineage (NCBI taxonomy): Eukaryota > Metazoa > Arthropoda > Insecta > Lepidoptera > Nymphalidae > Vanessa > Vanessa cardui. The sequence goes on along the minus strand of NC_061125.1, from coordinate 13,862,835 downwards.
GCTTAAAACATTCTCGACACCAATTACTTTAATAAATGAGATCTATGTCTAATATTTATCTTTATAAGAAATGGCCCAGTGCCAGGTGATTGCGTATTCAAGCTCAATCATAAATGAATTTCCATGAGTTTAATTTGTGTTTATAATTAGCATCGTAAGGAAACCTACATCCTCCTCAAAGTTTAATTTTCAATACAGTTTTTTTTTTTTAAGAATAGGGACAATGCCCCAAGTTAATGAAGCAATTACTAATATTCCTATTACTCCACCTTTTAGGCTTATCACTTGTGTTAGCAGTAGGGACGTCAATAGCTCAAGAGGTCGGTACTTCCTCGGCGATCCGTAAATGCAGTCTAGTTATCGCAGTACTTATTGTTTGAGATATAAAATAAAGTTCAATTCATTAAAAGTGACACTTATTATGTCAATGCTAATAAGAGGTTCATAATGATCAACCTTTTTCTCTCGAGTGCTAAATTGCATTCGTTTGCTCCTCTCTTAGAGGAATGATAATAATAGCTGTGAATAAAACAATGAAAATGCAACGCGGCCGAGCGCGAATGTTGCCGCAATGAATTGTGACAAGGTAAAAGCTTTGTTCGTTTGGTAAATTAAATTCTAAACGAACACTGTATCCACTGGAAACGCTTAAAAGGCCGGCCTTGTGACAAGTTGCATAAAATATTAAACCACTTCTGAAGTATGTATCCTCTTTAACGTTTCGTTTTTCCTTGTTTTGTGTATAAAACAGCCTGTAAATTTCCCACTGCTGGGCTAAGGTCTCCTCTTCCTTTTCAGGATAAGGATTGAACATATTCCACCCTGTCCCAATCCGGGTTAGTGGAAGACACATGTGGCAAAATTTCTGTGAAATTAAACTCATGCAGGTTTCCTTACGATGTCTTCCTTGTCCGCCGAGCACGAGATGTTGAACACAAATCAAGCACATGAATATTCAGTGGTGCTTGCCTGTGTTTGAACCCGCAATCATCCGTTAAGATGCACGCGTTCTAACCACCGAGTCATCTCAACTTTTCCTTTTATGTATATTAAAAAGAAACTGTCACTTTTTATATTTTCTTTTAGTGAAACGAGACGTCAGCTAGACAACGAGCAGTATCTGTATGATGTTTTATTGTAGGACAAAATGTTTGCTGCATGGAAATATTGCATTCCATGATAAATTACGATGAATTCGCTTTGTTGAAATGTTAAAAGGATGAGGATTGAGTAATATAACGGGCTGCGGGTATCGGTGTTCTTTAACAGATTTATATGCTGTATCGAGAAACTCACGAAGTAGCTATCGACGCGTGGATCCACGCGCGAGGCGTGCTCTCGTAAGAATTCGCGCATTTTTACGCCATAATAAAAATCGTAAATAATGCGAAGTGGCGGTCCGAGTTGGGTCACGACGTGCCCCGGGCCGTTGTGTCGACGATTCGTGAATTTACGAGTGACCCGAGCGTCGTCCGCGCAAATACGGGTATTGATTTGAATGTGATCACCAATAGGTTCTGCTTGACCGATATAAGAAGCTATTGAGCATTTAAAAATACGTCTTCCATAAGTTATCCACCAATCCTGATGAATAAATAAATAAATAGATTTTTCTTTATCTCTATTGCGATATAAATTCTAATGTGTTTGTTCCCGTGTTTAGTTAGTTATGCCTTCTTCTACTTCTTGTTACCGCACTTACCCTTGCGTATTAGGGTTAAGTCGTCAAGTATTATAAATGTATGGGTTACAGGTAGTACATGCTTCTTTCGCACAAAATTTCAACGATGACAAATTGAAACGATGGATGGATTGTGTGAAAGAGGATATGGTTAGAAAGAATGTTACTTGTGAGATGACGTCTGACAGAGAAGTATGGAAGGAGAAGACATGCTGCGCCGACCCCAAATAAAATTGGGATAAGGGCAGGGGGATGATGACTTTGGCTGTGACAACAAACAAGAGAGTTAATTACTTAACTTGGGTGAAATTGCACGGACCTTCTAGTAGAGTATTAATATAATTCATGTAACTACTTAAAATAGATATCGTTTGATATGAAACTATTATTTTATATATTTCAATATAATTGCATTGAATTAAACCTATGAGACTTTTTTAAACAATTAAATATAACTTTACAATCATAATAAAAATACCATTAGTATTGAGTGTTGCCTATTATAGTACGTTTTTTCTATTAGTAAATTAACCATCTTGTTAAAAATACTGGTCAAAAAATAAGAATCAAAAAATATTTTTTGAAATGAAAATAGCTAAGTACATTTCGTTTTCTAACCAACATTAAAAACTCGGGTGACTCTAGGTTGAAGAAATGTTATCGATTACGTATAATATCATATTTATTGCAAAATTAATTAAATAGTTAAACATGTCATTGCGATACATCTACGTGTAAAAAACATACCCGATTTAATTTTGACTAATTTTTACAATCGCATTTTTGGTATCAATAATCGTTATCAATCCATACTGATCCATACTAATATCATAAATGCGGAAGTAACTCTCTCTGTCTCGCTTTTACGCCAAAACTATTGGACAAATTTAAATGAAATTTGGTACACCTGCCCGAGAAATTACATAGGCTACTTCTGTTTTAAACAAAGGGCTAAGACCTCTTTGTATTCAAATCATCAACGTAATATTTTAAGTTAATTTGTAAAGATATTAATATTCTACGCGAGCAAAGTATATCGAGTATTATATTTACATGTGATAATTTAAAATGCTTCGTAAAACAAGAATGATAAATATTAGTATCTATGGCACAGCGGTGGCTTAATTCAAAGGCAATAGAGCGAACCAACTTAATTTTCAGGCTCACCGCAGTCGCCTTTGTATGGAACCTCGCTGGATTAACGAACTTCTAGTTTAGTTATACAGCCGAGTCAGTAAAACAAGATGGCTAGATTGTGGGATATGAAATTTGAAAATTGTCATTTTGATGTTCAAAGTTCCGTCTCGTAATTAGCTGTTCAGGTACAACTTCGTATTTGTGCGAATGAGTCAAATGTCGTGTTGTGTGTTTTAATATTTAATTTAGTTTTTAAATTTACACTCATTTTTATATTTAAAAATGGAACACTATATTTTTGACGGGAACATGACTTTGACGTTTGTGACGTCAATAGCCTAAATTTAAATTTATTTTGCGAAGAACAGTCATCATTATGTAATAATAATAATATTAAACATTATCTGTACAGCTTTTTGTGCATGCTTAAAACCTATATAACTTGGTGTGGTATACATTTTATGAACATTGATTTATTCGTTTTTTTTAGGCATAACAAAACACGTCATTGCCACATTTGTGCCTGATATTACATTTGCTCTATCACTCTTTAAGTCGGAACACAACAATACTCAGTATTGCTGTGTGCCGGTTGAATATATAATAGGTGGGTGGTACTCGAAAGGACTTGCAGGCCATTCAAAAGTGAAACTAGCCAACTGCGCAAAAGCTATAAATATTACGTACACACTATCCTACATATAGTAGATATTAATCATGTGTGTGTGCGACCACTGAGTTGCAGTTTCTACTTCCGTACTCTCATAATCCAATAGGTCAGCAATACGAAACGATCGGAAAGACTTAAGGCGCAGGATTTTGTGATTACGTTCCGGAAACACGGAAATGTAATTGGCTACTTTCAAATTTCGAACTGGAAATATTCAATAACTTTTTAATGCCCTGATGTGAAGTTGAACCCAGAAATTTCAAATGAACAACCGTTTAAAAATGATACTATATCAACGCGAATAAAAGTAGAGCTTATTAACTTTACGTGTTTTTAGTGTCGTCTAATTTATTGTAAATAATTTCCATAGAGTGTACTATTGAATTGTCATGCTTAGAATTCAAGCATACCACAGCAATGTACGTATCGACCTCTGTTGGAGTTTTGCACAGTTCTGATAAAAAACATGTCTCGTGTTTTGTTCAGCATAATTTAATTTTGGAACAGCCCTAGTTGTTATTGGGTTGTTAGAAATTGCTCTACTTAGTTAACTTATATACCAGTATGTGGCACGTTGCCTATTTAACGTAGTAAACGCCTCAGTGAGAATTATTCAGTACAATCTCTCACCTCGTTAATCCTGATTAATGGGCGAGTCTCGGTCATGGGATTTGTGCGACACGGCTAGTTTTTGATTTTTTAAATACACGATAGGCCACTTAGCGGGCCGTGTCGCAGCCGATCGTAACTTAGGTCCTTTCGATACGCTGCGGTGCGGGTTCGTTCTTTTTCGGTGCAATTTACTGCGCGTCGCCGCCGGGGGCCTACCGCCATCGTCCGCCTGAAAAGATACTCGTCGATTTATTCACCGTCGATTTCATTCGGGAGCGTGCCCACTGCGCTCGGTATTTATGTTACGCGCTGCTTCCCAGCACGGAAAGCTAACAATGCGCGAATACATTTTAAGTAACGCCTCCGAAGCCTTTGATGTCTCGTATTTTTCTCAAAATTCCGTTTTAATCTGACTGATATATTGTACGTGAGAGATTTATAGGCGGCGTTCGCAGAATGAATGTGGATTTTTTCTGGATTCGGATCTCTTTCGTTGCATGTATATGCGTTTTTGAGTTCCAAATTTGATAGAAATGACAAAATTTTAATTGTTCGGCAAGTATTACTTTGTTTTATTAATTTTAAGGCTTTGAATGTTTGTTTGCTTTTGATCTCAATAAGTATTTAAATGTGCTAAAAAGTTCTTGCAATGAAAAAAACAAGGCAGGGAAATAAATTAGTAGATACGGCTGATGATATGAATGCTTAATTGGGTTTATTAGCGTCAGTAGCTGATTCAGCTATCTGATCTATTGTCAGAGCCATTAACAGTCTGTCATTGGTTGGCACCTTCCGTCCAGCTATAAAATTGATAAGATACGCCCTAATAAATAGAGACCGAACGATTTCCGATTTAAATATCTCAAGGGGAAATACTTCACCCCGATAACGCCTACATTTCTTCGTTCTAATAGGCTGTTTGACCGGTTAACGGCGGTAATCCTTCGGATAGTTATCAAAAAATATAAAGTGAAAGCTTTTGAGTTAATTGCGACGATAAGTACGTTTGAGATACTCGTTACCTTCCAGTAGACGACAGACGATCACGCTAATGTCATTACGATAGCAAAACATTGCTATTTAACATTTGACATTTTATAAGATCATTCGTTTCGTAACGTTATAATGCTGCGATCACGTTTGATGACATGTTTTACAAATGGCAGTGTCGTAGTTATTTAGCTAAACTTGTCATTATTATATTGTATCTTGTTGCACACACGATAATATTGCGTCGATAATCTTTGTCGGATTCAGTTTTTATTTGACGCATTCATCATGTTTTGTTAGATATAAATGTTGCATTGAAGTTCTTTGACGCGACTTGTAATAGAATAGAATATATAATCTTCACGTAAAGAAATAAACAATTTCGTCAACTGCAATTGACCTTTTCTTCTCTTTACATTATATATAATATCATTGCTTGATTTTTTTGTTCCTTTTGTTTAATTAATGTGAGATTTTAGTTACAAAAATTACTAATTACTTTTAATACATTTTGACCTTAAAATATTATATACTTTATGTTATAAGAAGTTAACACCTTGTGTTTTCTAATTTATAGTCAGTATAATCAGTAGATACTGTTAGATATGACGATGAGGAATTATTACTATTTTTGAAAAGTTATTGGATCTTCTTTCAATATCCTATTGGCATTTCAAAGTTTGGATGTTAGCAGTATTCCCTCGTCTCGAAGAGCAATTGAGGCTTAGTTTGCACCTTAACTCTCAAAGGTCGTGTCAGATTACCCTCTCATAAGATTACGAGAGTGTGTATTCCCTATACAATGTATATGTGCTTCACACTTTAGTAACAATATATCCTGTACAGTTAGGTTTTATAGAAAATATGTCGTGTATTTACGTTATAAACTCCGTTGTAGTTATGTTGCAGTCTTGCTTTAGCTAGATGTGCAAAAATGACAGTTTTCCATATAGCATATAATCATATATTCAAGTAATTTTTGATGTCACATTTTGGGGTAATTCTCGTCAAGCCAGTCAAGATCTAATTTGACAATTCTGAATAAATTGATAAAGGTATCTCAAAATGTGTCGGCCAAACATATGACTCACTGTCATCGTTTTTTGTTTTCTTTGTGTCGGATGGGCAAATAAGTATCTTGATGGTAAGGGACATAGACATTAGCGCTGCAAGAAATATTAATCTTTCCTTTCATCTCCAATGTGCCACCAACCTTGGGAACTAAGATGCTATGTACCTTGAGCCTTTAGTGACAGTCGCTCACCCTTCAAACCGAAACAACACAATTCTAAGTTTTTATGTTTGGCAGTAGAATATCCGATGATAGGGAGCTGAGATGATCCAGTGGTTAGAACGCGTGCATCTTGAATGAATTAAACCAATGATTGCGGGGTCAAACCTAGGCAAGCACCAATATATATGTGTGCTTAATTCATTGTGTTTATAATTCATCTTGTTCTCGGCGGTGAAGGAAATCATCGTCGAGAACAAGATGACCTGCATGTGTCTAATTTTATCAAAATTCTGCCACATGTGCATTCCACCAACCCGCATTGTAACAGGGCGGCGGAACATATTCCACCACGCTGTTCCAATACAGCGTGGTGGAATATGTTCCAAGCCCTCTCCTGAATGGAAGAGGAGGCCTTATCCCAGCAGTGGGAAATTTACAGGCTGTTACTTTACTTTACTTTTACTTTAGGGTGGTTTCTTCCCAGACGGGCTTGCACGAAGCCCCACCGCCAAGTATAGTAAGGTAAAGTGTTTCATAAACATATATAAAATATGTACGCTTAACTTAAATCTGTGACCGGACTGGGAGGAAACACGTAAATCGGATATAAAAGTTTTACAATGAGATAGTGCACTCTTTATTTTCCCAAAGCAAAGTTTGGACCTTTAGGAGTGCTCAGATTCCAAGATTAGTTCGGCTTGTAGTCCGCTTGTTGAACAGAAAGTTTTTTGTTTGAATCGCCTCGCCTGCAGATTTTATGTCAGCGGATACGCGTAACATTGTTCCTCGGTTAACAATTAAGACATAAAGAACATCGACATCGTTAAAATTCTCGTATTAATTAAAACGTTAAATTCATTAATTTGCATAAAAAATCGAATTCCGAAAAATATTGGCGAACTTGATTACAGACTAAGTAATAGTAGAGAATTTTAAGTTATTATATCGTTTTTTATTAAATGTTATATGCATGTATTTTTTATTGGCTAAAATAGGGAGATTTTTATGATTAAAAATTCTAAAAAAATAAGCCTCCAGTACCTAGTGTATGTATCTGTCACGCAGTGAAATAAAAAAACATAGTAAATAAAGATAAGTCTATGAGATAATTGGAATCAAGACGGGTTACATTAAAATTACATAGTATGTATTAAAATCACACAAGATTTTATGAAATATAAAAAAATTAGAGTTTAATATTAATTTAGTGAGAGAAAGATAGAGAAAGGTTGATTGTAGGGGGCTTAGCGCTCTTTCTTTACGCGACGATATCTCACAGTTCACTCTTTAGTAAGACGCGTAAAAACCAACGTTCATAAATTAAATTATCCTCATGCATTTAATCATTAGTGTGAAACAATACACATTTTCTTTCTTTCTTTAAAAACATTCCGTCGTAATTATAACAGTACGAATTCAGGTGATACAGCCGTCTATATATAAATACGTATTAGCATACATTTAAACGCTTTGTAGCAAGTTCGTTGAGAAGTATTTTCGCCGTTTTACTGTGAAAGCGCTTCCGGCAGTTTGTTTTAACATTGTTTCTCTTCGATCTGTCCAAGTAAATGTCTGCTTTGAGCCTCGCATCCCGAACCGTTCAGCTTTATCCTTTGTTATACGGCTAGCGATATAAAAGTCTACAAATAAAACCGATAAATACAATTTATGTAACATTATGAATTAAGTTTTTAAATCAGAGTCTGTTGTTACAGCTGCAGTGTTGATTGCTAGGCTAAGATTTGTTGTCCTATAAGGAAAGAGGTTAAAGAAGGTTTTGAGATAATCTTATTAAATAAGTTAGAGATGATTCTTTAACCTCATCTAATCCAATGCGGGTTGGTGAAATACACTTGTAGCAGAATATAAGCGACACATAACTACATAACCACTGATAAGTTATAGATGTTTTCCTTTTCATTATAAAGTTATTTATAGACGCAGAGACTAGTGTGGATTGTATTTTTAGATGCTACTTATGAATAGAGCCGAATATTATAAAGCATTTGTTCTATTTTAGCTGGTACATTTTATTTCTAAAAAACTATGCCTATTTATTTATTACTAGAAAAACCTTGGATCAACTTTGCTTGTCTTGTATTGTATGCAACCCTTCAACGAAACGCGCTACATTTTATAGTATAATTGTTATGTATATTCGTTCAATATTTTCAGTCATGGAACACAAAAATGTGCCGTCATTTATTCATTAATATTGCTAAAAATAAAATGTTAATATAATCTGGCGTATTAATATTAATACGTTATCAAAACTTCATAAATACACATTTTATTGGCGAATCACGATCCCAGTCGATCCTACGTTAAATCCATCTGAATCTAATCGTAAAGGATTCCCACCACATATCTCACCAGCGCTACTGTTCAACCCCGGTTCCAATTACTCGTTGGAATCCTTGTCCTCTGTAATTGGATTGGGTTGGCAGCAGACTTGTTGGCATTTTAATTGTGCTATTGTGACGGCGAACACCGGCGGCCGCTCGCAACGACACCGCTTAGATAGACTCTTTTTTTTTATTCTATCACAGAAGTCTAATGGATTAGTACGCTATTAACTAATCGCCGTCTGAATCTCTCGTGATTCTTTAAACTTAAAGAGTTCTAAGATTGTGTTTTCGTTTTTTCTATACAGTAGCTTTAGTGTGTATCTATTGTATTATTTAACTGTTGAACACTCTTGATTTTATTCATAAAATGTCAGAAAGAGCCGGATTTATAAACATGTGACTATGATTTCAAATTCGGAAGAGTATCGCTGAAAGACGTGGTTGATTTTTTTTTGGTTGAAAATCTTTCACATTCAAGACTTAATGGACTAGTGTGGTGGAATAAGTCTGAGCAAATATCCTTATCGCAGCAGCAGTGTGGGTGTAGGACTCAAGCTTCCCAATCTCTTGGTCATGCTTTGCACAAATCCCCACCACGGCTTTATGCAAACACTTCTGGGCAGACCCATTCATCACACATACTATCAAAATACAACAATACTCAGTAAAGTTGGGTGTGTATTGGTGTTGTTTGTAACAGTAAACATTTCTTACGGCGCCAATGTATATATTCGATAGTGACCACTGGCCATTTTACTCAGCTACCTAAGTCATAAAAAAAAAATGAATGGCATAAAAAATCAATAACATATTGCGTGTTATTTGCCACACAATCTGCTACAGTAATATTCTGCCACTATGCCAATTAGGCAGTTTGTATTTGACTTTAATTTGAAAGTCATAACTCACAGCCTTTAGTATACAGCATATATTAAATATCAAACGCATACTACCGATTAGGTCATATTAACGACTAAATCGTTTAGTTCCCATGGATTTATAAAAGAACCAAGACCACGTGAGAACACACCACTGACACCGCAGCGTCAAATATTTCTTCAAAGGATGGAAGTCGCGGCGTTTTGAGAAATCAGAACATTAATGGAATGACTGACACGTATCGTGGAATCATTCGAGGAATCGTTGCTTCCCTTTGAAAATTTAAAGTATTTTCAAAAAGAGAATTCCGAGAAATCTCTCCTAATTACATCTAACTGAACGTGTTCGTTCGACGTTACAAATAACCGAGTGACAGAAGTCACTCACGCGACGAAAAGATAAGCATAGAATTATACTAGAACGATCGGCTCTGACCGTTTCTATTGTCTTCGATCTTATTATTTTTTTATATAAAGAAGTCCGCTGTTGGCGCGACACTGCTCGGAATATATTATACAAATTTCGGAAATAAAAACGAGACCCGAGTGACAGGTACACTTATTCGTTCTGCTTATTTTTGCTTAGTGTATCGCTATCGGATGGCAATCGAGGCTCGGCTTGTAGAAGGGATGAATAAAATATACAGGTCTGCTTTCAACACGTTCGCTCGTTCGCCCCGAATGGGAACTTTGGACTGAGGTTTAATGGAGTTCTATAAAGTTTGGCATTCATTTATAGTAACCATGCTACAATACCACTGGATTGCTTGTTAATTTAAATTATATGCCCCAGTTGTTGGTTTAATGTTTTAGTTGTAATTCTTGTTTAAAACATTCAATTCTATTTGTAGTATAATAGTTGTCGCTTGCTTTTAAGGAGGAGTTCAAATTTGTTGCATACCAAATTTCATCGAATTCGGTTCACTGGTTTGGTCGTGAAAGAACGACAGACAGACAAAGAGAGTTACTTTCACATTTATAATATTAATATAGATATAGATTACCGAATATTTACAACACCAGCCTGTAAATTCCCACTGCTGGGCTAAAGGCCTACTCTCCTTATGAGGAGAAGGTCTGGAATATATTCCACCACGCTGTTCCAATGCGGGTTAGTAACAAATTTCATAGAAATTCTGCCACATGTGTATTCCACATGTGGCAGAATTTCTATGAAATTTGTCACATGCAGGTTTCCTCACGATGTTTTCCTTCACCGCCGAGCACGAGATAAATCAGAAACACAAATAAAGCACATATGTATAGCGGTGCTTCCCTGGATTTGAACCCGCAATCATCGGTTAAGATGCACGCGTTCTAACCACTGGGTCATCTCAGCTCTCACTGAAACTAAAAATATGTTAAAACTTAAAATGTTTTTATAAGAGTAAGTACTGAATATGAGAGACATAACTTTGAATACAACAAGGGATAAATAAGGCGATGTTACGAAAGCGCCGATAAAAGGTTTTCCTTGCTGAATCGCGTGTTATTCTCAATTTCGTTGTTAACATGTTCGGATCGTCCGCTATCCGTGTCCTTTGGCCTTTTTTTTTGATTTTAGAATTTTTCGCGGCCTCTTAAATTTGAATTCTTTTCCCCTCTTCTACAAAAAGGTATCGAATGCTTCGCCTTTGTATCACTTTTTGCGCCAACTTATATTTTGTTGCGAATGCGACATTATTTACGATCGACGTCCTAACTTTCGTAAGAATCGGTAAATCTGTACGCTTAAATGACAAGGACGGTTTATATAAATTTTATTTAAAGTGAGTCCAAGTGTGACACAGACAAGGCTATAAAGAGGCTTTCTTTTTGAGTATAACACACTTAAAATAATTGTAGCGTTAACAAAATGTGTTACGGGAAAATGTTTAGTATTGATCTGTACCGTTATTTACTTTACTTACGCTCTTTTGTTTTTATAAAATAGTAATAGAATACAAAATTGATAACTCACCTCAACACTTTATTTATTGCAATATTGTATATGTAATTGCATATTTCTGTTCATTGTTCCATAAAGAAACTTTCTATAACAAATATAAAAGTGTAAGTTTCGAAACCGCACCGTTGGGAAATTTAGATAGTCGTTTCTGTATCGTGGCGAAAATTGTAATATAATAACAAACAATCCTATATTGTCTATATAGAAGTTATTCACTAATGGATTTAGAAAGTGAATTGAATATTGATTTCCTTTACAGCTCTCACGGGTGTTTTTTTTTTGTGGCTAGCCAATTTAACCCGAGAGAGATCATTACACAGAGATGGTGATCAAGTTACGTCGACGTATCTGTATAAATAACATTAGATGTAATAGTAGTGACACTAATCGCTGCCTTAGCCCGTGTCTCTATATTGATTTTTTTTTCATTCGTATGTTAATATCGTTCTCTGTAATTTGGAAGCAATTGTCTTATTTCATAATATTTGTGCTTCATTCGGACGATGTGCTTTCTATATTATATGAAATATAATTTTAAATTATTACATGGTGAGGGGACTTTGTCGAGATGGCCCAGTGGTTAGAATGCGTGCATCTTAACCAATGATTGCGGGTTCAAACCCAGGCAAGCACCGCTGTTTCATGCTGCTTAATTTGTCTTTACAATTCATCTCGTGCTCAGCGGTGAAAACATCGTGAGGAAACCTGCATGTAACAAATTTCATAGAAATTCTGCCACATGTGCATTCCACCAACCCGCATTGGAACAGCGTGGTGGAATATGTTCCAAAACCTTCTCCTCAAAGGGAGAGGAGGCCTTTAGCCCAGCAGTGGGAAATTTACAGGCTGTTGTTTTTGTTGTTGAGGGGACTTTGTATATACTGTACCACCGAAGTAGGTAACTATGTATTTCTAGTATTGTTGGGTTTTGGTTTAATGAATGAGTTAACCAGTTTAACTACTGGCACATAGAAACTTATTCCCCAAAGTTACGGCGAATTCACGATATAAGAAAAGGTTATATCGTATCGCCAATGTATATGGGCGTTGGTGACTTACCATCAGATGGGCCATATGTGAAAAATACAACATAATATAAACCCGCAACGCAAACAAGGACGCACTTACACACATTCCCACACAAACACACATGTAATTCTATGCAAATTACTGTCCTTCTTTTAATTTAATATTTAAATAATATTTATTAACTGTATTCGATTTTTAAATTAAAAGGATAAGAATATTTATCTAACTTTATTCGGTGACGTTTTCTTTTGCTTGCTGCCGGAATATGGTGACGTGGCAGATATTATTTATCGATGGCAAGTTTCAAAATGTATTTTCAACATTTCCAGCAATTTTGGCACGAGTGTTAAAACTGCAGTTTTCCTGATCGCACGCCGATATTAATATCGGAGTCTGCTCACACTATCAACCGATATAATTCCCACGTAGAATATTATTTTCTATATTTCTATTTAAGATGATAACAGACTTAGAGCATAGAAATTTGCCATATTACCTCAATCCCTGAGGAGAACTCTGCAAAGTTATGTAGTGCATGGGTGGTAATTAAACAGTGGTCCCTCTCTAGGACGGCCATTACCAGAATATTAGGCATAGGGATTCTTTCGAAATTTCCCCTGCGAATAAAAATTTCCTGAAGTTAGATAGCTCCTCTTTCGAAGTTTTGTACGTAAAAAGTTTTCTAGAAAGTAAATTAAAAAAATATCAAAATAGGCAAAATTCGCCAAAACATAATATACATAATTATGTATAGTCCCAAAAAACAAATAAACAAATTACATTACTTATGAAACATACCAAAAACTTAAAAAGAAGATCTGAAACCACGTTCCTGACTCATCCCAAAAAACATATTATCAATTTCAACCATTGACTACAAGTAATAATTACGAAAAGATATTTCTTTGACAAATTTATATCTAAGATCTTCTACTGGAATTCGTGAAGAAATTGACATCTATCTCGATTATATCTGAGTCCAAATAAGGTAGTCTCGCCGACAAAGCACGTAATGCTGAACCGTAAATGTACATCGCGAAGATTCAATTAATTTAATCAAATGTATTGATTAAATGTCAGGTAACCAATTAAATTATCGGTTGGCACCGCGTTGGCAAGGAGATTGTGAGTGGCTTCGACTGCCGCCAGCGCTGTTCTGATATTTCGCACTTGGCTTGCAAGTATCGTTTCGCTGAGACCGCAATTTTTGAACCTGTCGCCGCACACATAAATAATGTAACAACATTTTGTGCTGCGTGATCTAAGCTGTGGGTCGAGTAGTTTTATCGGTTTGTACTCTTAAAATTAATGAAAGAATTTATACTAAATATTGGACAACATCTCATTCATTACTTCGATCCCATTGTAAGTAACTAAAGCACTTCTGATGCGTATGGGTTTGGACCAAAGATGTTATAGAAAATTAATGAACTTTTTCTACATCGACTCGGTCGGGAATCGAACACGGAACCTCAGACTGGAGTGACTCGACCACGGAGGTCGGCCAATTATATTAATTTTATATAAATCCGAAAAACATTTATTTTCATATTGTAACATATTAGTTTAAAAGCGTTTAAGTATAACTGATCAACCTTTAGAAATAACGCTTATTTTTTAATTGTTCTTAATTAGAATGCGGGTGAATAAATGGGATATCTAAAATGTTGCTGCTCTTAGTAGATATGGGTTATCCTCGAACCATCCATGTATATTATGTACCTTGTTCGTTGCTGAGAATTAATTGTTACTTAACTAAAACAACACACTTGGTGGTAGGGCTTTGTGCAAGCTCGTCTAGGTAGGTACCACCTACTCATCAGTTATTCTACTGCCAAACAACAGTCCTGTGTATTGTTGTGTTGCGGCTTGGAGGGTTAGTGAGCCAGTATAACTACAGGCACAAGGGATATAGCATCTTAGTTCCCAAGGTTGGTGGCACATTGACGATGTAAGGAATAGTTAATATTTTTACAACGTCATTGTCTATGGGTGATGATGACCACTTATCATGAGGTGGCCTATATGCTCGTCCACCAACCTATTTCTTAAGTGCAGTTTAAATTTTATTTTTTTATTTTTAATGATTTATAAAGTACTGGAGAAGCACAAGTACTGTAACTTGCTTAAAATTTAAATTCTCAGTTATATTAGTATTGTTATTAATTTTATTACAATATAAAATGAACGATCACTTGACGGAATAATTGTGAATATAGTTCGAAGTATGAACTAACCGTTATACCGTCAATGTGTCAACAATTGAATCTAAGATATTATGTTCCTTGTACAGAGCAGTCTTGTAAATACTGACTTCTATCGGAACACAGCTATATACAGGGCTCCTGTTAGCTTCAATAGCTGACGGCTGGATGTTATTCTACGAGACACATAAATATACACATCCCTAATAACAGTGTTATTTTAGACAACTATAATACAGTGTGTGTGCAAAGTGCAGATAAATTTATTTTACATAGCTTTACTCTCATAATCTCGACGACAATCTGAACAGTTCCATCTATAGAACTCAACAATAAGTTCCCTTGATTTTACAGGTATGTGAGTTTAAAACTCGAGACTTCTAAACTTAGAGCTGATATTGAGAATGTATTAATAGGATACCTCTGGATTCGAACCCATGACCATCGTAGTCCTTACGTTGTCCTTAGTAGAAGTCTTATCGCTAAAACTACATAAATATCAAAAGCATTGCCAATACATTCGATCTGAATTCCAAATTTAAATTTCATAATAATTAACAGGTTTATATAAAAACGTTGTTCATGTTCAATAACTAAACGATGGTATTGTCTTCTTCTCTCGAATGTCAAATCAATAATGTTAGAAAGAGAGAAGTTATTTTAACACAACACTTACTAAGCAACGGTTATTTATAAATAAGGTCGTAAGTACTAGATTTCAAACCATTTGTGAAACCCATTACAGACTAAGTGCCGCGTAAACCTGAACTATGGTAATTATATTATTTGATTGTAGAGTAAAGGTACACTTCAGCGCAGTTGAACGCTCCGTCCCAAATACCCGACTGTTAGTTTTATTCGTATAATTTAAGCATCACGCTCTACTTAATACACAAATAAAACACTAAATTATTTGGTGTCAATACGAACAAGAGCCGAGATGGCCCAGTGGCTAGAACTAGTATAGGAGGCCTTAGCCCAGCAGTTGTTATTGCCATTCAAATTAATGATAGGGCCGACATATAGGGTTCATATAAGGGCCCGTTGAAAATACTAGAATACTATGAATAAATAATTGTCTATTTCGAAGTCATTTTAAATAAAAACACATATATTTTAATTAAGTAGAATTGGAATTACAGTCACATCAAAAATTTAAATTAATTAATTATATATTGTTACCTTTCTGGGTGGTTGGGTGTAAAGAAACAATATTAGGTTATAAAATTTTTAATGCACAGTAACATAGTATTATAAACAACCAATTACTTAATTTACTAGTTACTTATGTTACTTCTTATAATGACTATTATATAAAATTATGCCAGCTAGACTCAGCGTGGGTCACTTGCGATAAAAGGCAAGCTTGAAAATTCAATGTTACTAATCCAAAATTTAAGGTTGAAAATTAGGCGCCACTGACGAGTAAATTAGTTGATGTGGTTTGAAAGAATACACCGTTCGCCAGACCGGTGTAAACGTAATTTATAATATAATTGAAAGGGGGTACATCACCAAAGTTTCCAGCTACACGTGGATACCGACAACGGCTTAGGGAACAGGCCTGCCATCCTTGGAGTTGCACCAGCCGCTATTTGGGCACACTCAACCAGGAACCTGGAGCTGTTCACTCTTAACATTTCCACGTGGTGGGTAAATCCGATTAAAAAATAAAACCTCCTTTAATACGAAATATACAGGTTCAATAAGTTAAGCAAATAAGCAAATGATAAATACCTTTAACGAGAGATGTAAGCACGAATTTACCTTCTGGAGGTTCAAAGTCCTGCTTACACAAATTGACGATCTCAACTCCGGAGAACCATTTCAAAGGGTCACTGGAAACCACAATTTACACATGACTACGACTTATCGAATTGCAAACCAATACATTTAATCAAAAACAAGAATTAAAGACTTACAATTTTTTGCGAGTCGGTAAACATGATATAAAGTTCTGTCAAACTTCAAAACTTCATTGTTAATATAAATTCTGAAAAGATAACTGCTATTAAAGCACTGAATACTCAACCACAAATTAAGAAACTCAATTATTAAGACAACTCACCGATATATTCAGTATATCGAATTAGAAGTTTGGATTCGGTGTGAAGCCGATAGTTCCAAAATTCAAAAAGAACGAAATCGAAAGTTCACGAACCTTTGAAAGGTTAGCGAGTGTGACCAGTATCACCTCCAAAATACCCTTAATGAAAAAGGAATTATATACATAATTAAATCAGGGAAATAATTTTGGAATAATTATTAAAATTAAGAAAAGCCAAATATGAGGCAAAATAAATTTATTATAACTAGACTCCGACACCTACATCGAAGAACTAACCTTTAAACTGGAAGACAGCTATTAAATTAATCTGAAACGATGTGAAATGACCTCTAATCAAATGCAACAAACGAATTAGATGATTAAAATCTTATTTTAATAATTGTTTTAATGCACCTTTAAAATAAATGTAATTTATTTTATTAATTAAAATTTAGAAAATGCCAAGTCGAAGCGTTATACTAGCAACACCGACATAAATTAAGTGGGAAATGGGTCAATGGCACGGAATTTAGCGAATTGACACTTTTTTGACGTTTTATATAATTATAAAAAAAAGTTAAAATTATGAAAATAATTTTTAATGTAACAATATTAATAATAATATATTCTTGTTATTTTTGCTTATAAATGTCATCGCAAGGCTTTTTATTATATAAATAAAGTCATTCAAATTGAAATAATATGCCGAAATATTATATACGAGTATATCCTGTATATACTCGTATATAATATTTCGGCGTTTCAAATTGATGTCAGAACTGTACTGTATAGGGAATCGAGTTTACAAAAAATAGTCCAGTAATATTAGCAAATGTGAAATCACAATTGTTAAGAGACTAGCAAGGTATATTTGATAACATTTTATAAATATTTTTGATGTCTTTAAAAAATCCGACAATTTTTTATTTTTATTTTGTATTATTGATTCTAATTATAGTTTAATTTAGGGACATTTGTCATACTAGTGTTCGTCCGGGGGTATGATTGCGTTTTATGAATTAATCGTCAATTATTACAAAAAAGTATCCTATGTCCTTCCTTAAAGATCAAACTTGATTCTTGGCGAATTTCATCAAATGCGGTTCTTAGATTTGGACGTGAAAGAGTAATAGAGAAATACTTACTTTTGTAAGCATAATATTATTATAGGCCAATCAAAATTTTGTTTGTACTCGTGTCTAACCTAATTGTAGTAGTAAGAACGAACAGCCCGTAAATTTCCTCTTTTCAAATTAAGTAGAGGGTTTGGAACATATTCCTCCATGTTGTTCCAAAGCGGGTTGGTGGAATATACATGTGGCAGAATTTCGACGAAAAGACACATGCAGGTTTGCTCAAAATGTATTCCTTCAGCGCCGAGCACGACATGAATTATAAACACAAATTAAGCTCAATATATAGTGGTGCTTCCCTGCGTTTGAACCCGCAATCATCGGTTAAGATGCTCGCGTTATAACCACTTGGCCATCTCAGCTCATGAGTAGAATAATATAAGGTTTTGGATATATTATATCACTCAACAGATAATCGTGTGCCTATTATGTAACTCACGGAAACGATGCATATCGATATAAAATAGTTCGTTTTAAACAATGAAAATATGTACTACAATTTTCAGTTTTTCGTTTTACAATGGCTTTTGTATAAATGTAATTCGTACGTTTATTCTTGTGACGAATGACTATTATTTTAAATAACACATTAACTTCAGTTTCATATACAGAATTCTGTGGAAGATTAAAATTTTCGTTATAAACTTGATTTTAATATATTACACCACATTTCGCTTATACTTTACTTGTGTTATATATAAAATATTCTACCAACTTAAGCGGCACAAGTTGAACTGTCTAATGATAAGTGGTCACCAAGTTGTGCCAAAAATCGGTCCCAATTAACATTGGAATTGTAAGAAATATTATATTATATTTATATAATCAATGCGCTATCACCATTGGGTTACACTCGTTCCTTACCCTTAAAACCAGAGTGGACTCAAACAAGCTGGCACAAAGCTTTACCTAGTCAATGTTGCTTTAATTTCGGTATATATTTGACAGACTTTCATCCTTTGCATAAAGGTTTCATGTTATTTTACTTCGCCTTCGATTTTTAAACACAAATAAAATTTTAAAAGCTCTACGCATTTTCATATTTATATTATTAAACTGACCAAACGAATAAATGCAAACGTCAAATAAACTCTCGTCTCGATTCAAATATATATTTTTATTCTACACAAATATTGCCACTTAACAAAATATTCGTTTAGTAATAAAATTTAAATTTCGAACAAGACATTAATGTTTAAATACGTAATTAGTTTGGTTAACAGTTCCTGTAAACAAAAGTTTTTAGAATATATTTGAATAAATTGAACTAATATGTAAGTTTGATTGTAATACACATGAATATGTAATTTTATATTATTTGTATTAGTTTAAAAAGTTCCTACATGAATAAATTTTCTATAGTTTTTTTTAATGTGTGTGCTATAATGAGTTTTGATAAAATTACCCACTTGGTCTTTGAGTCACGGTTATTCCCAACGGAGAGTAACCAATTGCGTAATAAATATTATAGTGCACTCACTATTAGTTCATTGCCTCACGGGACGGTAATCTGACGCGACTGACTCAGGACAACAGACTTTACGTGTTTTCCGAGGCACAGGAATACATAACAATTATAACACTGGCTATTAGGAATTAACGTTTTTTCGTCTGCAATTCAAATTTGGAATCGGTAGTGTTTGTATATTGATTAATTATTACTTGAAAAGAGCCGATATGGGCCAGTGGTCAGAACGCGTGCATCTTAACCGATGGTTGCGGGTTCAAACCTAGGAACCACTGAATATTAATGTGCTTCATTTGTGTTTATAATTCATCTCATGTTCGGTGGTGATTGAAAACATCGCGAGGAAACCTGCATGTGTCTAATTTCATAGAAGATATGTTCTAAAGCTTTTTCTCAAAGAAAGAGCTGGATAGCCCAGCAGTGGGAAATTTACAGACTGTTGTTGTTTTTAGTTGAAACTAAAAATCACTGAGTAAAGTTCTCTTTAAAACATTTCACATTTTAGTCCTTAGTGTTCAGCAAATTGCATTTGAACGAACAGGCGATCCGAGTGCTTTCTCAAGAAATCTCGTTACGACCCCATGATTTAAATGTCTTGACACTTAATTTTTTTCCCCTTTGTGTTTCAGGTTTGTGTGCAAATTTTATTTAACGAAATTAGTCGAGAGACGGATAATGTAATTCGAGTTGAATCATGCCTCGGAGATTCGGTAAAAATAAAACTGTTCAAATTTGCATTCGTGTTTTATACACACTGAGAGAAACGAAGTCTCTTATACCTCTACACATATGTATACCAAATAAGAAATATTTATAGATATTTTTATTCAGACTTACATCGTTGAAAGTTATGTAAGTTTGAATAAAAATAAATGATTAATTCCTACCAAGATCAATTCAGGAAAAATTATTGTATATAATAATATTTGTATTTTTTAAATGTTAAAAAAAAGTAACTACTGAATTCCTTGCCGGTTCTTCTCGGTAGAATCCACTTTCTGAACCGGTGGTAGTTTCACTTTATTGTAAAATGATGATTCAAAAGTGCTTGTAAAAGCCTACTTCATATTCTTAAAATTCATTTTGATTTGATTTGATTAAATCCATACATTTTAGTTACTTTAAGCATTCTGATATTTTGAACTTTATTTTTTGAGTATCACGAGTTATATATAAGATTTGTATTGTCCATTTAGCTATGGGAAATATTTATATTATATTTCTCATAAGCAGACTTCGATGATGTTCTTAAAAAACATTCCTGTGGTAGTTTCCACGTAATAAATTCACTATAATTCCAGCTCAAGTCTTTCAATCTGCTAGTCATCTTTTCTAATATTTGAATGAACTTCGTTTGTATGTATGCTCTAATCTAAGGATCTATAATTCCGCCTTGAAAATAAATATTTTTGCTCTAGGTAGAGTATTTATTAAGAAAATCTAAAATCAAAATGTCACGAAGGCGTAGATTCTATAATTGTAAATTACTAGCTGTGCCCGCGATCTTGTACGCTTTTGAATTTATCAAGTCGGTTATCTGTCCATCCCGTCCTGTCCCATCAAAATCGGTCCAGCCGTTCCAGAGATTAGTCCGAACAAACAGACAGACCAAAATTGTAAAGAATGTTATTTTGGTACATGTACCATTTATACATATGCATTGAGTAATAAGGCCTATTTTAATATTACAAACAGACACTCAAATTTTATTATATGTATAGATAAGCCATGTTGTACATAATTAATAATGATGGTAATTAAGTGTCCTTAATAAAGAGGAAGTTGCTTTTAATAATTGAACTTAAGACACTTATACTCTGTATATGATATTCAAGTATAGAGTTATATATCGTATGAAGAAGTGCAGAGCAATTTTCACGTCAGTATGTACTTTGTCATTATGCATCAGGATCGTGACGCCTCAAGACAACTCGCAATTATTATGTATGTAAAAGAAATTCTTTTTGATGTCGGAACAGTGGAATACATGCAGCGGATCGTTTGGTTTTCTTTTTTGTAAGGTTTTAATTAGAGACCATTAATTTGGATTTTTTTTTACTGGGATGTAAATTAACTGATCATTTGTTAGTGTCTGTGTGGTTTTTGGTGGTACGGCTTTGTGCTAGCTCGTTTGAGTTGGTACCCACTCATTAGATATTGTACCGCCAAACAGCAGTATGCAGTATTGTTGTGTTCCGGTTTGAAGGGGGATCTTAGTTCCCAAGATTGGTGGTACAGTAACGATGTAAGGAGTAGTTTATATTTCTTTCGTCATTGTTATTGTAGTATTAAACCTTCCGTTCATATCGTTAAAAAAATATTTTTAGTCGAAAATAAAAGTTGAGAACAAATAAGAAATGTCCATAATTTAAATCTTACTAATATCCTAAATACGAAAGTTTTTCACACAATCACCCCAGAATGGTTCTGAATTTATCTCTAATACTTGCAACAAGTAAATCGTATATAAACTTGTAACTGCAGTATAATTGTACTAGTCTATGATCTTGTTACAACTTCCAAACAAAATATTAAATAAATATATAGCGTTGTCTCTATGTATTTTATTCGTGAACATTTCGACGCAATAGATGTCGTTGTTCCCGAAGTTCACATTATTATAACGAGCTAGCGGCGCGTCGGCGCTGTGCAAAGCAAACTGTGCCCACGGCCTCTCGAATAACCGATACTTTGGCGTAATAGTCGCGATCGAGGCATGCGATAACAAGCCGCCGATAGCTGAACCCGTATTTTATTTATATATCAGCTCGCCTCTTTTTCAATAACGCTTTTTCCCTCTTGCAACAGAAATTTTGCTCTTTTATGGCATTACGACTATGCTGGCTATTTGCTGTGGTAATTATCTGGCTATAATACGAAATACAAAGGGACAAATTATTGTCATTGACAGTTTCCCACCGTTACACGAGTTGGTAGCGCGTATGTTCGTGCGTATTACTAACTGGAACAACATCGTCGCTACAGATGACAGATTATTAACTAGTGTAATTATAATTACGTGGTATAAAGGATTCTTTCCCGTACTATCAAACATTCCACATTCCTCTAATTTAGATTTTAAGTGTCTAAATAATTTTATGAGCGTATGTAATCTCGACCGAAGCATTAACGGCGATGCCTCGGGCGGCGTTCATTAAGGCGGCCGTCGCGATGGCATTGTTAACGTTTTTAATTCATGTGTCCGGTGCACGCGCCTCCCCATGCCCCGAGACTGCTGGGAAATCTCGCTGGAAAATTAACGCCACAATTTTTATACTTTTTTTTCCCATTTTTTTTTTCTCGTTTGCGCGGCGCTTCCATTTTATTTATTTCACGCTCCGATCACCGCGCGGCGTTTAGTAAGCACTTTTATTTTTATTTAGTTTATAATGCTTTCATTTGATATATATTTTTTCATTATTTCGTATTGTTTTAGCCTCGTTCTTTTTTTAAATTGTTGCTATTTTTATTATTATGATAATGTTTTATGAACCTTTTTTTACATATGATGGGGTATCCCTTCATTCTTGCATGAAAATGACGATAAGTAATTTTGCTTATAAAGTTACAATCAATCCATAACACCCTTTTCGTGTCTCATTATCAAACAATCGTTCAGAAACCTTAACATATAAATCGGATATCGTTTATTTTTAAATCTGAATAATATGATCGGTTAAAATGTTTACGCAACGCACAACTCTCAACATTGTGGGAAGGTCACCATTAAAAAAAATTAAACAACTTTTATATCCGTTTGAGTTGATAATAGTGAACAGTAAACCGAACAAAAAGTTAATTGTTTTGATTGCCGGCACACAAACAAGACCGCCCATCCGCCGTCCGTCTGTTGCAAGTTATCGCCATAGGAAAGCGTCCGATCTTAATTAGTTTTCAGGTGTTTGAAGGCGCCTAGTCCGATATAATCTTCACTTGTTACAATTTGTTTTTCCTTCGTATAAAAAAAAAAACAAAAAACTCGATATCCTTTTGTTTTACACGTTTTTATTCTACTGCTTCCCGGTGATGTATGGTGATTGGTTCCCTTGTCCCGCTCGTATCTTGTTTATCATCACAATAATTCTCCCCGCGTTTGCTCGACAACAATATTTGAATAGCCGAAGTCGTCGACTCGAATATTTGATTTGTTTATTGATTATGTGTTTTGTTTAAAATAAATTAGAACAAGACGCTGGCGAATTAAATCTTCGTCTTATATAACTCGTGCAGCGTATTTGTGTATGATCTTTTTTTTTGTGTCGGTTAATACAATGCGATTGGGTGATGTTCTATTGTTGCTATGGTCAGATAACGATGGCGTGTTAAGTTAACAGCGTTACAATGAATCGTCAATTTCGTCGACACAACTCGTTAAGAAGACATCGGACGCGTCAATAAAATTGATATCCTTCGTCCCAATTTAATACAAAACACTAATTGTTTCGAGTCTCTGTACGATTCGACTCTTTATTGTCGAATGTCAAAAATGATTTTTTTACGACTGCGTTTCGTCGAAGTGGTTGTTATTGTAATTATAGACCGACTTGCTGGTTCACTCCTGGTGACTGTTCGTGTATAATTTGTTTTATACTGTGTAATAAGACTTTGCCAATAAAATTTTAATGGAAAAATTGCCGTAAGTTTTATAACCGACATTAATCATAATGAATTATTTTTAATTTGATATTAATTGTAATTTGAATATGGAATCAATGATTCATCATAAATTTAAAATATATTTTTTATAAATTATTTATGAAATATTCGTGATAATGTGTGTTGTGTGGTATTTATGGAATGCAATTCAATTGAAAAGCCGTCAGTCCATATCTATTTCTAGTATCGAATTTCGCACTAATAACTATTAATAATAATTGTCTTTATCTACTTATAATCCATTTAAACTATTTTGTACTGTTATATATTTGTACTCTGTGGTTATATTTCTATTCGTAGTATTTATATACATACATATATTAGTGTCTATTGAATTGAATTATTTATGTTAGAATTTAATAATGTGTGAGTAATGATTTGCTGAATACTTAATTCCGATTTTATCAAAATATTGCTGTAAGCATCTTTGTATTGTTGTACGGCTCAGTGCAAGTATATTATAACATTTTATTCTCAAGGTTGGTGGCGTATTGGCGAAGCAAAAAATTACTATTATTATATACAGTGCCAATGTTTTTGGGCGTTGGTGATTGGACCTGTCACTTGGCTCAAATGTTAGTCTACTTTGCTACCGAAAAATCAAATAGTTTTTGTATTTTTTACGTTGTTGTTGCTATATTAAAAATATTACTTAATATTTTAATAAAATTGTTATGTTATATTTTCTTGCGAACGTAACCCGATCCCTCGCTAATTCCGTTCTACCGTCTGTCACAACGGTTATACTGAAATATGTTATTGTGCAGATGACCATTGATATCGATAAACAAGCACCGTTCGCGGCGAATTGAAACTCGTCCGAGTGTAAAATGATCTTCCGACCACATTCCTGTCACTAAAACAAACGTCTAATACACCGCCTCTGCGAGTCTTAACGTTCAACGTGAACTGAGCTTTTGTTTTATTATTCTCTACGATTGACTTAGCATTAACCGACGTTGAGTTTCTTGTTTTTTTTTTTTTTTTTATAAATGGAATACGAAAATTAAACAGACGAGGGAAACTGAAAGTAATAAGCTAGTTTGTGTAAAAAGTGTTAATGGTATATCGGTATAGTAAATGTCAAGTAATCAATTTATATTAAAAAAATGATTATAGCTTATAAATATTCCACAGCTTAAACCGCCTTTATTCCGAATTTTTTGCATGATGTACATGTGGCAAATTTTTATTGAAGTAAACGATTTTACCGCCAATTACGATATTATTTATAAACATGAATTAAACGCAAGCAAAGATTTGCCCAGGCTTTCGCTGATTTAGTGTAGTCATTTTTATTAAATCCACTTACATTTTGAAAACTATATATAGATATATTTTTATATAATACAGATATGTTGTTCACAGTTATTTCATAAATAACAAATTCGAAATTTGAAATTGTAGAACAATTTAATACATGTAATTCCAAGTGATACAAAGCTCCACTCCACAATTTTCCAACTCTCGTTGTAAGGACGTGAAAATTAAATGAAGTATGAAATCTCGGAACATTTTTCAAAACGTAATGAATGTGACGATTTGTTTTCCCTTACAAATGCGTGACGTTTTCACCTGGTAGATGCAACAGTTGGAGTTGAGTACGCGTTACAAGAAAAAGTCCGTCGAGAATGTCCAGTCATTTATTACATTTATTAAGACGTTTTCTTTATATATGAAGCTTGGAATTCGAAATTCGAAATATTAGTTTTACTTGCATTTTTGCATAACATTTAAGTTTAATATAACTGAGTCTGTATACATTTATAATGAGAACCAATTATAAAACTGGAGCCTGTTTGTAATTCAATACACATTTAAGAATGATTTCAGTTTTTGTACTATCATTGATATGACATTTGCAAGCATAAACATTGCTCAACTGAACACTTTGATAATTATAATTGATAAATTCTATACTCTTTTATGCAGTCGTTAATGATTGAAAGAGAAGTATATATTTTTATCTTTATCGCTCTTTACTTAAGCCACACCGGTGATCTCCTGAGCCCACACCAGAGTCCTCGACTCAACAGCCATCGTAGCCTCGAGGAGCCGCTGATATCGGGGTGCTTAATTATTCCAAGTGACGCTCTCGCACGGAAGCCTCTATAGCAACGTTCGTTTCACTCGGAGCAATCGTTACACTTCGGCCGTCACCGGCAACGGTCGCACGTTTCATCATCGTAATTGTTTCCATAAAAAACGATGTCGTAATTCAGATAAAGATACTATTTAGTGGTTAGTTTAGTTTTACGTCTTAATTTCTATTTGATGGATAACGTCTCCCATTAGCGGCGGTTTTGTTAATGGTAGTTCTTTTTTTTTTTAGTTGAACTCCTAAGTGGTGATGACATCAATCAAAGCGGGGCCATGTTATCGTGGTCGTGTCGGCGATTGATCGTGTTGTGGCTGCCACCTTTTATCATAGCAATTACGCTAAGGTTGCTTATATATCTTCAGTTTGACTTATGTCTTTATCACTCACAGGAATTGGACTTTTGTATCTTACTCATAGAATTAAAATGCTGAGCGTCTTTTTTCTTTTTTTAAATGTGTTTTATTATCTGTAATTATAAATACGGAGCAGTAATAAACTTAATGAAAAATATAGAACGAACGGTCTTAATGGAACCCGCATGCCGTTAAATTATAATGTAAAATAAGCGCCTTATCCGAGCGCATTTCTCAACAATGTTTGCATCTCGTCGTAAAAAAGTAATTCCACTTGACAACCGACCACTCAAAAGCTCAAACAGCCCCCCGCTACGATGTCTACCTTAATCATTCATATTTATGTAAGTTTTATGATATACGCTAATAAATGTATCCTTTAAATTTTTTTAAATTCCGCTGAACTCATAAAGAATTAAATTTTTTTACATCCAAAACTATAATGAACTGCGTTTTACGTAGTAACTGATAACGTTTACTTAACGATGTTCACGCACGTGTCTTAACGAAGGTTAACACAAAACATTTCGGCCCTTATTTGAATGAATCCGTGATGTTGAAGCGTTAAATTGTAGGACGGAGGATGATTTTCGCGTCATCCAAGATATAAAGGCAGTAATTGTTACGCATCGACTGGAACTAATACGGGCGAAATGAAACGGGATCGCGGCTAAGGAGGATCGAAGGAAAATAATTTATCCGCGACCGTAGAACAAAGGGCGGGCCACAATGGAACAAAAGATTCTCCGCTCGGACCCGTTTGTTTTCTAACGGAAGCCTAATATAGGGAATCGATTGCTCGTAAGGCCGACGAGGGTACGCTTATTTCCGTTCGATTATAAAAAATCAATTGCCTCGCTTGCTAAAGGAGTTTTATGGTTCGATTAAAATGACGGCCGGGACGTGTTATGGTTTGTTTTGTTATTTTTTTTTTGTATCTGTATTTTTATTAAAACTGTATTATAAGTATAACAGTTATTTATCTGTGCAAATGTTATAAGTGCGATTGACTCTGACCGTCTATTACTTTTTCACAGCTAAACTAAATTTGATGAAATTTGATTTGATCAAAGTAGAACACCCCAGATGGATAAGGCTACTTTTTTATACAAAAATTGTGACGTCAAAACCCTAATGCGTCTGAATTGTAGGCGGTAACTAGTACCTACGAAATATATATTAGGATTATAGGTTTTATCTTTCAACAGGCGCCATTCGTTTATGTAAAATTAATACAGTTATATTAGCTATAATGACAGTTTTACATTTATTAACTAAATTAAAAACTCGTTACGAAGTAGTTACAAAACAACTTTTTATACTGTACAGGATTGCCGTTTAAGATAGAACTTGGAGTCAGTATTCGTTGATGTTCTTAAAGGAAGCTTGTAATTCAAAAAACAAATTTTATTTGATTTAAACATACGTTTGAGGATATAAAGAGGTTAAGGTCTCTTCGTTAAGAAAATTTTTGGAACTTATTCCATCACGCTATTCCACTGTGGGGTGGATACACATGTGATAGAATTTCGTTGAAATTAGACACGTGCAAGTTTTCACATGATGTTTTCTTCCTCCGACAAGCACGAGACGAATTACAAACACCGCTGATTGTAAGTTACGAACCCGCAATCATCGGTTGAATTGTACGCTTTCTAACCACTGGGCCATCTCAACTTTTATAGTTATGTTAGATATAAAAATGTCTGCTATCCCGTAGAATTCTATAGCTGATGTTATCTAATTTTATATTATAACAAACGTTAATTGTACGGGTTGTTAAAATAATGTTTTATACATTGCTAGCGACGCCCCGGATTTGCACGGGTACATTGCTGATAATAAATATACTACAGATATTTTTCTTGTTTCTTTACTATATTATGCATGTAGTATATACAAAATCCTTCCCCTTGAATTAATCTATCTATTAAAAAAATTGCATCAAAATCCGTTGCGTAATTTCAAAGATCTAAGCAAAATAGGGACAGACAGCGGTAAAACTTTTTTTTATATTATAAAATGTGATGATGATTGATAATGTACGAGTAAAATGAACATAGATAGTTAAATGGACGTTCGATTCCCGAAGGAAAAATTTTCAACGTTTTGTAAGCGAATTTAATGAAGCAAATGTATGGGTAGTAAATTCAGCCATCGGAATAAAAATAGATAAAGTGTTCTCGATAGAGGCGAGATCTCTGTCGGTGTGAGATGTCAATTTTCAGTAAATCGGTGGGTAGGTGACAGCGAGTGGCGACGCGGTTGGTTGGGCGCGTGTCGCAGTGTGAGCGGGTTTTGTGTACTTTATTTTTATTATTTTGTATCAGCGATTTGAAGTATTGCATTTGTTTTTGATTGATTTTGGAAAAAGCGTTTCTTAGAATCTACTTTCAGAACCGGTTGTTAATTGACTATTCAAAAGTGCTTGTAAAGGCCCACTTGAATTAAGTTTATTTTGATTTTTTTGATTGACAATAAGGTGAGATCGATTAAGTCAATGACAGAAGTGACACTTCACATATACAAAACAAATGACATACTTTGAAGTTTAGTCACAAAGTAAGTTTTGTTTTGTAAAAGTGTGGTTTATCCTCATGGTGTTCCACTTTTTCCTTGTGTATCTTTAATATTAATAAGTAATTATAATTATAATACATAAATAATAACGATTTTTTTTAATTCTAATTTTTATTTTTTTATGTAAGTTAAACTTTGTAAGTTATTAGTTTCATATTTTCCGTTTAGTGGTTTAAACACCAAATCGCTGTAAGCTCGACTAAGCCCTTACATCCGGTATCCGCAGTACCCCTTCACTTGCACACATCGCCCCTTGAATTTTTATATTCAGACGCTGAATTTACGTTTTCGAATTTCAAACTAAAATACGTGATCAGGGTAAGCTTGTATCTCTCGAATAGTTCATGTCACATTTAACCGCGAAAGAGTAGTTTTTCTTTATATTGCATTTTTATTACTATCCTTTTCACACGAATCTCTCTTTCACACGACATTTGAATAACTAGTTCCATTCGATCAGAATGTACTAGCGCTTCTTTATCTATAATTAGTATCCATCGGGTATATCTCATTACAATCGGTTGAGATTTCCAAGCAGGACAAATAGATTCACTTAACGTTTGTTATGAGAGTCCGATTGAAGCCATCATAATAGTATTTCTTTTAAATTAAAATTAATCTTCTTTTGTTTCATTTATTGCCAGAATAAGCAAGTTATCTAAAGTACTATTTAATTTTTTATGTGTTCAAACATCAGTTGGTATTCAGCCAGAAATATTGTAACGTAATACCAAGGAGGTTATATATTATTCAAAATGTTTACTCCGAAACGCGTGCTCACTCTCGTCGTCATAGCATTCCTGTTTAAATTATCCGCTACTGCGGCATTTTTATGGCACACTCATAGATTTCTGATTATACCCGAGTCGAGTTATTGTGAATTTCTTCACAATACCCTCGGGAACTATCGAGTTTTACGATAAATTCGAGCGGACAGCGCGTGACGGTGCGGCCAAATTATGCCTCGCGATAAAACTCTCGTGCCTCCAGTTGTTCGGGAACTTTCAACTGGGGCATGCTCGTACTATTTTCTATTCATTATTATCGGATTACAGGCGAGTCGATACGCCCGCCTTCGGTCGGTTCGCACGAACTACCCGATATTGCTATATGGACTCTGCTTCTAAATCTCACGTGCACTACAGATTATTCTTCTTCGCTTTTGTTACTTATAATGGTTTTGCGCTATTCGTAAACTTGTATCGATACTTTGTCTTTCTTATCGCAAACAATGGAATATTAAGTAAATAAATATGTTCTAAATTAATGTTTTTGCTTGAATGTTTTGGTTTTAATTTTGTTTTTGGTTAGTTTATTTTTCATACGGCATAGTGATTAGAAGACTTAAATTTTTCGATGATTGTGATTATTCATCTCACTGATAACAGTGAAGAAAGAAATGTGGGGGGGAAGCTCTATATAAAGCGGGGTTGTTAGTGATTTCGTCCAACAGTGGGACGGTTTTATTTTTTCTGGCTTTCATGGGTACTCCACTCCGTGATCCCGGGTTCGATTCACGTACGAGTTGATGTAGAAAAAGTTCATTAGTTTTCTATGTTGTTCTGGGGTGGGTGTTTGTGGTACAGTCGTTACTTCTGATTTCCATATTACAGGTGCCTTAGCTAGTTACATTGGAATCAGAGTAATGAATGTGATGTCAGATATGATATACAGTGTAAACTCTATATAACGACACTGAAGGGACTGTGCATTTTATGGCGTTATAAAGAGTGGTCGTTAAATGAAGAGAAGAAAAATCAGAATTCGAAAAAAAGTTTATTTTAGTCTATTGTTAGTAGTTATGTACAAAATATATATATCTTATTTGAACGCTATTGCGTATACTCTGATATTTTTGTCTGACGCCTTTTGCTGCACGACCAATTTTGTTGTATATTTTTAATTTTTTTATTTATATCTTATATAAAGGAAGTAATTTAGCTGCTTTCAGAACTTCTTTAACGCTTGGCGGAGGCTCAAGCTCATCCGTCTCATCTTCTTCATCTCTTTATTCTTGAACCTCAGTTTTTTCTCCTGATTCTCCTGAATCCAAAATTTCTATGTCTGTGAGTGAAGCCGTTGTAAGCAGGCAGTTGTCTACTTCGATGTAGGTTTGAAAATTTACCGTATTTCCTGCCATGTTGACCTGCTGAATCCACTCAGTTAATGGAAGGTCGTCGTCGCTATCAAACTCAAGTTCTGTTTCCACCTCATCAATCGTAGAATACATATGATAACGTTGTAATCCATGACTCATACTTATTAGGCATGGTCACAGTCTACACGTGCAAGCAATCCCAATTTGTAAACAAATTAACGAATTTCATAGAAAGTTCCTAATGCGTGGTGCCGACATTCGAGTTTATTGAGGGCTAGAATAATAAAGCGACAAAAGAACGTACACAGATGCGCAGTTTTTTCTAATTTTAGAAACTTAAAAGGAAAAAAAATAATTTTTATTTCTCAATTTTTGTCGTTATTGAGAGTGGGTGTGATGCTATGTAGAGTGTATCATTGTATGGAATACAAGCTAAACCAACTAAAACCAATTGATTTCGACGCTTTAGAGAGTTTGCCGTTAAATCGAGTGACGTTACATGGAGTTTACACTGTATATTCAATCATTTACCGATAATCCTAAGTTTATTTTCTACGTTTTTTTTCCTCTCCATAAGGCACAAGCGCTGTATCTTAGCAATCTGACCACCGTAAATAAGACGTCGCACGACGTCGTCGGCGAGTCTATGTTTCATCCATAAATCTCGTTAATGAGCGACTCCGATCGTACCCCGGATTAGATCGTATACTGGAACTTTGATACTTCATGGAGTCTCTGATATCAGGTGTACGTAAAGTTGACTCTTTAAAGTAATTGAATATTTTAATAGAAAATTCGTCTGGATTTGATTTTATCTGTCCATTTTGGTCTGGTCTCCTCATTTGAAATTTGAAAGTATATTTTTCAATTTTGAAATTATCTTAACAAACTTATATAATACTATTATTCAAATTAAATTGGTTTGGACTAAATATTATTTTATCTTCGATGTAAAAAATAAATATTTACAACCCTACGTACCTACGATATACATATATGTACATATAATAGGTATAGAGAAAATACGAATTGTACAAGTGGAGATTTATCACAATAAAACCTACCAAAAATCCATTCCATTACGGTTTACATGAAGAGTTAAAAATGTAATAATTTTATATTCCACATTGAAATGAATTCCATGCAGAATAAAACATTTGTATCAAAAATAATACCCGAACGAATAGAATAAACTGCATGGCTATTTCTTGAGGTTTAATATAAAACAATGAAATTCTGAACTGTTCGCGACCAACGTAGAGTTCATTAAAAATTTATCGTTTTATAAAATAATGAGCACACAGCGCGGCTCACGTGCGCCTCGGAAATAATGCATTTAATACGAAATTGTAGTGCTCTCATTGAATTTCAA
The DNA here is from genome assembly GCF_905220365.1 of Vanessa cardui. NCBI lineage: Eukaryota > Metazoa > Arthropoda > Insecta > Lepidoptera > Nymphalidae > Vanessa > Vanessa cardui. Next base: position 13,830,296 of record NC_061125.1, on the reverse strand, counting down.
TATTTTAATTAAAGGCACTAATGCAGTGATTAATTGTAATGTCGGCCTTCAATTTTCCCTAACTTTTATTCTTACAACATTAGCGGTACGTTTCATTTAATTAATCTAATTGTTGCCTATGCAAATTGTATGCTCACGAATATATGTTTATTGGTTCCTTCAATGAAAGCGTTTCATCGAATAACAATAGAATAACATTACTTGTTTGAAAAATACTTTTGACCTTTATTATCATGAGATAATCTCACTTTGAACTGTAAGAGAAATAGGAGGATCACCGTTGCCATGGCAACGAAGTCTTATAATGCCTCGATATCTAACGAACAGGCGGCGTATCAAAGATACAAACAAGATGTCAGAATGTATGTACTTAAGGTAGGCCACCGATAGTAATCCAACTAAGGGAAAAGGATTACACGTGAAAGCCTAATGCGTCTAAACCAGCGTTACTTGATCCCATCGCGTCTTAAGGTGCTTATGAGATTCGTTTGCAAATTATTGTTCGTACAACAATGGTTGTACGGAATATGAAACTTGCGTATTTACTTAACGTGCCTCGCCTTAAAGGATGTAAGCCGTTATGTTTGGTGAGCGAGAATGATATATTGCTCAAGGTGTTTATGAAATCACTTTACATTGCATTTGTGGTTTTAAGTAGTCGTCGGAGTGGCTTCGTTCGCATATTTGGAGATGGTCAGCATTCAAATAAATCCTTGGAGATCAAGCTTGTTTCGTATAATATCTTATTAATATCGGTTCGGTGAAAGAGCAACAGATAGTTAAGAGTCACTTGACACATTTGTAATATTAGTAAAGACTATTTATGTTATATTTATTTGTTCATTTTTGGAAGGTAAACAAATGGTACATATGTGATAGTGGCAGACCCTTTATCGATATCTATACATATAATAAAATTGGAGTGTCTGTTTGTAATATTAAAATAGTTTTTTTTTTTACTCAATGCATATGTATGTATATACTGTATATATATCAAATATGTAATAAATGTTACATTTTTCATTTGTCTGTCTGTTTGTTTCGACTTATCTCTGGAACGGCTGATACGGAATAGATTATGTAGTAAGGAGCAAGTTAGGCTACTTTTATTTTAGAATTATTTATAAAATAATAAAAGTCATACTGCAATGTCCAGATACAGTACAAAACCGCGCTCAGTCCAAGCATATGCCACTCTGCCGGCACAACGGCAACAACTTAATATAACATAAGCTGCCCAATACAAAATTAATACGGCATAGTCTGCGATCTGAATAGTATCTTTTTTGTTAAATACAAAATCGCACGAGGTCGCGGATACAGCTAGTATCAAATATATATATCTATTTCCAAGGCTGGTAACTAAGATGTAAAGTCCCTTGAGCCTGTAATTAACTTGGCTCATTTACCCTTTAGACAGGCACGCAGCTATCGAAAGTGTTGATGTGCGAGTGTTCCCCTTCCAGGACGACTGGATGCCTTTCACTAGTTAATAGATATTTCTTTTTATAATGTTTTTTTATTATTATTATCGTGATGATTTTCGTTTTCGAATTTAAATATGGAATTCACAAATGACAATATTTAAATAAACAAGCTGTGCACGCGACTTTGTACGCATTTGAAATTAAAAAAAAATTGTAGCCTAGGTTAGTCCTTATTATACCAGTTATCTGCCAGTGAAAGTCCCGTCAAAATCGGTCCAGCCGTTTCAGAGATTAGCCGGAACAAACAGACAGACAGACAGAGAGAAAAAAATTGTAAAGAATGGTATTTTGGTATATGTACCGAGTAAACATACATATGCATTAAGTAAAAAAGGGCTATTTTAATATTACAAACAGATACTCCAGTTTTATTATATGTATAGAGGTATAAATATTCAAGTTACGTTCAAGAAATGTCCTCGAATAGTAACAACTCCGTTCAATTATTAATAACGATTGTATTTCGTTTTGTGTCATATGTGTTTCGAAATACAAATTTTATGACAGATGTTAAGACTTCCAGTGATCCAAAAATTAGGACGAGAATGCAGTTCATCCAAGTTTTTGGTCGGTCGTTAGAATGTAGTTGTGTGACATTCATAGCTCGAAGCGTCTCGCCTTTGATGCATTTTTTAAATTAAATAAAAATATATTTATTTCAGTAAAGAATATTAACGTCAACTATTCGAGTCAGTACCAGTTACTCCATAACACTTCGTACATTTATCACGAAATATACATTAAAAATGATCTCAGAATAATAAATAATAAATGTAATGGATATACATATGTAATAAATCTTTATGTGTATGTGTGAGTCCTGCGCGAGCGCGTGATTGTGTGTGATATGACTCTTACTGTACCAGTTTTTCTAATGGATGTAGTACTTGTAAAATTTAATATATGGCATTAGACTTATAGCTATCTTGTGATACTGCAGATATCTAAGACCAGGCAACAGAAGCAAGGTTTAGAGCTGACTACGTCACCTTGCCCCAGTGTGAGGTAGTGGATGTGGCGGTAATCAAAGCTTCTTAAAGATGTATTCCTTCATATGATACAGTTATCATACACATAATAATTCAGATATAAACCTGTTATCTTTACTTATGTTGTATATAACTGTTGACCGAATAAAATGGACTTTTTTCGTTTACTACATCATTTACTTGAATTATAGTTATTTCGTTCTTGAAAAATATTAAATGATAAGTTGAAGCCCGTGCTTTTTCACTTAATTTTCATATGTATGTGTTTGTAATCTATCTGAAACTGCAGGAAAATATCGAGGGCAATGACATAGTAGATAAGAATCTGCCTCTTGTTTCCACTCAAAAATGAGAGTATCCTATTCTTTAGAAATGTTAAATTTACAGGCTGTTACTTTATAATTATGTTGTATCCATTGTATCATATAACTGTAACTTCCTTATATAAACATACATATTGTTTATTTATAGCCGTCATGATACTTTCGTTTTCAAAGGTGGTTCATGTATTTCTCCGTATATGGCGTCGTTTCTCGATACTCTGAAAAAGAAGAATTTTTTGAATAATAAATGAGAAGGATTCGCCTTGGGATAGCGATGCGTGAGATGCAATAGTTTTTGTTATTCACAGAACAGCGAACGCGCTGGAATATGCGCGTGAGTGAAACAGGTATTGTATTACGTTTGGATGGCCGTAATTGGCGTCGGGTTCTGGAAAACTATTTGCTTCGTAAAAATAGTCCAATACAAAGCGTATTGGATTTAAGTTTCGTTCTGCCAACGATGATTATGATTAGGTACTACGTTTAAACATTTGTTTTTAAATATAATAACTACGTGTATATTCAAATTATTCAGGGATCCAGGGTTTAAATTGGCTCTGGTATGAGTTCCTTTTTTATATAATTTTATTTGTTAAACATATTCTACAAAACGTACCATGTCCTAACATACACTATATATAAATATATATATAATTTTATGCTTCAATGAGGGGGACCAGAACAATCACGATTAAAAAACTAGTGAAAAATTAAAAAACGCGGGCAAAACTAGTGTTTCAGTGTATTTAGTTTTACTTGTTTTATTAATTCATATATTTTTATAATATAGGGAAGTGGACAAAGGCGTCCTGATGAATGTTGAAAGAAATATTTACCATTTCGTACATCATTAATGCGCCACAAACCTTAGGAACTAATATTTATGTTACTAATGTCTGTATTAAACCTTTAAGCAGGACAGAATAATATGAGTACTGCTATTTGGTTGAAGAATGCCTAATGAGTCAGTGTTACATAGACGGGCTCACAGAAAATCCTATCGAGTAATTAAATTCATGTCATTTCTACCGTTTTCTCTGTTCTGTGGTTCTAACCGTCACATAGCGACGGGCGAGAGGTTTTTATTTGGCTACACGCTGCGAGTTGTCACTCTCTGGATGTGTTTCGGCCTCTATAAGACCTTCGATGTGAATAAATAGATCACCTCGTAATGTACTAGTCATCTATCCAGCCTTTGCTTCAGTCAAACTAGGATTTTATATAACATAACATGAATTAGAAATTATATACCACCAGTGTGACGACAGTTTGACGACCTCCGTGGTCGAGTGGTGTGTACACCGGTTTTCAAGGGTACGCCACTCCGAGGTCCCGGGTTCGATTCCCGGCCGAGTCGATATATATTATCATTAGTTTTCTATGTTGTCTTGGGTCTGGGTGTTTGTGGTACCTTCGTTACTTCTGATTTTCCATAACACAAGTGCTTTAGCTACTTACATTGGGATCAGAGTAATGTATGTGATGTTGTTTCATATTTATATAAAAAAAAGTGTGGTGCTAAGTAATCTGTTTGACTCGATGCTATGAACACTGGTTCATGGTTTTCTTCGTTCTGTGTCCTTGCTGATATTGATCTGATTTTGAAAATTATAATATTAGAGTATTTAAATCCCTATGGAGCGGAATCTACTTACTTCTCTTGAAATGCGATCTTTTCTATACAAAATTAACCATTTTAAAACTATTCTATTACAAAGCTAAAACAAACAAACTAGACTTAGCTCTTTATTAAACAGTTTTATTTAGCTCACCCCGTTTGTTTTTATTAGTAAGATTACATGAACAGTGAGCACACATTATTATGATTTAAAAAGAGTATGTTTTAGTATTTTTTATTGTAATATAATATCATTGAAGTCGTATAGTGATACGAAATATTTATTGTCGTCTATTTTGTTGTTTAGGTATAATTTATTAAGGTCTATATTAGTTCGAAGAAATTCTATTGCAACAACCAATTAAGCTTAGCTATATGTGTATGTAATATTATAGTGTATAGTACGACACTACTTAGATGTAGCATCGGCAAAATTCGTAAAACCGATCACATCCGAATTGAGTACGGCATCCCAAATTATCAACACTTATTTCTCATGCGAATATGATCTTTGCACAAACGTAATAACTTGTAATATCACATGAAATAATATATTCGTCAATTTGACGCGTCGATTTACTTGCACTTGTTTTCTCTGACGCGTGTATCTATAGCGACGAATAGCGTCGTATGGCGCGATAGGGAGCTACCTCTATTGGTTGTGTAAATCGGCAGTAATCGGTTTTATTTTCATTCCATTGCATTTTCCGATGCTACATCTAATTTGTGTCGTACTATACGATATTTCTTAAATTAAATAGTCTTTTGGGACAAAAATCCTTTTTGATTGAAGATCTTTCATGATTGCTTGGAAACAGATCGAGCGCAGGACCAATGAGTTTACGTGCTTTTCGTACAGAACCGCTAAATTACTTTAAATCATGATATATATCGACAATTATCTGAAAGAAAACCTTCTGACTTTTTTACAGTCCGTTTATACCTAATTAACCACTTAAGACCGTCGGGCAAGACATATAAGCATACATTTGAATGTGTACTAGTACACGCCCGCGGCTTGGCTCGCGTCGTTGCCATGTGCTAGGCAAAAACGTAGCCTATGTCCTTTCTTAGATTTCAAGTTTGCTTCATACCAAATTTCATCAAATTCAGTTCAGCGGTTTGGTCGTGAAGGAGCAACAGACAGATAGAGTTACTTTCACTTATATAATATATGGATTCCAGTTGAAACATATTATATTTAAATTTTATATTGTCAAGGAATGAAAATTGTGAATTTATTTTTTGGTATTCTCAGACATACGTCACACGTCGGTCTATATTTATTTAGATACCTAAATTAATGCGCTTTGCTTTTAAAAAAATATGAATGTCTAATAAAAATTGTTAAGAAAATCTGTTACAATAATGCCAAAACTAAATAATACTTTATACTTTATAAACAGAAACTCAAAATCCTTTGTGAGTCGTCATAAGATACATTTAAAAAGAAAATAAAGGAACGCATTCATCGAGCTGAAACTGTGTTACAGTTTTAAAAGAAATAATTCCGTCTTTGATACAAAAGATGTCAGCTGGCTTACGGAATAAACGCGAAGATATGGCGTCCATTGTCCTAGCAAATCAGCGACGACAATCTGCCCGGGATCGGGTGTATCAGAATCTTATCCCGGACGGCCGGACCGGGACGTCGCGTCCGGACGTCCTGCGTTGTCTGCCAGGTTTATCAAGTCGTGTCCACCGTTATTTTTCCTTGTTTTCTGTTCTCTTTAATAATATTTAATACCTTTGTTTTTTTATATTTTATTATTAATCGTGTTTATACTTATTTATTAAATACAAAAAAGAATATAGTTATTAAATAATACCATGCAGTTTTTATGTTCACTTGATAAAAGTATGAAAGAAGTTACTCAAACAAAAGGACTCAATTTAGGAAATTGAATCTTCTTAAAGTGCACATTTTATTTGAATAAAATTCTCAAATTACTTCTTAGTGAAATTGAATGAATCTTCGAAAATATAGATTCGATTGAGTTGAAAAAACACAGTTAAAAAAAAGATTTTCGGACTGTTAACCTTAGTGAGGAAAATGGGAGGAGTAACTTTGTACGAATTTTAGTTAGAAAGTCAGGATGGACTGGTAGTTCAGTATATAGGATGCGTAGATTTTAAACGAAGATCGGGGCTTCAATCCGGTCAAAGGTCACTGAGGTTACATGTGCTTAATTAATGTTTATTATTCAACTCGTGCTGAATCGTGAGGAAAAACATAGCGAAACATGCATGTGTCAGACGAAATTGGGCCATGTTTGTATCTACTTGCCAGTACTGAAACAGCGTGGTGGAATGAACTACAAGGCTTCCTATGAATAAAAGTCTGGTCCATTCTGTGGAACATTTATAAGTTGTGGCCTTATTATATATTTTTTTTTTATTATTATATCCGCTTGATTGAAAGCCTTGTTAGTCTAGTAAGTAGACATATGACCAGAGTAAAACCGTAGTGCCGATAAAAATGTTTTAGGTTTGCCTATGGAAAGTGTGTGAAGTGTTAACCAGAGGTCCTGTACTTATGCTTTTTCCAGTCGTTTCGGAATTGCCATTCCATTGGTTAATAGGAATGGGGGAATAGAAAGCTCATATGTTAGTGCCCAGACTTGTGCACTATAATATGATCTACGTAGCTTGATAGTGGCAAAATTTAGTCAAGAAGATAACGTCACCATAATGTCCTTTTCGTCTTCATTACCATCATCAAAATATTCATCATTATAAACAACCTCATGATCATCAACATTATTTTAATTACACATTTGAATTCTTATCCCAACTAACTTTATAAAGGCAAAGGTGAATTTGTTTATACTTGGTTTCTTGTACTTTCACGGTTTATCTATCTATTGTAAACAACAACCTCCTCCTCCAAAACGCAGACGAAGCTGAGGCAACTAGCTTAATAAAATCAGCACACGACACAGTCAATGAAAATGTTGTACCTATTTAAACCTATCGATATTTATATTGTAAAGTTAACATGTGAGTGTTATGACATTATTTAGTTCTATACACCTCGGTGCGGTCCCTTTGACACGTAATGACGTCACGTCTCGCCGCGAGAATATTTGTTTTTGAATTTAAACTTAAATAAACCTCTTTTGTCCAACTAAATATTTAGTAAATATTTTTTGTAAAATATATGGAGGTGGAAGACGAAATGGGTGCCCGGTGGCACGTTGTCACCACCACAATTGAGAAAGATGCCGTTATGATATATATGTTCCTTAAGTCACAAATGTGCCACCAACTTTCATAAATAAGATGACCCTTGTATTCTAGTTACAATTTCTCATTCACTCTTCAAATCTGAATGCAAAAACTCTGAGTCCTATTGTTTAGCGTTAGAAGATCTCATGAGTGGGTGGTTAATACCTAGACGGGCTTGCACAAAGCCCTACCACCAAGGTTTTGTTTTGTAATAGAATTTATGACTTCTTACTAGTAAAAATAATATCTTATTCTTTTCTGTAACAACCATACCTATTAGTCAATGTCCAAGGTACCTAAATGAAGCAAAATAATCATAGTGTGAGGCATTGGCAATTGTATCAAAAATTATAAAATCAAAATATCAAATTTCAATCGAAATATCACTTTGAAAACGATTTAAGTAGATTCCATCGGAGGATATTGATTTTTTTTACAATGAAACTTGTTGAATCGGTTGTTCTATTTATATATATAGTCTCGTTCATAAACGTCATTTAACTTTAAAATATTTATTTGAAGTAACTGCGTGCAGTTATTTTTTGATGGTATAGGTTGGCGGACGAGCATATGGGCCACCTGATGGTAAGTGGTCACCATCACCTATAGACAATGAAGCTGTAAGAAATATTAAATATTCCTTACATCGTCAATGTGCCACCAACCTTGGGAACTAAGATGTTATGTCCCTTGTGCCTATAGTTACACTGGCTCACTCACCCTTCAAACCGGAACACAACAATACTGAGTACTGTTATATGGCGGTAGAACAACGGATGAGTGGGTGGTACCTACCCAGACGGGCTTGCACAAAGCCCTACCACCAAGTAAAAATGAAAGAATCGAATCCTTAGCACATTGTGTTGATTTAACCGAATTAAGTAGTTTTGTCTTTACTATATTTAAAAAAGAAAAAATAATTGGTTACACGCGAAAAAAGATATTAATAAAAAGTAAGCAGTCAAAGAACATTATAGTTTTTAAAGATTAAGTATATGCAAACAGTTAACCTGTAACTTGAAAGTATCAGTAAGTAAAGAAATAAAAGGTTTTTTATATTTGTTTATTTATTCTGTATTCTTGTGATTATTTTAATCAAAATAATCAAACAGCTTTATAATTACGCACGTAAGTTTCCTCGCTTAAATGTTTTAATAGCGATTTTAAGTCATATCTAAATACACATAAGCTCTACTTTGTAATATTTAGTTGAGATACAAAATTTCGTCGACGTTTTCATAAATCAGGCAAATTTAAGCGGAGTATAATAAATAAATCATTTGGTATCTGTCTCGTGATCACGTCCACGGTCTAGAAGTTGTCGGACGAAAGGCGAGCGGTCCACGGAAATTAGCGAGTGCGCAATGCGATAGCGCTGTATAATTAGGCTTGGTGCAAGTCATGAGCTATGCTATACATGTATTTATTATGAGTATTCCCTTATTAGAACCAGATCTAAAACGGGGTAATATTTTTTGCAGCATTATCGTTTTTTTCTGTGGTATTTGATATGTTATTTTAAATTCGATCTGTATAAAACGTTACATAATTGGCATACAATTCTATCACATGTATTCATTTTATAATTAAGTTTTAATCTCTGTTTAATTTAAATTAAATATTTAAACAATTTTTAAAACGTGATTTGAAGCTCCCAAATCTTGACGAGGTATTAAACTTTAAATACTTAGTAGTTAAATAAATATTGTAATTTTTTTTTTTCGTAAACAATTTTTCGCCTAATCTTTGTAACTTGAATACGCTTTTGACTATCGTTCAAGTCGCGTGGTCGTGCATTTCTCCTCCTAATTATAAACACCCCATCGAATTACAAACACCCCGAAGAGCTCAGTAGGTATCGTGCGATTATTGCTCATTGTTTTTTATCATCTCATTACTTTTGAAAATGTATTACCTCACAATAAATCGATTGTTGGATCGAGGTATAGCTTGAACCGATCGGAGGAAGAGAATACTTTCAACAAAATCTTCGGATAAAAGCAGATAATCTAAAGATTGATTTCCATTTCAGGATGTATGGAGACCAATGAAATGTGTGACTAATAAGAACAAACAATAGACTAATACTATAAAGGCACACCCACAACTAATCAGCCGTTTTCCTTTTAACCATTCGTGCACAGTGCAACAGTTTCTCGCTATCATTTCCTGCTATTATCGGCTGGTTACGCAGTGAGACTGGCCCTTAACTAATGTCTCCTTTTGTGATCGCGGGCCCGGCTTAATCAGTTGTTTATATTATTGCCGGCGACTGTGCGATTTAATCGTTCCTTTACCGTTTCTCATTGTATCACAGAATGCGGCGGATCTCCACGACCCTGAGCCACGCGAGAGATGGTGAATTTATTGAGGATCGGCCGATATTTGTTTAGGATTAAGATATTCAGCTCTTCGTCGAGTTAAACGATAAACAAAAGCTTCGTCGCCACAATCTTGTTTGTGTTAGTGTGTTCGTGATAAACTGCTGACGAGCGATGTTGTCGGCGCTGCTTTGTAACGTTTGACGCGATATTGAGGAGACAAATTGTTCGACATCAGATATCTTGCTTTGATTACACAGCGCAAATCCGTTTTCCTTGTCTAGACGATAATAAATTAAATGCGTATAATAAAATCGCTTTACGCTTCAGAAATTTTGCAGATCATACGTATGAGAACGCATTATTACGTAGTATTATATAAGCTTGTCATTTTGTGTATATAGGCAAGTTTTCCCTCAATATATTTCTGGAGTAAACAAGCAAATGTATGTTAGTCGATAAAATGTGCCCCAAGGTCGCTCAAATACCACTTTACTCCACATGTTACAATATTTACCGTAGGTACCCTAACCCTTTTTCGTGGGTCTAAATGTATTAGGATATATTTTACTTTTTGTTGAAAAGTATAAATCAAATGATAAACGAACTGTAATTTATGCGAAGTAAGTGTTTAAGCAAACGGAAAAACTTTACTGAAAGTATTGCAAGGCATTTTATATGTAATATGTATTCAATTTTATAAAACTTTTCTTTATTTTTTAGGGTTAGTTTTTCAGATGAGATAAGTGGTCACCAACGCCCATTGACATTGGCGCTGTAAGAAATATTAACCATTGCTTACATCGCCAATTCGCCACCAACCTTGGGAACTAAGATCTTATGTCCCTTGTGCTTGTAGTAACACTGGCTCACTCAAACTTCAAACCGGAACACAATTTTCTAAATTCAAACTAGTGGAATGTCAAAAAAATACTGGTTATTATAAAAGAGATTTTTATTTTAAAATCGATTGTATCCTCAAACTCCAAGTATCGAATAATTTAACTCTGATTAAATTAATTTCGAATTACCGAGTAATCTTCGAAAATTACCGTTTAGGCTAACTATCTGACATTGCAGCGATGTATCGATATAAAATAAGATAATCGAATGTCCGCCATTCGTTAGTTAATTAAACACGATACGGTGGTTGTCGCGATCGTTCCGATTAATGACATCAATTAACCTAATCAACTGTTAGCAGATTTACGTGCGTCGATGCCACGACGTGACCCACTACCGTTGCGATTAAACGAATATTTACAACGTTTTATATAAATCGCATAATTCACGATGTTTTATCACTGCACTAAATACATTGCCTTTTTTATTAATTAGTATGGTATGGATATGTTTACGTATAGCTGTGTATGTATTGTTAATTCGATAATTGGTTTTCTTTTTCTTTTAATCGAATTTGTTGTCCAATACATGTCGACCAGGCCAATGTTTCTTAAGATTTGTATGTTAAGTCTCCACATTATTCGAAATATATATTATTTTAAACTGTTTTTATATCTTATTTAATCTATTACAGCAGGAGTTTTGTAAAGGAATAAAGGAACCAGTCATTTCACCGCGCTCTTCCAATGCGGGTTGGTGGAATACAAATGTGGCAGAATTTCAAAGAATTAGACACATGCAGGTTTCCTCACAATGTTTTCCTTCATAGCCGAGCACGAGACGTATTTATAACACAAATTAAGCACATGAATATTCATTCAGTGGTGCTTGTCTGGGATTGAACTCACATTCATCAGTTAGGAAGCACGCGTTGTAACCACTGGGATATCTCGGCTCTGTTTACAAATATCGATTTATTAATGTAGTCCGTCGTTTCTCATGTATTGCTTATAATTGTGTAAGACTGAAATAAGCTGTACTCGCGTCGTGAAATGTTAACGAAATAAATAAAAACGTCTGAGAAAATCCTTCATAACGTAATGTAGCTACTCTATCGAGCCGGTAGGTATAGTGGACGTGCCGCTTATTCCAACTCTAATTCCGTCCATTGAATTCAAATTGAAGACTAAAACATTCGGCGCAGTGTCCGAGCTCGCATCGGAACCAAACGTCTAGCTAATAACTTAATGCCTCTGGGAATGGGCATCTGTAACTGCTCGATCCTATGTTTCATACATTAAAAACTACCAGACGTTCCATTTCACGTTACGACTTATCTTCGTCTGCTTTGCAATTGAACTTCAGTTTCTGATTACTTTATAGCATCTCTCTCTTTCTCTCTCTGATATTTCAATGCTTACGATATTTTCTAGATCGTTCATGAATATTCTACATACGTTACGATTCAACATCCGATCTGTTTGGACGAATAGTTTTCGTTTTGTACCATTTAGCTGTTTAAAGCAGTGCAATCCAGCGTGAATTGAAACGTGGTAATGACCATTGTAGGCAAAGCCTAAATGTTCTTATTTGCATCGAAACGTGCCGGCTGGTATTACGTCCCTAGACCGTATTGAGTGCAATTGGAATGTGTCGAGTTAAATGACCATTTCATTGTAAATGTGAGAACGTTCAATTTATTTTTTAATTAAATTGTAATGTCGGTTTGATTCATACATTCTATTTGTTATGTATCCTTTTTTTAGTCAATAATAACAAGTTTTTTATATGCTATTGGTTGACGGATGAGCATACGGGACACCTGATAGTGGTGGTGCAGTGGTCACCACCATAAGCGTTAACCATTCTTTTCATAGTCAATGTGCCACCAACCTTGGAAACTAATATGTTATGTCCCTTGTGCCTGTAATTACCAAGTACTGTTGTGTGGCGGTAGAATATCTGATGAGTGGGTGGTACCTACGGGTACGGGTTTGCACTAAGTCCTAACACCAAGTTATATTGTAATATATAACATAAGTTTGTTATATATATAAAAAAATATATTACATAACATAAGTTTTATCTCTATTCGTTCGAGTGCACTCATAATTTCCCACCAAAGAGTAGCGGTTTGATCACCCTCCCGTTCCACGTTCAAAGGGACCCGTCGGAATCTTGAACCAGACAAGCGTGATCTCCATTTTCTATATATAGCTAAAGTTAATAAGGATATTGTTTGAAGTATCGGAGCTCTACTTTGTTTGGACTTTATATCGAGCAGTAGGAGCTCATCGCGGTCGACAGAGATTAATCGACTGCCGCCTCCGAAGGCCGTATTAGCTTTAACAGCATCCGGAAAATTGCGCGATTTTTCCACTTACACCCCTTGTTTTCGCGTCTACACATTGACAATATGAAACAGAATGAGCGATCGGTTGAAGACAAACAGCGATCTTTCGATTAATTTGATTTTTGTTACAATAAACGTTTAAATTCGTCACGAGGGGAAATTGTGAAGAAGCGATGTTATTTTATTGAAATCTTGTATAACATAATATTGAAGGTTGCGGGTTTAAACTTTAACAAATAGATTAGTGTTTATGCTCCTAATTTGTAAATAATTCAACTAGTGTTCAATGGTACAGGATAAGAAACGTTATTTACATCATACGTCAAACGAAGTTCTGTGATATGTGTATCCACAAATCTGCATTAGAGCAGCGTGGTGGTATACACTCCAAAGATTCTTCTCAAGAGGAGCCTTTGTTCGATAAATATTAACAAGGCATACCTTTTTCTGAAATAACAAAAGTGATTGCAGAAGCACTTATTTACAATTCGCTCTACAATTAGTTCTATTTGACAGGAGCGTTCAAAATCCGCATTCACAAAGAGGTACCGTACAATGTTTACGATGACACTTGTTTAAATGTTCATATTGTGACATTTATCGAGTCATGAAAATTGGGTACGCAAATTTTGAAACGACCTTTTATTGCTGCAGTAACGTCAGTAGCAGATTGTGAAGTATAGGCGATTAAACACTTTATTTACAGGTCTGCAGAAATTCTATATTTGCTGAGCGGTGCTCGGAAATCACCTCTACTAAGAAATGAAACTGAATAGCCTCCCAAGCTTATTATATTTCGCTCAATACATCGCCGTCCGGTACGACGTTTATGTGCAATTATAGAAAATTATTCCACCGAACTAGAGTAAAACGATTGCGTAAATATGAAATAATAGTTTTGCAACTTGTAAAAAATATGTATTGAATCCGGATTATATGAGGATTAATTTAAAAATATACGCCATTACATTCTTAAGTAAAAATTATTGCTTTTACGGTACTTACGATAGTATGATTGTAATTTACAACAGCTTAGTGATTTAAATTTCAATTTAATTCGATTACTCCGTAGTATTTATTTTTTAAATATTTTCGCTATGAAATTTTATTTATTTTATTTTTAGTTTCGAGTTGTTTTATTTAAAAAAAGTTTTATTAACGTTTATTTCGAAAATCATTCCAGTATTTTTGTCGGGCTTTGGAATAAACTATCGGATATGGGATCGACTTAGAAGCCAATGGCTGCGGTGAATTTACTTCATTCCGCAAGTGAAGAGGTGTTATTATTCGCACAGCGTTGCCTTTGTGTCCAGAAGATATCAATTTCGAATCTTTTGATTTCGAATTCTCTAAGAATATCAACTGCATTGAATTTTAAACTATTAAATGTATCTATTGAACTGAAAGGGATTTAGTACTTGTAATAAAACCGTGCCATTAATGTCGTAGCTGTGGAAAACGGTGAACACAAATATTTTATAACGAACATAATATTTCATAAAGGAAGCAATCGATAGGGCAATAGATTGATTCTGTAATGGGTATGTTTATGAGTCAAGAGTATATTGGATATTAGTAAGTATTAGTACTCTATAACCGCAAATCCAATACCCCATTGGGATCGACCGGTTTCTCTGATACACATAACTAATGCCCATCTTGAGAGCTTGTACCGTTCCGTTGAACTGCCAATTAATTACTCGGTACTAGGGCGGGTTTCAAATCAAAACTGTAATTTATGAATTCGTGATCATTGAATCTATATTATTTACATACGGGAGTCGAAACAATGATTAATTTCACTGCGCTGCTCTGAGGGAGTTGGTGGTAGCACATGTGACCGACTTACATCTGAAACATGCAGGTTTTCTCACAAAATTGTCATTGACCAAAATTCAATTATGTACGAATTTGAATCTGCAATCTTCGATTCGGATTTACGTGTTTTAATGACTGTGCCATATCAGATGTAAGCACTTAAATTGTTTGCTATATTATATTTTTTTTACTAAGGCGTCTTATACAAGTAGAATATATAAACCATTATAAGCCTGTTTCCATTTTCATAAATAAAATATGTTTCTGATCACTTCAATAGTGTTAATGTTCGTTGTCGTTGAATACTAAGTGTCGTCGCGTCAGGTGAGTGCGAAAATCGCTTTATAAAAAGACATGCTCCTGTTAAATGCCAACTGTTCTAGAGAGCTACTATCTCTGCTTTGCTAAGTATCTGTTCGAGCGGGACGAAAAACGAAAGTCACATACGTGCGAGAGAGATGAAATACAAAGACTGAGCCACATATCCGGTAGGCATCCAGATCTTCCGTATGTGGCTGAAAGGCGTCAGTTGGCGAATACTATCCGCTTGTCCGTCTCGTGACATACATTTACATACAAAACAGTGCGCATGACCGCCTTCGAGATATTATAGCATATCTAATCGAACCGTGACAGCTGTCAGTCAAGCGCCTGACAGCCTACGAACAACTACGCTTCATTGACTACCTGATTTAACTTTTGACTAGTTTTTAATCAAAGGATATTGTAATTATGTTTGGTAAGAAATCTATTAAACTTATCGAAATGAGCAAATGGAATTACGATCATGATAGACGAAATATATTTTTGGTGCTCTGGATTTGACAAATTACACTTTGTAATTTTTTCGATACGTTAAAAGTATGTGGAATGCAAGTCACTTGGTAGTAAGTGGTCACCAACGCTTAAAGATATTGATGCTGGAATAAATATTAACCATTCCTTACATCGCCAATGTGCTACCAAGCTTGGGAACTAAGATGTTTTGTATTGTGCCTGTAATTACAATAGCTTTCTCATCTTTCAGAGCTCAGATGGCCCAGTAGTTAGAACGCGTGCACCTTAACCGATGAGTTCGGGTTCATATCAAGGCAAGCATCACTATATATATGTGCTTAATTTGTGTTTATAATTCATCTCGTGCTCGGCGGTGAAGGAAAACATTGTGAGTAAACCTGCATGTGCATTCCACCAACACGCATTGGAACAGCGTGGTGGAATATGTTCCAAACCCTCTCCTCAATGGGAGAGGAGGCCTTAGCTCAGCAGTGGGAAATTTACAGGCTGTTTCTTTAATTTACTTATCTTTCAAACTGGAAACCAATAATGCAAAGTATTGCTACATTGCGGAAAAATGTTTAATGAGTGAGCTTTACTTAGCCAGATAGGTCTATATAAAGTCATACCATCACTTAAATTTCATCCACTAATATTGGGAAATAAGATGTTATGTCTCCACTTGTACACTGGCTCACTCGACCTTCAAATCAGAGTGCAGTAATACTTAGTATAGATGTCGGACGTGGGATATCTGATATCTAGGTACGACCTACTGATCAGATATTAGGTACCAACCTATCCAGATTACTATAAAACCTACCTCCAAGACCAACGAAAACATTGTGTTTCCATTTATAAAAAAACTATAAACTATAAAGTCGATGTTCAGCTATAATATTAACCGAGTTCGCTTTTCGAAGTATCTGACGTAGATATTTCGAGAATGATAGATTTCGCTACACGACTCCCGGGACTATCGTCTGTTCGATCACTGCAGATAACTCTGATATTGTTTGACTAATAGCCGGCAGTAAATCCGCGCCCCTGTCATATTGCACTTCGGACGTTTGATTGTGATTCCGATTCTTGAACTGAACATCGGAAGATATTAAAATTTCAATTGCCTTTTTAATAACGTGTTGCGTTTTTTTCGATTTTCGCTCGTCTTTTGTTTTTATGAGACAACGTCGCCTTTAAAAAGGGTAATGTATTTGATATTGGTTATTTTTATCACAAAAAGATTATAAGATTTGGCAATTGCGATGTTATTGAGCACGATATATATAAATTTCATTCACCTAATGTATTTTATCTTTAAAAGCTCACACATACACAAACAAAGAATTACATATTTACTAAAGTTATTTTAGTGCTATTATTACAACACACAAGGCACTTTGAGTTTAAAAATATCATAAATAATTTTTGAAAAAGGTGTAAATTAAATGATTAAATTTATCTCTATATTTAAAAGAAAGTGGTGTTAGTTACCCTACTTATAACTCAAGAATGAATGAACAAATTTGGCTGAAAATTGGTGGAGAGGTAAATTAGAACCAGGAGACGGACATAGGATAGGATTGGTCTTTTTATCCCGTACGAACGGATTTCCGGGAAGTCAGTATAAAATGTGGTATAACAAAAACGCATCTGATATGGAATAACAGAACACAAATTACACATGATGAAGACCTTAAAAAAAGTCAGTTGGACATTCTGTTTTATATTTTGTACCAGCATTGCACCCGTGCGAAGGCGGGGCGGGTCGCTAGTCATTGATAAAATAGAAAGTTACTGGATGGTACAGTTGAGGAGAATATCTAAGCTTTTTGCCATGCTGCTCCACTATATGTCAGTAGGTAGACATATGACATGACGTCTAGCATATTATAGAGGACACTGTTACTTCCGCCAATGCAGAGTATGACAAAATATTCACATCCACGCCTGGAAAGGAACCCACAACTCGTTTTAAAATTTAATTTTAAAATATTTATAATTATATCTTCAAAACGTATTGTTTCCAATCTCGACAATTGAATACGAAAAGTATAAGTAAGCTCGATTTTATAATTACAAAGAGATGAAGCGATTGAGAGAAACAATGTAGCCTTTTTCGAATCGTTTCGTTGTTAAAAGAAATTCGATATAAATTTGTGCATTGCAACGTAAAGCGGAAAAGGATTTCAAATGACCAAAAAGAATGTGAAATGGTGACGCATACGAATTCACAACGGGTGGACAATTTGTCGAGCCGGCCTCAACGGGACATAACTCTCAGCGGTTATTACGCAAGCTATAAATATTCACAAATACGTATTTTCGAATGATGCCATAAACTTTGAGTAAAACTTTACAGGCATCAGTCTATAAATTGTGTATAAAAATTTATAAGTATTTTATTGCCGTTCACATAATAAAGAACGATTTAAGTGTTCATCTTTGTATTTGAATTAGGAATATAAACTTTTATTTTTGATAACAATTAGCATTTAATTGTGAGATTGTGATGTCACGGTAATATATCGTGTGGTATCAAATTTATTTTTCATTTATTCTACCGCCAAACACCAATACATGTATTGTTGTATACCAGTTTAAAGGGTGGGTAAGTCTTTTTAGTTCTCGAAGTTGTTGGCGCATTGGTAACGTATAGGGATATTTAATTATAATATATAATAATAATAATAATTCTTACAATGGCATTAAATATGAGAAGTGTTTTTTTAAGGACCTACGTGCTCGAGTGGTGTTTATACCAGTTTTCATGGGTACGTCAATCCGAGGTCCCGTGTTATATTCCTGGCCGAGTCGAGGTACATATATTACCATTAGTTTTCTATGTTGTCTTGGGTCTGAGTGTTTGTGGTACCGTCGTTACTCCTGATTTTACATAGCACATTAGTGTTAGTGCTTTATCTACTTGCATTGGTATCAGAGTAATGTATGTGATGATGTCTCATATTGTTTATTATTTATTAGTGTCTGCCAGTTGGCCTAATTACAAGTTTGCCTGCTTATTAAAAATTAATAACGAAAGCCTTACTGGTACGTAATTAAATTAATAAAACGCTACTGCATTATTCGTAAAGGCTACAAATAAAGAAGTCAACGCGAACGAATACGAGATGCAAATCTCGATGTTTACATCAATACAATTGCGTTTCGCATGCGAAATATGCGATAAGCTTGTTCTTGTATTGTCTCGGTTGCTTTTCGAATAAGGTCCCCAGCTGCATATTTCGCGGACGGCGGCGGGACGGCCACGTAAACCGATAAGCCCGCTGATTTACGACTTATAAAGGCGACACTTCCGCAGGCTTAGCTGGCAGATTTACACGACAATGCTCCGCGTTGCTCCACACTACCTATTAATAGGTTACAAGGCGATTTCATACTTCTTACCCCGGTTATTATGTGAACTGAATTAAATTGTAAGTATAAATCATTTTGAATGGTTTTGATGCTTTGGTTAGTAAAACTATATATCAAATAGGTTCTTCGGGTACTCAGGAATCATGTTACAATATTAAATTTAATTTAATGCTATCGTTACTAGTTTGTAAATTCAATCGAGAACCAAGACTACACGTGTCAATAAAGTAAATCTTTGGGTTTGCTTATGTAATTGGCAGGCTTAGACATTTTTTTACAATCGCAAATAAAATTGTTGAGGATACATAATATCTGCCTAGATGGCCCAGTGGTCAGAACGCATACATCTTAACTAACGTTGCGGGTTCAAGCACATCACCACTGAATTTTCATGTGCTTCATTTTTGTTTATAGTTCATCTCGAGCTCCGCGGTTAAGGAAAACATCGTGTGGAAATTGTGCCAAATGTGAATCCACCAACTTGCATCCGAACATCGTGATGGAATATGCTCCTAACCTTAATGAGATATTTACAGGCTGTAAACTGTAGCTACTGTAACTGTACTTTACATAATATCTGAGATGGCCCAGTGGTTAGAACGCGTGCATCTTAACCGATGATCGCAAGTTCAAACCTAGCCAAGCACCACTATATTATATGTGCTATATATATGTGTGTGAAACCTGCATGTGTCTAATTTCATTGAAATTCTGCCACATGTGCATTCCACCAACCCGCATTGGAACAGCGTGGTGGAATGTGTTCCAAACCCTCTCCTTATCCCAGCAGTGGGAAATTTATTATATATATATATATATATATATATATATATATATATATATATATATATATATATATATATATATATATATATATATATATATATATATATATATATATATATATATATATATTCGTACAGTCTCATTTCATTGACATTGATTGAATATATATTAAAAGGCAGGTAAAATGTCTGTATTTAAAATCCAACAATTAAACAACCTAACTTCCAAACCTAGTATGAGTTGCGTCAGAAACGTTTTATATTAAAACATTAAGTTCGAAAAATGTAGCACTTAAAATCGGGCTTGAAATGAAATCTTACTTTTAATACTAATCCGTAAAACATATAATGGTTTGCACTAAAATTTTATAAAAATAACAGCAAAATGTTTTTTGTCGTGTATTTCATCATTATCATTATGACGTAATAATGGTAATTATCTCCTCCTGGATGATTTCTGGCTATGGCGGTAATTCTGAAGTGAGGCTAGCTAGCAGCATAGGCTATATTATAGTACAAGAGTTTGTACACAGACATTCCCTGTTCATTCACAATCATAATTATTTCAGGGATCACTGGGTTGGCAATTTTAAAACATTGAAAAAAAATTTAGTACTTAAAAGCGTTTGAATACTACTCATGTCAAAAACTAAGCTAGTGTTAAGAATGGACTGAAAATTTAAAGGCCAGCAACGCGTCTACAAGCCTCCCAGTGCTTCAGACGTCCATGGGCGCTGATAGTCACTTTCCATCAGGTTATCCTCCTATTCTCTCCTATTCTCTCTCTCTCTCTCTCTCTCTCTGTATCCGCCAGATTCCCAACTATATCATAAAAAAGAAGTAATTGAAAAATCGTGTTAGTAAAACTCTTTAATGCATGCAGGGTTTGAACTAGGTTGTCTTAGGTTGTCTTGAACATGCGTCCTATCTTATTATGAAAATATATTAATAAGTAGGTAAGCGAGGAACTCTGTGGTTTGTATATATTACTTCTGACATAACACGAAGCCATTTGTGTTTATAAACACACTTGAACCTATTGTATGACTTGCGCATTTGTGTTTCCACCAAGAAATGCCGCGTGAGCAAAGCTTGTCAGAAGGAAATCATCTTCTTGTATAGCTATTCAAATAATAGCCTAGCCTTTTTACTAAGCGGTGCCGTTCAATCAGTGACCTGAATTACGTCCAATCTACACATCTTCCGTTCATAGAATAGGTTAATTTTCAAGCAAAGCAAATTATCCTGTTCTATGAACGGGATATTGTTTGAGTGTCATTCAGCTTACTAATTGAACGTGGGCAATATTCAATTAACTAATTTTAGTACAAAGGCTATACTGTGTAATTGAAAAGACTAGTAACGTTTTCTTTTTTTATATCATTCACTACATAGTATAAAACAAAGTCGCTTTATCTGTCCCTTTATCCCTATGTATGCTTAAATCTTTAAAACTACGCTAGGGATCTTGATGCGGTTTTTTGTATTATAATACATAGACAGTATAGTAAAGAAACGCTGATAACTTTAGAAATTTCTAATATGATGTCATAAATAAACAAATTATATAGTATATGTAGTATCAATATTGCACCCGTGCGAAGTCGGGGCGGGTCGCTAGTTTACAGTTATTTTACATTTAGAACCAAACAACTATAAACTTACATCTATATATACATTTACCGCGACTTTTACCTCAATAACGAATATAAACAAATCTTTTTCCCTCTGATATGTTTATGAGTTAAAATTATTGTTTTGTTTGTCCTCAATAAATACTATCCAATATAAATTAAAATAGATAGAAGTTGATTTTTTATGTTTGGTAATCATTTCGTAAAAGAATTTATTACTGTTTGAGTAAGTTACGACATTCAGTATAATACACTCATTTGTTTGTACAGTCAGAGTAAGAAAACCTTCGTCAGTTCTCAAATAATTTCCTTTGTCAAGTCTTAAACTCTAAGTACCTTTTGAATCTAATCATCTAATCATTGCGACGCAATATGTCATTCTCAATCGTTAAAGTTGATTATTGCTGATACTGAGCACACGAAAATGCATCTTAAGTTGACGAACCTTTTCTTACTACGACTGTACATCAATAAATACCTGTATTGTTATAAATTTCATTTCTTAATACAGGATAGCGGGTAATGATCTTGTTTTAAAGAACAAATAATAAACGGGAACTTATTTTCGAGGTTCGTGTATATATTCGAGGGGGCGTAAAGTTTCTTATACAAAATCAAACCTTTAATGAGAAAAGCAGTATAATGCGTTTATCATTCAGGATTTATGGTCAGTAAATGTTTATACACGAACCTTCCGCCCGAGGTTCTTGTCTCGTTCGGTTTTAGTGATTCGGGGAAAAATAAGTAATCATCCTTTATGAGTTGATTTAGGTTAACGTAATCAAATTCGAGTATTATATTCGCATTTTAAATGTTGATTTTCATTGTTTGCACTTATTAATAAGTATTACGATATTAGGCTGACTACGATATATGTTTCAAAAGCAAATTTGAATATAGCGCAAAAGTGAATGCACATATTGTTTTAAAAAATGAATAATAGCATTCAGTAATAAAATCGAAATGTTTATGTGTTTTAAATGTTTTTTTATGTTGCGTAAAACATATAATATATAAATATGACAGACAGAAATATGACATATACTGGCTGAACTTGTAGCTTTTCCCACGCGAAACTTATAAAACTTTACCAATAGTACGCAAACTTTGCGTTAGTTGGTGGTAGGGTATTGTGCAAGGCCGTCTGGGTAACACGCGGACACTGAGGACATCATAGGATGTCCTCAGGCACGGTACAACGTTTGCCGAGACGCGATCTCCATTCTAGAACACGTTTTCCCCAACGGTTGTCATGTGATGTGAAAAAGCAGTACTCATTATACATGTGTTCTGGTTTGAGTTGTGAGTGAGCCGATGAAATAAGCACAAATAACGTAATATCTTAGTTCTTAAGGTTGGTGTAACATTGGCAATGCAAGGAATGGTCAATACTTGCTATCAGATGACCCAGTTACTAGTCTGCCTAGATACCATATACTATAAAAACCATTGACACCCATTTTACTCCTTGAAGATCGAACTAAACAAACTACGTCCTTCCACGGGACTCAAGTTACAACATTCATTTCTAAAAAAAATTCATCTAACTTGCGAAAGATGGATTTAGAGACTATAAATACGGAGATTCGAGATGTGTCCGTCAGTAGGTAGTGTTTTGTCTTGTGTGTATATATATATATATATATATATATATATATATATATATATATATATACTACCATCACCCATAGACAATGACGCTGTAAGGAATATTAACTATTCCTTACATCGTCAATGTGCCACCAACCTTGGGAACTAAGATGTTATGTCCCTTGTGCCTGTAGTTGCACTGGCTCACTCACCCTTCAGACCGGAACACAACTATACTGAGTACTGTTATTTGGCGGTAGAATAACTGATGAGTGGGTGGTACCTACCCAGACGGGCTTGCACAAAACCCTACCACCAAGTAAAATATATATGTTGTTTTCTTAATCTTAAAAACACACTTCATCTTATGCTACTTACGAGTCTCATGTCAATTGGTTCAGTATTTTTTTTAAGTAATTTATTACTAAGGATATAAGTTTATATTACCAAACTATAAATGTATTAAAATAAACGATATCCAATGCCGTCTGTACTCGTGTAAATATAATTAAAATAATAATAAATAAAAGGAATTTAGTGCTAAATATAAAATTGCTCGAAGGTATCCGTTTATTAATACCAAGAAACGTATATTACTTTCATAACCCATACCCAGCATAAACTTGTCGACACATATCACGTCAAAAGACAAATTAAAGGCAGCGGCGCGGAGGTTTCGCTTACTCATTTTCAAGGGGAAGATTTCACCGGTTAGATTATTTTCGAATAAGAATTTCAATAGACTGCTGATATTTTTAAAGAATCTTATTATATTACTGGTCTACAATTATAAAAAATGATATTAATGTTTGTTAATAGACTCACACCTACTGCAAGGCCGTTTACTATGAACTTTGGTTCGTATACTTCAATGGGGGATGTTGTTAAACTATCCTTTTTTATAACGTTACATCCTGGTTATATAAAGGGTTATATAGTAGACGTAAATAATAAATAATATTATTTCGAACTAGCTGTGCCCTCGACCTTATACGCGTTTGAATTTAACAAAAAAAATATTATTGTTGTTATTGTTGCCTAAGTTACTCCTTATTATGTCAGTTATCTGCCAGTGAAAGGCTCGTCAAAATCAGTCTAGCCGTTCCAGAGATTATCCGGATCAAACAGACAGACAGACAGACAAAAATTGTAAAAAATGTTATATTGGTATATGTATCATGTATAAATACATATGCATTGAGTAAAAAGGGCTATTTTAATATTCCAAACAGATGCTTCTATTTTATAATAATAATTTCGCAGATAATAGCAGATGTATTAAGGATTCAGCACAAGTGTTTACTTGATCATAAGTCTGATCGACATAAGAAACTCTTTTGTGGTTAATTATGAACAAAGTGCCACGACTTACAAACAGGCTTGGAAAAATAAGATTACATTAAGATTAACAAATAACCCTGTTTATTGAAAGATATTACAAAAGACTTTATATTTGCAACATCTTCCTCTAAAAGTAACTTCATTTTAGATTTGAATCATTTTATTTTTTATTAAAATAAATTTGTTAAGGAATATATTTTGTCCATCTGAATTATTATAATATTATTCGTCATTGACTAACCCTTAATCGTAACAGCCTTATTGCCTCGGTATATCTGATTTGCCTGCAGTCCGGTCTCAGACGTCCCGATGTGCTGATTTACAAGGCCCCTTTTGTCCTGACGTCTGTCACTCGATGGAGACGTCCACACGATCCGACCATCTGATTTCGGCATCTTTTATATATATCCTCCTTTTGTGTGTCAAAGGCACGGGAGCGTTAAATACACGAGAGGATTTGTGCAATAGAAGTGACTTCCACAGATAATGCAATGCAGACGTGTCAGTCTTGACTTACATACTTATCTCGGAATATTTAGAATGTTATCTTATTCCTTGCAATCTTGCTTTCATTGCATTCTTCTTCGTTTGGTCGCATAACATTTATTAATTTTAGCTCGATGTTTTTGAATTTAGAATAATTTTGTATTCGTAATTATAGTGATAAGATCAGTATTTTGAATTATATGTGGGCTCATAAAACCTCTTAGTGCGATGCCTTAACTAATTAGTTTAACGTGAAGTGGAGGATAAACCGATTAAATATACAATGTATACAACGCGATGATAATTGATTCGTGATTACAGATTCTGCCTTAGATTGATGGATGCTAATTGCAAATGTTGGTACACACATGTTAGTTGGATGCATTAATTAATAACCAATAGAATAATGTTCTCGGATATGCGTTACTAAGGTTGCTTTTATTAGCTTCGCCTTTGCCTTTCGTTCTTTGATCTAGACGAATACTAATTACTGTAAATAAAAGTAACTATGTCTCTCTTTAACCGCAGCTAGACTACTGAATTGATTTCGATAGAATTTTGTCCTTTCGTGGGAGTTAAAGTCAGAGATGATAAGTTGCAAGCATTTTTTTAAAGATTGTAATGTACTAATATGTACGGTATTGATTAGGACGCGTTTTAGGTTACTGGTTATCACGTGTTAGACAAAAAATGTAGCCAATGTCCTTTCTTTAAGTCCATGTTTGCTTCATACCAAATTTAATGAAAATCGGTTCAGTGGTTTGGTCGTAAAAGAGCGTAAAAGACAGACAGAGTTACTTTCACATTTTTTAATATTAATATATATGTATATCATAAAGTAAGTAGTATAAATGCAAGGGATGGAATATAGTATGTATTTATTAAACCGATTAGAACAACATATTTTTGATTGAGAGATAACTTAAATGGACCATGTTAAAAACCGTGTTGTCAAATATTTTTAAGAGGTACCCAAATCCATTATATCTGGAGTCAGTGTCAGTCAAGCAAGGTTGGTTGTTCTAATGAATGATAATACAAATGTTTTTAAATAATTAATTAAACAATTCAATTTACCTTGAACAAAATTGCGTAATAATAATGATAAAACTTAGACGGGAAAACCTCGAAAGAATTTGAGTTTCGTTAAAACTAATAATTCTTAATAGTCATACATTTATTTAATCTGGGATATTTAGCATGTTTTTTATTACTCGGTGGAGTTCGATATTTCGACATTATCTACGAACGTCTTGTTCACGTGACTTAAGATGCGAAAAACAAAAAATGTTAAAAGTGAGTTCATATTATTTCTCGTTATAGAACACCGATAGTTATAAAAAAACTATGTCCTAAATGTATTTAATTTCTACATGATAGCTGCTGAACTAACCAATTAAACGTGGACGCGGTCACTTTATAAGATAAATGGCATCAAGATGTGCACGCGGTACGTATATTATCTGATATCTTTTAAGCTGCGTCACGTTGAATAAAATCACTGGTGTGTAGCGTGGCCGGGGGCGAGCGAGATGAGTGATCTACTTTTAAATGGCTACTTAATGGCGACTGCGAACAAATCACGCTTAAAGAATAAGTGTCAGACGTCGACGCGGCTAACTAGATACTTATTCGGTTTACCCTTTACAGCGGTACGTTAATCGTTTATCGTGCGATAATGTTGGTTTTTCATTTCATTTATAATTGCCTTAAACACTTGCAATAGTTTACACATGCAACTGTTTTTTTTTTGTGTTTTATATGTAAAAAAATAGTTAAATTTGACTTATTAAATAATTGACGTCTTAATTTTAAGAGTCAATTTTATTTACGTACATTTGTAAACAATTACTTTAAATAGTAATTAACATTTAACAGTAGTTGTTCCTGTAATGAAATATTAAATATAGGTTGGTTATAAAATATTGTTGACCTCAATCCCTATCGGCGAGCTACTTATCAAAGACTTCTTCTACTATGTCCCGACTCATGCCCAATGTGTTTTTGAGCATTTTTGTTACATGCATGCAACTTCCCTCACTATATTTTCTTCTACTGAGAACGATATAAGCGGCTGTAAATATCAAATTGTAGAGCTAAGGTCCCCTCTATCTTATTTCACTTCACTGCCAAACAAAAATCTATATTAATAATATAAATGTGAAAGCAACTTTGTCTGTCTGTTCCTCTTTCACGACCAAACCGTTGAACCGAATTTGATGAAATATGGTATGAAACAAACTTGAACTCCAAGAAAGGACATACTTTTTTGCCTGACACATGACAACTAACACCCTAAGAGCGAGCGAATACGCACGCAACTACTAGTAGATTACAAACACAAATTAATCAGATGAAAATTAATTAGTGCTTGCCTGGATTTGAACTCGCAATCACCGTATAATGTGCACTAGTTTAAACCACTTAGCTATCTCGGCTCTGTATCTATTATGTATAAAACAAATACATTAATATTGTACATATTTATACGTTTATATAAATTTTGTGCACACTCACGAATGGTTCGCGTTCATCCGAGTAGAATTTCAAGTCAAGTTTTTGCTTGGTAGCGATTACACAGCTCGCTGGGAAGTGGCTCACGTTACAACGTTACTAGACTTTATTACGATTCAAATCGCCAGCATCTCCTGGAGATTTTAAATTACTTTAATTCACCCGTAATTGCTTCTGTGTTAAAAGTAATGAGGCAACAATGATCATTAACAATTCAAGATGACTGTATATTCTGTAGCCTTTATATTCAACGTATTATGTTTGTTTTGTGTATCTTGAATTTTCTGTGGTTATATAAAATTTTATGTTTCGTTTTACTACTTTTCTTTTGGCATTTCATGGAATTTATTCTCGTATGTATATATGTCGTTCTATTAATAATGATATTTATAGAATTTAATTTAAATTTCCCAAAAGTTATTTTTTGATGGGATTAAATATTTACAGTTAATGATATTATTTTATTGTTAATTTTATTATATATACGGAGATTTAAACTCAATAACAATTCTAAAGATAGATCGTGCTAAGTAGAATTGTTTCAAATTATAAGCCTGTGTGTCTGCACACAAATAGTTATTTAGATTTAAAAGACAAGCCAATTGTTAAAGAGTCATTGTCTAGTATTTTTCACAGTACCCATTTACGTAATATTGATTTTCTTCTCTTGTGATCTTAGTAACTTTTATTTATGTTCGAATGTGATAATGCTACGTAAACCATAATTAAAGCAACACCCTCGTTATGGTCTCTTGAAAAGTATTTTACGCAAAAGTACAAGACGCGGACACCCACTCGCGTCGAACCAAACATATCCTCACCCTTAAATCGTGTATTTTATCTCAACATCGCATGCAATCGCAATAAAACTGTCAAACGATATATTCTTGATATGACAGATACGATATCTCCATTAGCTCGAACACCGTCGTCACGGCACAAACGAGCGCCTATAAAAAGATCAAATAAAACATGTATCACGAATTTGAACGGCTCGTCTGCCCGCTACGAATGTATACCGCGTTATAATATCGGCTGATCAGAGCTCGACGGACGCGCTCATAAATTAAAAGCCATCATATTTGTTTTTCGACACGACCGAGTAAATAAAATTCCGTTTGACGGGGCGTAACTTTGCGCGGTACGTAATCAACAGTTTCATTCGCCGATTCGGCTGCCTTCATTCCGAGCGTCGCGTGGTCCTCGTCGACGATCGGGATCGGTTCCTCGTTTGAATATTTTTCGCTTCGATATATTTTTGACAGTGATTAAATCGAACGCGTCTGATTTATACCGAAATCTAATCGACCTTTTTCGATTTGGACTTTTATTAGTTGGCCTGTCATATGTAATGGTACTTTTTTTTGTTGATTTTGTTTCATCGGGTTTTGTTTTGAGGTCAGTAATTAACTGACGAGATCAAGCAGACTCTTGATGCTAATGGGGCCTCTCGACGTCAAAGGGCTAAAAGGCGTCGAAGCGCGTCTGTCGAATAATGGGCCAAGCCGTGTTCCCGGTTAGGCTCGGTGTGCACGCCGCGACCTCTCCCGACCCTCGTCAAGTACCAGTCGATTAGCTTAACGCGTACACACTAATTATATTAGACCAACATAGTTATCTAACTACGAGATTGCTAATTATTGTATACAATTTGATAATTAATCTTTCATTTTATGTAATAATTATGCAAAAGTATAATTACAAGCAAATTTTATTCTATTAAAGAAGAAATATTGAGTTTATCCAAAAGCATAATTTCAATCGATGCTTAGAAGTTTTTTACGCAATATGATACTTCTATTAATGCCTATTCGGGTGTGAATTGGCTCTTAGTTTCAAAACTCGTATTCTAACTTTGTATCTTCTCATTAATTTCTTTTATAATAGAAAATTATTGTTTGTTTATTCAATGTATTTTAAGTAGCTATATAATTTAAAAGTACGAACATTTCTAAAGACGCCATAAATATAAACTTGGGATTGGATAAAGCGAGACGTTTACGGGGATTGTATGTTTGTTTCTCTAAACACTCGCCTGACGAATTTGACAATAAACTCTTTATAATAAAATTTGTGAGCTAATACGTTTTTTGTTGAACGAAAATTTATTATAATAAAAAGCGCCTCGTAAAACTATCCGTTTCTAATTGAGTGAGATTTTGTTGGATTTAGTCGTTGTCACAATCATAACTCGCAGTAATGGGCGAATTATACACTTTAAATAATGATCATTCGACGTTACATCTGTAAGAGCACGTTCAATTACTTTAAGTGGCTATGTTACATTTTAATGTCGGTTTTATTGAACTGAAATAAGATCAAATTTAAATTGCATTTAACTCTCTCGTGTAAATTGTAAATAGTACGATTACATCAAATTTACATAAAACTACGTCATATAGATGGCGTTAGTTGTAAAAGTAACTGCCAATAAATCCAACATTGCTGGCTAAAGACTTCCTCTACATGTAACGAAGAGGAGCTTTGAGTTTATACCGACAAGCTGCCGTATTGTCATTTTATAGAATATTCTAGAATGTATTTCAATATGTGTAAATTTCTTCACAATGATCGTTTGACCGCCGAACTAAAAACAATGACTATGAAATCTAAACTCTGATCTCTCTTAGATATAACTCGACATCAAAAGTAAAACCTTCTCGAATTTTCAATTGTGAAGCTGCCTGGAAATAAAAAGATGCACTAGTTACATCTTATTACGAAATTCAATCGAAAGCAAAAAGATAAAGGACGTATGTACGTTTGTTTAAAAGTATAAATTAATATAACAAAATAAAGATAGATAAGATATTTTTAAGATTAAATTATCATAGACAATTAATTAAATATAGAACATTATAACGTCGCAAGATGTATGAAAGATTCAATGATGTACATTACATAATATGATAAAGTCTTGCGAAAATTTATATATTAATAGCGTAAACCGATTTTCGTCCCACTGAAAAAAGTCATAGACTCATTTTGAAGAGCTCCGGCTATAGATGTGCAAAGAAGTATTATTGATAGCAATTTATTGAATTGTTTTGAATTTTTGACAACGGAAAAAAGTTACTGTCCATGTAGAAAGCGGCGCCATGGCCGTCTAAAAAAAGAAATGACAATCGTGCGATTAGATGTGATCAGTTTACAATCACATCAAATGTTAATTTTAATAATTGTATTAACTAACATTACTTTGTATTTTAAAATGTTGAAAAAGAGTAACTACTGTGTTTCTTGCCGGTTCTTCTCGGTGGTAGCTTCACTTAATTGTTAATTGACGATTCAAAAGTGCTTGTAAAATCCCACTTGAATAAACATTATTTTGATTTTGATTTTTTTTTTTGAAAATCAAAAGAAAAAACAGTCATAGGATTCGAAATTTGAAAAAATCCGTCGAATGAATGTCAAGTTTCGCGCGCGAGCCACTAGTGTTGTTTAATTAACATGATATAATTTTGACAGGAACATGTCGTCCGTTCGGTAAGACATTGATCAATTGACATTTCCAATCCGGTGACACGAAAATCGTTCGGACGAAAAACGAATGATTAAAATTTTAATATTTAAATAGTAAATTATCGGCTGTTTGAATAATTAGTATTCGCACGGACGCCGAATTCGATTCAATTGTTTCGATCATTAATTCGATCGGTAATATCTCATTCGTTTGACATTCGACGTTTGTTGTATAATTTCGTAAGTTTATTTAGTGCGATTAACCGTAATTAGTTCTATTTGTTTATCGTCAAATCAATTAATTTGCATATGTTGTGTTGATGAGTTGCAGTCCGTTTGGTCGTGCCTTATTCCCGTACTGTATGTGAGTTTATTTTGATTCTAAAATCAATCAAAAAATCAAAATCAAAATAAACTTTATTCAATTGGGCTTTTACAAGCACTTTTAAATCGTCATTTTACAATTAAGTGAAGCTACCACCTGTTCGGAAAGCATATTGTACCGAGAAGAACCAGCAAGAAATTCAGTAGTTACACTTTTTTAACATTTAAAAAAATCAATTAAATACAATTATATATGTATGTAATGTATGTAATATTAATGCGTTTTTAAAATCTTTCAAATTTTACTAAATAAATAATTTAGTGCATATAACTTGTATATTTTTTTAAGTGTAACTTTGGTTTTCCTATACTTAAAGATTAATAACAGACTTTAATATGGTTTTTGGATAAAAAATTGAATGAAGTGTCAGGTAATATTTTTCAAATTATACAATTAATATACAATACACCTTTAAAAATCACTTTTAGTTACCTAAAAAGAAAAGCGATATAAAAATCAAATGATATAATAGGTATAAAATCGGATATAAACCAATAATTCAACAATGAAATATACATTAACAACAATTACATCAGTGTTAGTTTATTGTTGAACAACATTTTTAATCTAATTTAAAATCTACTTAATCACACTCGCTACGCTTTAAATAAAGCTGTGTACACACCTTTAATTACGGCCATTTGAACGCATAGCCACGCAGCATTATTCAAATTAAGCAAAATTTAATGTTCCTCAAGCAACGAATTGTGCGTATTTTTTTTCGTCGTAAGAACTAGCGCGCACTGGTAACTTTTGTCACGGTGACTGTTTCGTCACTCTTGTCGAGTCCATGAATATGTATGGAGGTGCGCGCACATTACGACGTGACATTTGTGTCTGCATCTGTACATATTCACGGACTTGGCAAGAGTGACGAAACAGTCACCGTGACAAAATTTACCAGTGCGCGCAAGTTCTTACGTGCTAATGGGCGATTTCTGAATAAAATTCGGCGATCGTAAATTCGTTTGTACCACGCGGCATAAACAACACTTATCTACACAGGTAGCGCGGCCTATCTTGGATTAAATTTTGCCGTTGAATTTATTTTTGAACGAATAAAAAATGTTTCATACAGTTTTATCTTAATACAATGTTGCCACAAAAAATAATTAATTATAAAGTGTAACGGAATTACGTAGCGGAGTTGATAAACATTTTTAAAATGTAGTTTTTTTTTTAAATATTTATACTAATATTCTAAATTTAAAACACTGATTCTTATTTGATGAAATAAGATATAAAGGGGGCTTGATCTCCAAGGAGTCCATACTCGAAGTTCAAAGGTTACATTAAATATTTAACATCAAAAGACCCCTAAAACATAAGCGAACCCGCGGACGACAATTATTATTTTATAGTTAAGTAAAAAGTACTTTAAGCTAGCTTGTGTATTTCTAAGAATCTGGCTGGCCTAAAGGCTTGCAGTGTATACAGCCAGGTAGTCTTAATGCGGCTTTTTAAATATAAATGTGGCAGACGCAATATTATAGGTACGCTGCACTGCTGAAGGCGAGATGAATTATAAACACAAATTTAAATAAATCAAAATTTACTGTCATGGATTTCAATGCGTAATCTTTGTTTAGTATTATATTACCACTGAGCCATCGCGGCCATTTCATAATCACACTTTTGTTTTTATTCATACTATTTAAAAAAAAAACGTTCAGAATTTTTAAAGCAAACTTTGTTATACCATTATACTCAAATACGAATAGTACGCGAATTATAATACTTTATTGAGCGCAATATTTTAAACTTCTGGTTCAACTTCAGCTATTCAGTCGTTTGAAAATTTAAACGCGGCAATATCGCGCCAGTTAGATCGCAAAGCAAAAATTCCATACAACCACAAAGCCGAAATTGCTAAAGCGCTTCTAAAACTACCGACAATGAGAAGTTCCGTGGGTGAAGTATGCTAGCATGCAAAGGATGTTCGGGAACCGTCTACCACGATATACAGTTATTATGGAATGATCTTAGACAGTATCAAATATGAATATCACATCGTATATTCTGTTCTAAATTCAAAACAAATGTTATTTATTTTTATGGCAATAACCGCCGTTATACAGTCTATACGAATACGTTTATTTGAATTTCGCTGTTCTTATTCGA
This sequence comes from Vanessa cardui, assembly GCF_905220365.1. Taxonomy (NCBI): domain Eukaryota; kingdom Metazoa; phylum Arthropoda; class Insecta; order Lepidoptera; family Nymphalidae; genus Vanessa; species Vanessa cardui. Next base: position 13,796,843 of record NC_061125.1, on the reverse strand, counting down.
GTGCATTAAAACCTCTTTTATTTCAATAAATGTACTCTTTTTTTAAATTAAATTTATAATAGTGCAGTCTTATATATATATGTGTGTGTGTGTTATAAATGAAATTTGGTATGTAGTAAAATACTATATAAAAAGCGTATTGTGTAAAATATAAAACATAAATTAACCCAGTTTCACGAATGTCGCTTCCATGGTTCGCATTTTTGGTAAATGCTTCGTGGGCTTGTTACGATTTTCAGAATATTTCACCGCAAGTTCACGCTTCATGAGCTCAATCGATTTATATGAAATATATCTCACATACCGAAAACGGATGTAGTGTTCGCCCGCAGAACGAGAAAGGAATAAACTTCAACTGTTTTAAATGTACCTTCGGATATTTAAATTTTGAATATGGAATTGCCTTATTTTTTTTTTAATTGATATTTTACAAGTGATGTGGATTGCAAGTCTATATTCATTAATAATGGAACATCTTTATATGGATAGTGTGTAGTATGTGTGGTGGTAGGGTACCACCCACCCAACGGATATTCTAATTACCAATAGCAGTACTTTGTGCTATTGTGTTTCGGTTTAATGGTATCACGATACCTTTAAAACTACAGGCATAATTGACGTAACATCTTACCTAAGCTTAGTGGGGATCATTGATGGTGACCATTTATCATAAGGTGGTCGATTTATACGTCCACCTATGTTTTACATATTTAAAAAAAAAGTGGACCCAGAACCTTCATTCATACCACAATTAAATGAATAATTCGGAGGGCAAACATTTTTTATTTTCATCAATGTTAATTTTTTGGTAATTATATTGTTACCTGTGTTCCTAAGGCCGTTTATTAATGAGCTGAAATTAAATATCATTAATTTCGCTTACGTCGTGCTAGAACTGTAACAGCCCCGTAGAACCGCCGTACCCCGTTTGTCTCTGCCCCATTCGCGGGCTTTTATCGTACTTAGGGTTACCATTCATTAGGATTTCGTACGCGTAGTCCTGAGGCATGGCCTAGAATAATGTCATGATTTGATACGGTTTGGACATCGACCGTTCCAACGTATATTTATACGAGAGCTAGTTTCTGAAGCAGGAACTAGAATATAGTTCGTGACTGGCTATACGATGCTTGTAATGAAAGTTATATTATATATGTATCGAAATCAAGAAGCGTTTTATATTTGGCGTTGATGAATAGTGCTGTCATATTATTACATAGTAAACAAAGTCACTTACCGCTGTCTGTATGCCTTAGATCTTTCGAATTACGTAACGGATTTTGATGCGGTTTTATTTAATAGATAAAGTAATTCGAGAGGAAGGTTATTGTATATAATAATGTACAATATACCTAGTAAAGAAATACTGATAATTTTAGAACGTGATGTCTTAAATGAACAAATTCTTTAGTATGTTTAGTATCAGTATTGCTCTCGTACGAAGCCGGGCGGGTCGCTAGTCAGATTATAAAACAAAAGGTGCATGGAGCGTGCGGAATATTATAATGAAGCAAAATTAGCGAATACAAAATTGAATTCCCGATTGTATTAAACGACGTGTCATTTTTGTATAATTAAGTGCAGTCGTCTGCAATTTATTAATTATTTGTTGGATCACCAAATCATCATCATCATCATCATCAGCCCGTTTTTGTCCACTGCTGGACATAGGCCTCTCCAAGTGAACGCCACTGTGGTCTTTCACCGGCTACTCGCATCCAACTCCAGCCTGCCGCCTTGCGTATATCGTCACTCCACTGCCTGATGACGTCCTACACTACGTTTGCCGAGACGCGGTCTCCATTCTAGAACACGTTTTCCCCAACGGTTGTCGATTCTACGACAAATGTGACCAAATCCACAAATCGAAATTAATGAAAATAATAACATAATATATGTTTATTTTTACCTTTGTGTATCATAATAAAAATATAAATTGATAGCAAATTAATATCATAATTATACGAACAAAATTAAAATTATTAATGTGAGTAATAATAATAATTATACACGCGCACACATTGATCCGATTTGTATTATATTATGCAACTACAATTTGCAAAAAAATATAATTAGAGTTTATACAGAGTGTTTTATTTAAACAAGTATTTTTACATAGGAACAAAATTCTAGCTTAAACTACGTAATATCCGATGCAAATTAGCACCTAGCAGAGCAGCTGTCTCATTCCAACGTTAAATAAAAGCTCAATTGTGCACTTTGTTTTCTTAATACCGCTCACTGTGTTCTCATCCGACGTAACGAGTATGACCCTAATCGTCGTCTAGTTTCGGTCAGTTTGTCCGAATAGCCAGCGACGACAAGCTAACGTAATACAGTTAAACTCTGGAATAGTGCTAGCTTGCATTTAAAGTGCACCCTGTATACGCGGGACACAGGTCACTTAGCATTTAAACTATTTGCCGCTCCAGTGATATTGAGGTTTAAGCATATATTTTTGTTTAATAGCTACTCTGTAATTTGTGTACAAATATAATTCTCTGTTATTTCATTACTCTGTATTCCAATACGCGTATTTTTTTTATATCAATTCATTGGCCTAAGATTTGTATTAATACTTCAATATATCTTACTCGACGGCAGTATCATTTTTTTTTTTAATTAAATAATAATTTCTTTTAAATTTACGTATCTATTATAACGGCTTGGCTAAGTGAGTTTTATATTTATTTTTTAAAGGGCTTTTTAAACTTCTAAAACATAAGGTCTTACGTCCTTTTGAAATAGGTACAGTTTATTGAATGATGTATAATATCCGGTTGATTATAATCTGAAGATTAGTCGAAGTATTATAAAACAACTCGATGTGGATCTTTACGATCGTGAAATGTCAGATCTATTCTGTACGAACAAACTCGAAACTAATCTCACCTTAAAGCACAATCATTTAGTGTAAGAAAGTAATATGCGACATTTGCTTAAAGAATAATTATAAAACTTAAGGATACTAATATTTAATGAAATTATCATCAGAATGGTACAACGTAAGACGGTTTTAATTCGTTACTATCGGGACGAACGGAAAATGTCATTGTTTTTTGAAGAATTACTTTTGGTGAGATTGGTCTCGAAAGACAATATGACTATCGTTTTACATAGCAAAAAAATCTATATTTTGTTTAGAATAATTATAACTCTGTTTATTTTATTATTATAGCATTTTTCCGCAAATCAGGAAAGTTTAATATAGTAGTGGAACACTGAAAACAGTTTTCCAATGTGATGTTGTAAATAAACGCTTTCTTATTTTCTTTTATATTGGAAACCCTACGAGATAGATCAAAATAATGTACTGTGTGATGTACCTTAAAAAGGTCTACAAAGAGTCAGCGATGGTATATTTGAAAATACTATATTTATATATATTTGAATATATTACATTTTATTTCACTCACATCTAAAGAAAGAATATTATTGATTAGTTGTGTTTACGTTTACGCGTAAAATTATTCCAGGAATAACTTTTTTCTATATTGTGATAGCTATGAATATAAACAGGTCGGGTAGGGTAAGCAAAATGAACATTAAATATGTATTCTTTCTTATTTCTTTATTTTATATAGAAATCACTTTTCCTAAATAACTAAAAAATAATATAAGTACATATAAAATCATCACAATCAATCTGCCTGATTGAATGAATGTATTAAAATGAATGGCAAAAATATTTATGCGAACTGTACTTTTAAAGACGTATTTGACAGGTCGAGGTCATTGAACTTTTTATTTATTTTTTTTGGATCGTAAAATACACGTTACGGGTGATGCGTTTTCTTTGTGTGGGTTGCTAATGTTTCCTTTTGTTTATCTCGTTTGTATATTTATTCACACTTAACTTTGTATTGATATTAATTTTGTCATCGTTAAAGTTAACTTACTCCAATCAGAAAGAATATCAGAGTTATTTTTATAGTGTATACGGTTAATTTGATTTTTTTTAAAAGAAATATTATACGCTTATATATAAATGAAACTGACTCATACTGAGATTTTACTGGTGGTAGGAGTTTGTAGCTTGTTAGGGTAACATAAAAAATAAAGTAACAGCCTGTAAATTTCCCACTGCTGAGTGTTCTTAGTGCTGCTAGTGGTGCTTGCCTGGGCTTAAACCCGCAATCATCATAATCATTAAGATGCACAAGTTCTAACCACTGGGTCATCTCAGCTCGCTTAGGATACTTATTTCAACGTATGGGTTGCTACCATTTACTCATTGCTTATTCTTAGTTTTACCGTGCTCCGATATGGAGGACGAGTGAGCCGGTGTATACATTCAGGTAACTAGGATGCCATAGGATCTTTGTTACTAGTATTCACGAAGCTTCATAAGTTTTATTGCCTGTGGATGTTGCTGTTCACTTGGCCAATTTGCCCGCTTTTTCAAATTGGAATCGCTTATGAATGAATTATGAAAATTAAATCGTAGAAAAAACAGCGTAATATTTATTTTGCTGACGCTATCAACTTTTCATTAGTCAAATACATGAGACACACGTATAGAGAAAGAAAGAGAGAGATAGAGTTAAGGTTTCTAAAGTAAATGACTTAAATATGCATATATAAAATTTTAATTCAATAATAGAAAAGTTTTAACGAATCAACATTTCTTAACATCTTGCAATATTGATACTATTACGAGCAACAGTCGGTATAAGCATTTATAGTGCACTAGGAATCCACTTAAGTTATTAAAGCACAATAGGGAGTCCGAGCGATGACGCTATTGTGACGCTATCAACCTAATTGAATTCAGCTTTATTGCTGAACTCTCTACGCCAAATATTTAAGCTTAAATATTTAACAGTTCCATACATCGAATTCAATGATAAAATAAGACTCATTTCATTTAATAATGATATGTGGTAGTGTGTTCGTTTATTTGTCATTCTTTCAATCTTTTTGTTCCGATCGCTTGATTGACATGTAATATATGTATGCATATAAGTGTGCACATTTTAATGAGCCTTCCGTCGATAGAATATTTTCTTTTATTTGTAAAAAAGTGTCTGTTAGAGATCGATGTGTTTAAAATCTGTATAAGAAATAGCTTATATTTTGAGGCACATTTAGATACATAAAACAATATTTTACAATTAAATATTATTAACCACAACAAATAAATTTAATGATCATTAAAATCACAGATGAACTTTATAATTATTCCAAGTTAAATATAAGCTGAGAAAAGGAAGTATTTATCTATCTATTTCTGTGATGACAATATGAAAACTAACACTTCGAAATATGATTAGTTTTGAATTTATCATATTGATACTAAATGAGAGCTGAGATGGCCCAGTGGTTAGAACGCGTGCATCTTAACCGATGATTGCGGGTTCAAACCCAGGCAAGCACCACTATGTATATGTGCTTGATTTGTATTTATAATTTATCTCGTGCTCGGTGGTGACGGGAAATATCGTGAACCTGCATCTAATTTCATCGAAATTCTGCCACATGTGCATTCCACCAACCCGCGTCGGAACAGCGTGGTGGAATATGTTCCAAACTGTCTCCTTAATGGAAGAGGAGGCCTTATCCCAGCAGTGAGAAATTTACTGGCTGTTACTTTTTTTTACTTACTTTTACTAATTCAAATAAATAATCGATACAATATAAATGGTATGAAGACGAGGCTTTAACCAGCTTGATTAAAAGATGGTACGAAAACATTATTTTGAAATATTAATGGTTTACGCGGCGCCTGCCACAGTACGTATCGAGTATCATCAATTAGGACGGCGCCGCGTGATGTGCTCAATATTATCGATGAAACAGTTTCAAATTCGATGCATTATTCGTCCCTTATAATTGAATCGAAATTGTTATTGAAAACTGTGTCACGTAATTATTTTAATCATTATGTGATATACATGGATTAAGATAAATCCTCATTAGTAATGAAATGATATATTTGCGACTAAGCCGAGATGGCCCAGTGGTTTAACGCGTTCATCTTAAACGAAAATTGCGGGTTCAAACCCAAGGGAGCACCGCTGGGTTTTCATGTGCTGAAATTTATTTCGTGCACGCCGGTGAGAGCAAACATAGTGAGGAAAGCTGCATGAGTCTAATTTCAACGAAATTCTGCTATGTGTATCTACCAACGCGCATTGAAGCAGCGTGGTGGATTATGCTCTAAACCTTCTCCTCAAACAGAGAGGAGGCCTTAGCCAAGTAGTGGAAAATGTATAAACTGTTAATTTTATATAAAATAAAATGACAATATTGACTCAATCAATACTTTATAAGTATGAATTAAACCCACTAAATTGTTTGTAAAATAATTAATTTAATTTATACTTCTATGGATTTATTGTAACAAATTTAATGTATTGTTTCAGTTCGAAACGGCTATTCGTGCGTTCCGGTGGCTTTATCCGAGGGTTTGGACATAAGGCTGGGCACGTCGGTCACAGAGATATCGTACGGGGGTCCCGGCGTCACAGTGAAGGCTGTCAACCCACGTGTCCCGAACCAGCCGCAGACGTTTAAGGGTGAGTGGGTTGGATGTTTGGGAAGCGTAGCGCGTTGTTTGTATTCGAGCAGAGATCAGATGTTTAATATATCAAATTTATTTTTAACAGTTGTATAATAATATCACATTATACTTTTTCATCTTGGTATAATATACCTAAATAACGATGTATGTTTATATGTTTGACGAATTTATATAGAATCGTTTTTGGTGCAAGTATTATACTGCAAAACGTTTGGTTTAAAAGGCTTTATTTTATAATTTATTTATTCATTATATATTATGTTAATATTACAATTGTTATATATTCATAATACAGTGAAAGTGTACAACTATTTTATTCAGTAACTCGTATATACTGCCGTCATAAGAAAAAAAGACGCAACTAACATTTTTTTCAAAATTGAGTTTCATCCATATTTAGAATCAGTAAAAATAGACGCATCTGCCAGTATTTTTTGTATATTTCTTAAACTGACACAAGCTAAGTTATCTGTGCCTGAATAAGACGTATTATCGAATTATTCAACTAAGCACTAAGGTAAAAAGACATTTCTAATGTTTACTAAGTTGAAATGACGTAAAAATGTAAAAGCGTTAAATTTACATTCAAATCATCAATGAAATCATACAATGAAAAGTAGCTTCTACTTGTTGACGGATTTTAAAGACACAACTACACTGTTGTGATTATTATACTAATAGAGAAAGACATTTCTGCGTAAATATGACTTTTGGTCGTAGTATTTTCAAAATTAGTACAACGTAAGTGCCAGATACGTCTGCTCTTCTAAGTATCAGTTGTTGTGCGGGGTGAAGTGGGGTGTGCGGTACAAAGGTTTCGTAGTCACTTGCGCCTAGGCTCGATAAATATCGTAAAATGGTAATTTTGTTTTAAGCGATATTTGTTTATGCGCTATAAATTTCATCTAATATTGTTATTTAGTACATCACGTTTGTACATTCTCGACGTTTGAGTCGGTTTTAATAAATGCTCCGTCCCGATCTACTGGAAAAAGAGTATTTATGTCCCCTCCTATTTTATATTTAGAACCCTTTTTTTTTCTTTTTTTTAAATTATTTATTTACGTTTTTGTATTTTTTTTTTTCTAAAGATATTTTTCTTAATATTAAATTACTATTTACAACTACGCGTTAAATGCTTAAATATATATATATACAAATATGAACTAAAACTAGTTACTGTATAAATCTTGACCGCGTGGAATGGTGGTAAGAATGCTAGCAGCATTTCCCCGTTGAATCGCAATTCGGATCCTCTGGGCAAAAACGAACCAGCCCTCATGTCACCAGTGGAGGCAATGAGGCGAGGTGTTATACTTTTGATGAAGCTTTTTGCACCACTACTCCAAGGGCCAAGCGTTTCGACAGCAAAGACTACGCGTTCTTCAAAGTTAAAAATGAATGATTACAGACTACTTTTCAATTTTGGGATCACAGCAACTCATAATGATATTTTGTTTTTTCTTGTTTAGTTCAATAAAGTAAAAGGATCGAATGCATTGATTGTTGTGCGTAGGTAATGTAAGTGTACAAACTGTTAATATTAATTACTTAAGCGAGATTGTTTATGAATCTTATGAGTTCCGCTATGTGCTGTTTGCTTGTTGTGAATGTGTGACAAATACTGTGTCTCCGAGAACTTTACTGATTATTGTGGATGAGTGAAGTGAAGCTTGTGTTTGAAGGATGTTGATATTGACGTGTGTATCTAGCTTCTCGCAGTACCGCTCCAAGTTCTTCGTCACGGCGCCCGTAGCTCCCACTACAACTGGGATCGTCATGACTATGGTTTTTCATAATCTGGAGAGTGCCACTTTCAGCGGATGATATTTGCTCATTTTTTCTATTTCCTTTGCTCCAATGCTATAGTCGGATTGTACCGCAACATCAATTAGGTAAGTTTTATTGATGGTTTTATCTATGTCTATAAGGTCCGGTCTATTGTGAGTGATTGCGACATCTGTTTGTATTGGAATTTCCCACATTAATTTGGCTGTATTATTTTCCTTTACAATGGGTTGCTTGAGTTCACCTCTCTCCACTGAGTTTCGTCTTTAGTTGCACACAAACGGCATTTACCATCTACGCTTCGTTTCAGTATATCGCGTTCGTTCTGACGAGTTAATACCGCTTGATCTTGTATCGCAAATAAAGATGATTCCAGTGAAGCTGAAAGGGGCCGTTTCTTCAGCCACCTCAATGTCTGTTCTGTGTCCACATTAGCCAAGTCACGCACCTTTTTGGGGTATTGGCCATGCAGCTTCTTATTTCACCAGGATTCGCTTTGCTGTCTTTATTTTCTTTCTTATGCTCTTTTTTATTCCTATATCGGTGTATCTGCCGCTCGGTAATCTTCTTCTATATTTTTAGCTTTTTTAAATATGGAATAATTTTCTCTTCTTTGATCCTGTTGTACTATAATTGCTTCGATTAAGTAGTAATTTTGTTTTTTCAAAATTCATAAGATTGTTTGTTCTTTTGTATTTTTTTTTGTCTTAAACTGCATCCAATATTAAGAAATTTAATTTGAGATGTACCTAAGCGATTTTATATACATTTTTTTAAAAAGACTTGATAATATTATGTTCCAAAGAATTTCTGATTCGAAATTTTTTAAATAATATCTGATTATGAAAACAATTTGGTATGTATGATGATTTATTGAAAAGCATATCCCTAGGTTGTGTTACATATTTATTTTTAGATAGTTTGAATTATCAAATCAAAAAATCAAAATAAAGAGTAGCAATGCTGTTTTCTAGTTACCTACGAATTATCTAGATACTTATGCATATACTACATACCTACGATTAAAAGATGTTTTATAAATCACTAAATCGAAAAAACGCTTATACGGAATTGCGTCTTTTCTATGTAGTATTACTTATTTATCGATATTTTTTTCACTAAGATGAAATAGAAAATGTTATTTATTTACTTTTTTATATGTCATATATATATTTTTTTGATACGATATTTTGGATCAATTTAAAACACGTAGTAATACACCAAGAAAATACTTTTATTTTCTATCTACTTCCCGCAGCATGTTTTTTAATTTCATAAGTATAAATCATTTAATATCTTCAATTTTTACTTTTTGTAGAAACGTCTTTTTTACATACGACGGCAGTATATATTATTACGATAATAAAATATATCAAGTCCTGTCAAAACGGGTACAACCGTGCCAGAGATTAGCCGAAATAAACAGACGGACAGACAAAAATGTAATCAGTGTTATTTTGTTAAATGTACCGTGTATTTAATAATTTAATATGTATATATATATATACACACATATTATTTGTGTAAAATACATTATACACATATTAAATTATTGAATACACGGTACATATAACAAAATAGCCTATATCCTTCCCCGGCGAATCAAACAATCTCCATACAAAACATCATCCAAATATGTTCAGCAACATAGTCGTGAACAGGTAACAAAGTTACTTTCGCGTTTATAATGTTAGTACACATTGAAGCGACCGACCAAAGTCAGTGATTTATGAATTTTAATACGAATAAAATTTAACATGATATGCAAAGAAGCTACACGTATGTTTATTTATGTTAAAATAAAAATTTATCAAACAAATTCGTACCGTGTTCGTTTAAAATAACCGATAGATTGTTATTAATATTCTCGAAACGTTTAGCATATTATATTTTTTCATTAAATTCTGAATGGCAAATTAATGTATGACACTGAATCATTGCATCTTACCGATAGTTATAAAATACATCTATAAATTACAAAGCTTGTATTATCTTATGAGTAAATTATGCATCGATGACAGTTACGTATGAAAGTAATATGTAAAACGCTCGCTGACTTCACTAACATGGATTTTCTCATCGTTTTTTATTCTAATTTTGTTTTAGATTCGATTTTAAATTTATAACGTACTTCATAACCTTTCCTCCCAAACAATGTTTTAATATTTAACTCTTATTAATATCGAAAGTGGACATAACAAAATTTTTCGTTTTTCGCAAGCATACGCATCGCGTTATTGTAGTGTACTTCACCATATTTATATATATAAAATAATAAGTCCTGACTGTCTGATTCATCATTATAAAAAGTATTAAAGTTAGGGCCTTGAAATTTGGTAAGTAAGATCGTTTTGTCGAGTAGACATTCACTAAGGAAGGAATTTTCGAAATTCTATCTTTAAGGGTTTGAAATTTCAGGTAACGTAATCAATTACCGTGCGAGCGAAGTCGCTGGCAACAGCTAGTCTGATTCGGATTTAAAAATAGAATAAAAAACAAACGATAGACTCGTCACTTTAATGGCCGTTATGAGAAAAATCCACAACGCCGTCGGCTTCTTGTCGTCTTTGTCGCGGAGTGATTTGCAATTCTAACGCGTTAATTTTACTTTGACGAGGCGCAAAAATACGTTCGGGCCTCTGTTGACCTGGCGGTTTGCCCCCCGGCCCGCTCGTCGTGCTCCGAGCTATACCGCATTTGCATACAGGCGGGGTCTATCGTGAAAGAGGCAGTTAGACGCTAAAGAGGTGGTACAGGCACTCGAGAAACGCTATGTGAAAAAAAATTTAAACGCTTCGCTAACATCGTATACTTTTAAAACTGTTCACGGCTGGTTAATTCGACTTTGAACCTTAAAAGAATATTCAAAGATTTGTACATATTTTCTTTTAAAAATAAATATACATTTTCTTCCTTTGATTTTTAAACTTAACATTATGAACATTTAAGATTAAAATAACAGATATAGTAACAGACTGTAAACTACATCCCATCGTTAGGAAAATCTTGTCCTCTTGAAGTGAAGGCTTGGAGGACGTTTCAGATCTGACCGTATTTCAACCAACAAAGTTTCCTGATGATGTGTTTCTTCATTGACGACCTGGAGTCAATTGTGAACAGAAAGTGCACGTCAAAGCTCAACTGGCATAACCTAATTTTCCAAATACGACTATGAATAATATTCTCATACTATTAAACTAAATGAAAATTCATGTTTCTTTGTCTGTCCGTGATATGTTCCTTAAACATTGATTCGATTGTGATAAAAAAATTGTGAGTTGGTCCAAAAAAGCTAAGACAGTTTAGTTTGCGTAAAAATGCCAAATTTAAATAATAATATTGTGAATGAAAATTATTAAATCTTTCTCTCTCTTTCTGTCTCTCTGTCGTACTTTTCTAGTCAAATCAAAATTAATCATTTTAATATAAAACATGCTTGAACTCCTGTGACTTTTATAAAAACAAATGACGATCAACCTTTAAAACGCAAGCGCAACTTCGTACCTAAACTAGTTTTCAACAAAAACGCATTTCGTGTTAAGATGAAACATAATTTACGTCAGCACGAAACATTTATCTATTATGCATTTGCTAAACGAAACACGTGGTTGCGATTAATGTAAAAAGCGTTTTATACGATATGTAGAAGTTGTTGCGGCTTTGTTAGTTAAGGTCCGGCTTTCACGGTGATTGCTTCTAGCCCGCGGCCTTTTCATTTGACCGTCAATCCTATACATTCAAAGTTATCGTGAGACCATTAACCCTTACAAAAATATTCATACATGTTACATGTGTCTGTGTATTTGTTGACTATAACGTTATTAGACAGCCGATATGGCCCAGTGGTTAGAACGCGTGCATCTTAACCGATGATTGCGGGTTCAAACCCAGGCGCACCACTGAATATTCATGTGCTTAATTTGTGTTTGTTATTATTCATCTCGAGCTCGGTGGTGAAGGAAAACATCGTGAAACGTGAATGTGTTTAATTTCATAGAAATGCTGCCACATCTGCATTCCACCAACCCGCATTGGAATAGCGTGATGGAATATGTTCCAAAGCTTCTCCTCAAAGGGAGAGGAGGCCTTAACCCAGCAGTGGGAAATTTACAGGCTGTTGTTGTAGCGTTGTTAAATTAAATTGCCTATGGCTTAAAAGAGTACTGTTCCATTACGTGAATGGCTCGTAAAGCAATTTCAATTATTGTAGGATATAATATCGCAAGCAGAATGCAGTGAAACTCATAATTTATGATGTAATCTCAAACTTTAGAGGATGTGTTTGTCTTGATAAATTTATTGAGAAGTTTGAGATTCATACATTTTTATGTCATATGATAAGCAAATGAGTCACCTGATGATGACGTTGTCAACTCAGTCTAATATTGGTAATATAAGACCAACGTTGCAACCAACGTTGGATTCTAAAATGTTACGATCTTGTGATTTTAGTTAAAATACTACGGTATTACTGTTTGGCGGTAGAAAATATGATGATTACTACAAGGCGACCTCAAACCAACCCTACCATCATGATCGAAATGAGTTTTAAAATTGATTAAAACTATAACTAATATGTTTTTCTGGTTGGTCTTAAAGTATTCAAATTGACCAATTTATATACTTGAATCAGCTGATAATGAGATTGTGGAAATAAAGAGTCCAGTTAAATACGCGTGCGTATTACAATATGACAATGTCCTAGTTTTAAGGATTGTTCATAGTCGAAATCAGTTTAGTAAAAATTAAGACTTGACATTTCAATATGAAGTGTAAGATTTGATAGGCATTTGTTTTAAAATTTCTCTGTATGAGAATATACTAAAAAGATGAAAAAAGAATCTGCACTCGATTTTGCTTAGTAACTAGTAGTATATTAAAGTGTAAAAATTTAAAATCGAATGTTCTATACCGTTCAATTTTGGATTATAGCGAACTTTTATTAAATCAGCTTCATTGAATTTATTTGATTAAAAGTCTGTTGAGACTGCTGAAGTATTCGATTTAACTATTTAATATTTATTTATTTATGTTATTACATTTTATGCTTAAAATAAATAAAATGAAATAGTCTTTGCAAATATTAATTATAATTAATATGAATTTCTTCGAAAATAATTAATTGATAGATTTCACTATCATCGAATCCTTTAAATAATAATATTGAAGATTTTATCTCAAATTACGCTTCTCTAGTGTTGAGTTATTTTTTAAAAAGACAATTCACTTCTTCACTTCAGTTAATGAATATAAAAATATAATTTTCTTTAAGGCGACGTGATACTCTGCACATTACCTCTGGGAGTGCTCAAAGTTGCGGTCGCAAACAACGGCCAGAATCAGCAGAACTTTGTCAAGTTCGATCCGCCGCTGCCTGATTGGAAAGTGAGTATGTCGAATAATTAAGTGAGAACGTAAACGTGACTTTGATGTCGAAAAGTCGATACGTAGTGTAGGAAAGATATTTGTTACGTTTTGTTCTAATATGATGGCCCAGTGGCTAGAACGCGTGCATCTTAACCGATGATTGCGGGTTCGAACCCAGGCAAGCACCGCTATATATATGTGCTTAATTTGTGTTTATAATTAATCTCGTGCTCGGCGGTGAAGGAAAAACATCGTGAGGAAACCTGCATGTGTATAATTTCATCGAAATTCTGCCACATGTGCATTGTTGCAGTGCAGGTTTGGAACATATTCCACAGTGTGTGGAATATGTTCCAAACCCTCTCCTTAATGGAAGAGGAGGCCTTATATCAGCAGTGGGAAATTTATAGGCTGTTACTTTAATTTACTTTACTACTACTTACTTTTGTTCTAATATATGAATACATTTTTGTTACATTGGATGTCATTTTATTTATATACTTTTCACTCACATAACGCCCAAGGTCACACTCAAGATCGTTACTCTCGTAAAAAAGATATTATAATTAAATTTATGAATAAATGTTTTTTTTTATAATAATAAATAATACAGAGAATGAGTAATTGATATACTCTGGTGTATCATATATCTTATTAATCTTTGACATAGGCTAGCTTATACAGTAGAAACAGTCTTGCCAATTAAATATATTGTATATTATCATTAACATTTTAAAAGCTGGAATGGTTTTCAAACTAATATATTTGATTATGACTTGGAGATTTTAATATTACAGAATGGATTTTTTTAAATATATGTAACTGTAGTTATCGATTCCGTGGTTAGATAAGTCAAAATCAAAAGTGTATAATAAGTTAACGGCATGGAATATAAAAAAAATATTTCCCAGGATTTCACGTAAATACAGTCGCAGTAAGAGCTTTTATAAATTAGATATTTTACTTTGTAGGTGGCTGCAATTAAACGACTAGGCTATGGGAACTTAAATAAGGTTGTGTTGTGTTTTGAGAGAACCTTCTGGGACCCGAGCGCAAATCTCTTTGGACACGTCGGCACGACTACGGCCAGCAGAGGTATGTTTACGTAATTATAAACTTTGTTATACAAATATTATATAACAAAGATATATCATGACATATATACCATTTGTTTCTTTTTAATTTGTACGTTTAATTAGGTATGTTTTATTTGTAACGGGATCACTTATTTATTACTTAAATATATACATTTTTTTTCTATTTATGAGATGTAGGCGGACTAGCAAATAGGCTGGACATGGTGGTTAATAGTTGCCAATTCATTTACGTCCCCTGTCCTAAAATTACAATTCCTTACTACAAACTTACTCGGCCTTAAAATCCGAATTCAAAAATGCTTACAATTACTTTCTAAAGTAGATTAGGATCTGTCATGACATGTTTTCATCTCGGGTTGACTTAAAAAAATATATGAATATACAAAATTTCCTCTCAAAAGAGAGCATACACGTCACACATCGTAGGTATATCAACGTGAACGCACTCAAAATCCCGCAAATTTACCTCGCCGGCTCTAAAATCCCCGTGGATGATACTCGTAAATTATTTCCCGTTGTAAATAGTGTAAAATGTAGAAACAGCGGTGGCCGACGCGATAACGAATTAAAAGCTGAATAATTTAACGCCACTGAGCAACCCTAAAGGGAGCCTTGAGCAATAAATCACGGCAACGAGTCAAGACAGGCTATTTTTTACGTTATGCTTTAGTACACCTCCTTAGTTCTTTGTTGTGTACTCAGCTAACTTCATTAAGTCCCCACGTTGCTGAGAATACCGGAACAATGAGCTTGGTTGTTTTTTATCTTACCAAAATTTAATGTTTTGGTGTAAAAAGATCGGATATCGGACGGTAACGACGTCGGTTCAGAGTTATGTGGGAACATGTGTCCGCGTTAAAGACTTCTTATTAAATATCGGACGATCTTCACTGTCATTAATAGTATCGTCGTCCTCATTATGACCTTATTAGGTTGCTCGTTCTGGATTAAATGCTCCATTGGTCCAACGTCAAACTTATCTTCCTTAATTGCAAACGAACATCTTTGTAATCAAAATTTAGAATCAATTAATCTATTCTGATATGTAATTTTGGAATTGTTTGAATTTTAATTGTAAGTATCATAGTGTTTAATAACTGCGCTTTTTTTTCCTTATTGTTCCATGATTGAAGTTTAATCTACTACGTACTTTCAGTTCTTGTTGTAATATTTATGTGATCTAGTGACCTATGTATATTGAAATAAACAATGTTTGTAATGTTGGTTATAGTTAAGCAACACCCGCTATGCTTTCTTTCAAAGCAGTTTTTATATAGGTAGTGAGTCTCTATTCAATGATTATGAAACTACGTTAATTTCTGTAATGATTAACCTCTTCACTAATGGTAAGATTAAACTCTGGTTGGGTAGGTATTGAGTCATCGTCTATTCTAATATTGAAATTAGTTAAAAAGATTTTGATGAGCGTTTCGGGAAAATTATGCCAAATAGTATTTAATATTAACTGTCACGAACAGGTGAGCTGTTCCTGTTTTGGAATTTATATAGTGCTCCGGTACTCCTCGCGCTGGTGGCGGGTGAAGCCGCGGCCGTGATGGAGAACGTGACTGATGACGTCATTGTCGGTCGTTGTATCGCCGTGCTCAAGAGTATCTTCGGACACGCAGCTGTTCCACAGCCGAAAGAGTGTGTGGTAACAAGGTGAGAAATTTAACTAGAAAAATTAATATTTTTAAAACTGTTAATTTGTGTGCAGTTTCATGTATACATAGTAACATTGATCGCGTTGATATAATCTGCTATTATCATTGTATATGCACAAGAAGTAAGGATAAGTTTATAACGCCACGTTTCCGATTTCGCAAAGTCGATAAATTATTCTTATTTTCATATTTTCAAACGATGTTATCTCTTTTCTTTTAATTTATGACAGAATTCTATTGTATGATCATACTTTACAAGCCATGGATTTCCAGTAACATTTGTTACATTTTGAAAATTACGAAATGTGATTTTGAATAGCTATGTATGGCCACTAGACTAAAATCAATTTGAGTATTATAAGATCTTAAGTAACATCAATAGATTCAATAATAAATAAAAGAAACAGTTCGAAAATAAATCGAAACGCTAAATTCCTTTTCGATTTCACAGCAATACCTAAATTACTCGATATATGTCCAATACTAAGCAATACGAGTTGTTATGTTAATAAATTCCATTACCCCGTGACGTAGACATGCGCCGGCCTTTCAACCTAGTATTTACAATACTACGCATTTTGTATGCAGTTCACAAAGCTGGTCTGTTGTCCGGCGGACATAAACTGGACCGATGTAAATTTGCGTTGCCACAATTGTGTGTTAATCGCCCTTTGGTACTTCAACCTTAAGTGTCTAAAAAGTATTTGACTTTCTAAATGTTGCATTGCGTGCCCACAAATTGGCATTACGTTACTTCTGTCAAGTCTTCTGCTGTCTTCAAAACAAACAATAGGTAGCGATCACAAAATTTGCTCACGGAATGTTCCGTTTATGCATACAATACGGACTATTTGTATTGTTTTGTCTCTTGAATATGACATTATACTCGTTATTTGGGTTATTAAAATGTTTGCGGTAAAGCAACCTTTGCATTATTGAAAAGTCTTATGGTAAATGTCGGCCAGCGTCGTAAATATCTTTGGGATTTACGTCGTGTCTTGCGATTCCTTTAACGGAACCAGTAAATACATCTTTTAGAACAGAATTCAGGATAAATTCCATGTATGTTCAATACACTCTACTGGGAAGAATTTTGAACAATTTCTTAAAAATTTAAAAGTGATACTTTACTAATGTTCTAGATTTACCAAATATCATGACCGTGCAAGTTATATTTTCTTGGAGTCAACCTTAAACCTTTTTGGTCATTAGATGGCGTGCAGACCCGTTCGCTCGAGGTTCCTACAGCTTTGTTGCAGTTGGTTCCTCTGGAACTGATTATGATCTTCTAGCAGCACCAGTTCCTGACTCGTCTGGTGATAACAGATTATTCTTTGCTGGTAAGTAATAATTTACGGTATAGCAATATTTCTATCAAAAAAAGAATGTCCATTAATTTATGCCGTTTAAATGTATTTTTTTATATGAGTCGAGATGCCCCAGTGGTTGGAACGCGTGCATCTTAACCGATGATTACGGGTTCAAACCCAGGCAAAAACCCCTGAATATTCAAGTGCTTAATGCTCAAAGGGAGAGCAGGGCTTAGCCCAGCAGTAGGAAATTACAGGCTGCTGTTGAAATGTATTTTATTATGTTTCATCGAATGTAAAAAAAAACATTTTAATATGGAAACTTTTGTTTGTTTAAAACCAAGCTAACAGATCTTGATAAAATTAAGCGAAATAATATTGACAAACCATTATCGCAGGTATTCGGATTTATCAGATGCACAAAAATGACAATTAAAATTCAGAGCGACCTTTCGTTCCGATCGGGATTAATTATTTATCATCGCATCTAAAATTAGTCAATCGAAGGACAGCTTCATTTTCAATATTTGATTTACGTTTGACGATTCTAAAATCGGCCACTGATTTTAACCAGAAATGAATTTACGTAAATAACTAAAATGGAAATTTAATATTAGTAATTGATATTATTAGTTGAGATGGCACAGTGATTAGATCACGTGCATCTTAATCGATGATTTCGGGTCTAAACCCAGGTAAAGCACAACTATATATATGTGCTTAAGTTGTCTTTAAACTTCATCTCGTGCTCGGTGGTTAAGGAAAACTTCGTGAGGAAACTTGCATTTAAGACACATGCAAATTTTGTCGAAATTCTGCCACATGTGAATTCCAACAACCCACATTGGAACAGCGTGGTGGAAATTGCTTCAAACCCTCTTATCAATGGGAGAGGAAGCCTTAGTCCTTAAATGGGAAATTTACAGGCACTTTCAATAGATATGTATTTCATAATTAAGATTTTTCAAGAAATCATTACCCTTTTAATCCAAGAAACAAACACAAAATGAAGTTAATAATGATGACAAAGTATAAAGTATTTTTTTCCAAACTAGAGATATATGTATTTCAACATTTAATTATTTAGATTAATATTTCTTAATTGTACATTTTGACATTGACAGGTGAACATACGATGCGTAATTATCCAGCGACCGTTCACGGCGCTTTCCTCTCTGGTCTCCGTGAAGCTGGACGGCTCGCCGATCTTCTGATACCTCAGCCTCCAATAACGAACGCGAGCGTTGCAGCCGCTACAGCTGCAGCGAATCATGCTTGATGGACAAATGGGCAAATTAGGATGACACGTAAGAACAATAATTAGACTGACTTATCTGAAGTTACTTTCTGTCATCATAATTTCAAATACTAATTTTTTGACTTCTTGATTTTTTTTTTTATGACTGATACTTTTTTTTAATGTCTACGCAAGCGAGTAATGTGTACGTTTAAGATTTATATAGTATAGTGTCATAGTTACTATTAGATGTATTTCATAAATGACACGAGTTTAACAAGTAAGTATTTGACTATAAACTTGATGTAGATGGTTACTAGACTATATATGATCGTATTTGCTTGAGTAAAGCTTAATATTTTTTTCAATGTGTGCGTTTTATTTTTAAGTATTAGTTCAATTTTAATTGGCTTTAATTTGTTGTGTTTTGTGACGTAATCTGACTCTACGTAATATGTAGTTGTATTTCACAACTTTTTATGCTAACGGTACCTCTTTTTTATTCTTATGTTATCGATGTTATGCTGTCCTTGTCGTTTCAAATTTAATAATACAAATAGCAAGGGAACAAATTCCTTTTATAAATGAAAATGCATTTGTATTTATAGTCATAGTATCTTCTTAGAAACTTATGATTCTATCGGTACCGTATTGAATTGAGATTTTATATGGAATTACTTCTTTCAATTCTCTTATTTGAAAATGAGGTTTTATATAAAAGCATGTCTAACGAAACAGCGTGAACTAAAGGATTTATTCATTTTAAGGACTTTTTTCTGAAACTTTCTAAATGATGATTTAATTTAATATGATTAATAAAACTTGATATTTAATAAAGTCTTGTGTCTCATGTGTGATAGAATTTGTAAGTACTAAAATAGGTTACATAATTATATAGAAACATTGTATTTGTGAAGTTTTAGATGTGTATGAATATGCACACATAGAAAAGAAAATAATCGTAATTATTCAAGAAGATTGCAGGAAAGCAACTTTTATCGTCAGTTAACATCGTAGAATAAAATTTTAAATTAAAAAATGAGATTTAAAAGTGTAAGTTCATCGCTAGTTAAGAGCGATGTTTTAATTAATGCTGGCTTAGTTTATTATTGTTATTTAACGAACACTACACAGGTCATGATGAAGGGACGCTAGCATCAAATATATTTAGACTCACCTACGCTCTGCGATTTAATTAAAACTGAGTTCTATTTTCAAAATTCGATTAGCTATATTTTTTTATTTGTAAAGTTATTTTTAATCTGTGGTTTTCGAATATATATTTAAAAGTTTAATTTGCTCGTAACATGCAGATTAAAATTAATTAATTTTTAGTTCTTGTCAGTTTTAATGAAGGATTTATTTGTGATGGTTTAATAAATTAGTAATTTCACTATTTATATTTAAAGCGTATTTTGTGACAATAAAATGTTATTGTTGTTATTTTTTTAAATGATTTGAGCTTTCATATCCGTAATAATAAAAATAGAATAAGATGGTACAAAAAGGTCTCACAGCAAAGAGTAACTATTGTTTTAAAATTGTAATGACTTCTACTTCGATTCTATAATAATAGTATCGCTAATTAGTTTTAAGAAAAATGTTTGTGTATCAGCAATAAATAGATTTTTGTAATAAATGTTTTTTTTTTTTCTACAAAATAGTAATATACCTTTTTTTTTTTTTTTTTTTTTATTTAATTTAGACGCATTATAATATAGGCGATTTAACGTACGTATTTTTAATTTAACTAATAATTAATAAAAGTAATATTTTTACATAAGAGTCCGTCCTTCAGACGTCATTAATCCTTTTAAATTATTTTTTTATACAATGAAAATTTGACAATGACAAGCATATGAAAAATTCAGAAGCTTATCTGGATTTGAACCCGCAATCATCTTTTGAGTCCACGTTCTAACCACTGAGCCATCTCTTGTCTTATTTTTCGTTTATCTTGCTAAAATAATTAATATAAAAATACGTTGCATTAAAAGCATATTGGGTAACTCAATTATAAAAACACACCTGTCTCCACCCGTACTTCCATTAAAACGAACTATAAAAAGTGATATCATTAATTTTGTAGATTCAAGTGCTGTCTCTGTCATTTATATTACATTGAAATGAAATAAAAAATCATTATTATATGATATTTCAAAAGTGTTATAGTATTTTATGACTAGTTCGTTAGTTTATTGTCAACATTTGTACTGATACTAATATTATACAAGGAAAAATGTAATATTTGATATATGCCATTGATCGTAACCTTCATATTTAAGTATTTTGGAAATTGGATAATAATATAGTCATATTATTTACGTAATCATAGTAGGATTTGCAAGAATTGTAGAATTACCTCATTAGGTTTTCCAGGAGCCTATATGGGACATTACAATCATCAATTACAAGTTATTCCATTATTATTATTATTATATTGATGAATAGTTTTAACTTAAATAAAATCAACGTCGGTATAATGCAAAGCGCCTTGACTGATCACACGTCTGACGTGGCTAGAGCAATATGCAAGATGTTGTCTATTCATCAATAATTTTATGCTGGAAATTAATTACTTAAATATAAGTTGATGTGTATATAGCTTAAGTTATGATGGGTTTGACATGCCAGATGGATAAAAAAACCCTTAACAATAAAGTAGAAAAAAAAAAAAAAAGTTATTCCAAGACTGAAATTGTATCAGTAAACTTCCCTTATGTTTCAAGGATATATGGGTGACGGTGATAACTTTCCATCAAGAGGACTTTCCGTAGATTGAGCACCTAGCATAGGGCAAGTAGCCTCAGGATTGAACCTGCGACTATAAATCACTAGGCGATCCTACTACCATAGAACTGAATAAAATCTTCAACAATACAAATAAATTCGAATAAGTATATAACACGCATACATAAGTAAGTAAATGCATAAGAGAGCGTCATGCCGTTCTTACTTCCACATTTGAAATAATTATAATACTGTAAAATAAAATAGTCACTTTATACCTGAACGCTTGATAAATGAAATATTTCGTAATATCTATTACTTTAAACAAATGTAGTGAAACTTAATTCGGAAGCATAAAATACAATTACGGCTTAAAAAAAACCGTATATTTATTCATAGTTGGTCGTGTTTACGTGCTGGGCGGGGTATTGACGGATTTATGTGGGCTTTTTAATTACATTTTTAATTATTTTTCAACAACGCTGCCGGCAAATTGAATACGACCAGTGTGAATTGTTGCAGCCTTATCTGATGAAAGTAGTCCAATATATGTACATAGTGTCATTCCGAAAGTGTTTACGGCGACTTTGACTTAAATATTGATTTAATTTAAAATATTTATAAAAATAATTTTGGATGACGAAAACTTTATATTGGGTTAGATATACCGTAAATAAATACAATATATTTATTGATATAAAAAATAGCTTAAAGTGCTTAAATATATACAAATATGAATTGAAAATGATAACTGTATATATTTTGATTGCGTGGAATGGTGGCAAGAAAACTAGCAGCATTTCCCCAATCGCAAATCCGATCGTCTGAGCCTCCTGTCACCAGTGGAGGCAATAAGGCGAGGTGTTATACTTTTGATGAAGCTTTTTGCACCACTACTCCAAGGGCAGTGTTTCGATAGCAAATGGGACAAATCGAATCTGTAAAATATAATATTTAGTCTTTCTTGTGCTGTTTATCGATAGAATAAATTAGAAGCAGGTCGTAATAAATCAGACGGGCTAAATAAAAAAAAATGTATCCATAAATTTGAAATTTTATTTATTTGATATTGATGTAAAATTCATCAGGAGTCTGCGAATTCGGATATTGGTTCATCTTACTTTCGTTGATATATAAGGCACAATTAAATCGTCTAAGGGAGAATCGGAGGTCGAAGACGAATTAATTGTCAAAGACCGTAACTACTCTTCTCTATCACATTAAGGCTGAATAAAATAGATCTTTGCTAATAAAGTCATAAAAAAAACTATCGTAATTACGTATTGCGTCATTTCAAGCTATATTTAAAAATAAAAAATGTAATTGTTCAAGCGAAGCGGCTCTTATATTTTCTAACGTCTTAATTCTAAATTAATTGTGTTAGGATGTACCAATAAATCTAAAGTCGTTATAAAACTCTAGTTTGCTTAGACTAGTTACTCAAATTTGTAAATATAACAAGTTGCTAAAACTGATATCGAAAAATAAACTATAATCGTATTGGAATATAGTTGATTTTTAATTGCATACGATTTTCATCTTACTTTGTTTGATTATTGAATAGATTATACTAGTCCACGCCCATTGATTAAC
Organism: Vanessa cardui; assembly: GCF_905220365.1. NCBI lineage: Eukaryota > Metazoa > Arthropoda > Insecta > Lepidoptera > Nymphalidae > Vanessa > Vanessa cardui. The sequence continues at coordinate 13,773,534 of NC_061125.1, read as the reverse complement.
ACGAAAGATAAAACTCGGGTTAATTGAGTATTTTTAAACGTAACATTTTTTCTCATTGTTAACTGAACGCAAGCACTTAGCCTTGAACGAGTAATAATAGAATTGCTTCCTTTTATTTAGTTCGTTTAAAATCAAATATTTCTTTACTACATAGTCAAAACAAAGTCGCCTTCTCTGTCCCTATATCCATATGTAGGATTAAATCTTTAAAACTACGTAAAGGGATTTTGATGCGGTTCTTTGTATTAGATAGAGTGATTCGAGAGGAAGATTTTTGTATATAATACGTGGACAATATAATAAAGAATCAGTGATAATTTTAGTAGTTTGTAATTTGATGTCGTAAATGAACAAATTTTTTAGTATGTTTAGTATCAGTATTAGATTATTTAGTTTGTAGTTTAGATTATTTATTACTAGCACCCGTGCGAAGCCGGGGCGCTAGTAATAAATAATCTACTGGCATTTGACAGATCGTTCAAATAATTTTATTTAAAAAACGATACTTTAATACAAAGCGTTGAACACAAATACACGTCAAAAATTTTGTTTCTTTTTTAATACGGCGCAGCTGCAAGTTAGTTAATAGAAAATATTTCGAATGTCTGCCATAAATCATATGTAAATTATTTCTCATACTAAATTGTTAATAAATATTATATGTCTACACTTATTTTTTAAATGCGTCTGTAAATGCTGTCTGTTGTTTTTACACGTTTCAAACGTTGAACTGAATTTTGTAAAATTTGGTATTAAACAAGGCCTTAAACGCGAACGAAGCCGAGAGCGACAAATAGTCTCATATTTTTTTTATTATTGACTAACAAATAAACAACTTACAGTAACATATTATTAGTATGATATGTGATTGAAGTGCGAATTGAACCCAATAAAAAAAAAGTGAAATTTATTACAATGTGCAAGTTTCAATCCGAGCGAATTCAACTCAGTTACTTATCAGTTAAGAAAAAGCAGTATATATTGTATAAGAACAATCAAATAGTGCTTTTTTCATAGTTAACAAAATCCTATAAGTAACAGACCTATGGAATCAGACGAACTGGATTTGCATCAAAAATATGAGTGCATATTTGGATATAGAACAACTGTCATCTTACAGAATCACTGTGACCAAAATCGGTTTATTTCTTCTTATCACATGGTAATAATAATACATTATTAACAATATAATGATAATAATTCACCGACTTAGGTCTCATCAGCCACTCTTAAGGAACAATTATTAAAATATTTTAACCTCAACTGATCATGTATTCCAACGATTTAATTCTCAATTAATTGTGATCGAATGTACTAATAAATCTAAGCTTATAAAAACTAATAATAATCTTTCATTTATAACATCCATGAGACCGGCTGCACGCCTTTCTCTGTCCGAGCGCTTAGTTACAATTAACCTTACGGTGTTAGCTTTAGAAAAATAGCTGCGTAGTGAGTCCAACAAACGAGGTATTAATATCGGGAGTACGAGCAATTTGTATCAAGCTCCAACTTTACATCATTACGTAGTATAAAACAAAGTCGCTTTTTCTGTCCCTATATCCCTATGTATGATTAAATCTTTTAAACTACGCAACGGATTTTGATGCGTTTTTTTTATAGATAGAGTAATTCGAGAAGGTTTTATATATGGACAAATTCGTAAAGAAACTTTGACATTTTTGATGTTTCTACTGTGATGTCATATCATTGCACCGGTGCGAAGCCGGGGCGGGTCGCTAGTTTTATATAACAACGGCCCCCAGCAATTATGCATCAAGATAATACATTTGTTTGCATAAGATTTCGTTTAACAAGTGACAAGGTATTAGTGAGTTTTAACAGTGAGAGATCTGTTTTGCTAATGAGCGAACGGTGTTAGTGAATTTTTAATTTGGTAGGGTTATAATTAACGGAAGCTATTTTGTTAGCCGTTTAAAATGAGGGAGGTTATTAATTCGGCGTTTGTAAATGTATTTTTAATTAGACGGGTTGTAGGTTTTATTAAGCTACCTTCTCAACGTTTAATGCAACCGTTGATATAATTTTGTTATTTATACTAACTTGAAAATCTTGATTTTTTTTGTTATAAATGTTTCCAATCGAAGTAGGAATAAAGTTAAACAACTATATTGTTCTCTGGTAACAGTTCTTGATTGCTATATGTGTTTATAAAAAGGCACTATTCCAATTAACTGTTTATAACAATAACAACAGCAGCCTGTAAATTATTATTATAGGAAAAGGTTCGGAATATATTCCGGCCACGCTGTTCTAATACGGGTTGGTGAAATACACAAGTGTCAGATTTTCTATAAAATTAGACACATGTAGGTTTCCTCGTGATGTTTACCTTCACGAGCTCGATATGAGTTATAAACACAAATTAAGCATATGCATATTTACTGTTGCTGCCTGGGTTTGAACCAACAATCATCGGTTAAGATGCACGCGTTCTAACCACTGGGTCATCTCGGCTCTGCAAGTACTTATATATGTATATTTTTAATTTAGATCCAAAGTTCCGATAATAGCTTCGTTGACGTTCCAAACGACATTTTGTCGCAAATCCATAGTGAATATCATAGATTATTCAAGATACCTCGACCAATGATACCGTGTCATTTCGGTGCCAATGTTGTCTATTCTTATTTGACCCTCTTTTGGTTGGAAAAGTCTATAAATAAATTATTTTTATAGATTTTAGATATTTTTCCGTCGAAATATATAGAATTATTTTTTTGTTTAAGTTAAATACCATACTAGCTGATATAATGGCACTACGAACTTGAATTTTATACGTTTTCAATGTTGGGTTTGTCACATTTTTGAATGGAAAGGATGAGCTGATTGTACAAATAGGTTTCAGACGAAGGTAACTCCTATTCGAACTACAACTACTACCTTCCGTACCTGTCTACAGTACCTTACACACTTCTTATTCTCGTTGGATAAGTGCGTTATGCATTTGGAGTCCCCCGCCCCCAATAAAGTGTATGTTCGTGTTTGGTGCACTCGTATGCTGGAATACCCAATAACAACCAGTGGTACCTTCTCCCACTTCGACGGAAATTACAGGATCGCTTTCGCATGGTACCGTCCCGAAACAGTACCTTAAAGCTACCCCGTATAACATATATTATTTTATGTCTCAGAATCAAAAAAAAAAAAATTACCTTTCTTAACGTACATAGAATTTTGTAATGAAATGTTTAATCAATTTACTATTTATTTTATTACTGGCAACAGTGTTTGAATATCATTTAACCTTTATTATTATAATTTATAATTAACACAGATTACTTATATCATAAACAAAATTATGTTAATATTGAATTAATTACCAAGAAGCTTATGAATAATTTATCAATGAATTAATTAATAAGGATGTAACTTGTCGAAGTTGCATTAGTGCATATATTAGATAATTATAATATTTGAAACAGATGTTCATCCAGCACAGGAGCGTTACCAGCGGGATACTTGCGTGGAATCTTACAAATATTTTTATAAGAAATTAAAGAATTACTTACACAGATATGTATATAATTTTATACGTTTTTAATTCGTTGTACTTACCATTGTAAATGTCCAAGTAAGCTATAACATTTTTCATGTGGTCTTTTACAAGTACCTAGTTTTTTAATATTAATTTACAGGATTATATTAAATTTGAAGCTACATCTGGTACAGAATGGGGATTCTAAAAGGAAGTCCCGTAAAGGTAGTAAAATAGTCTTATTCTGAAATTAAATATGATTTTGTGTCTGTAAAAAACAGTCTTGTGCGATTCCACCACATGAAATGGAATTTACTGGTGTCTAGAAATGGTGGTGCACCCTGGGACACTAGAATACACACTAAAAACAGCGGAACCAACTCTGTTTCTTAGAGGGGCATCACATGTTTCGCGACGCACATCGACAAATCGACAGTTGCCCATCTTCTGCAATGATATTTTCGCAGAAAGATATCAAATACTTCCAGCACTTCTGCCTTTTTAATGACAGATATCCGCCGTCTACAACAGGGAATGGAACCTTTGGATCTCCCATGCGGTACAGTCTATCTATATATGACGGTCAGTGTCCATAGTACGTCATATTCCTGGCGCGAGGACGTTATCTTCAAAAACCTACCCAAGCGACCATGGCCGGTGAGCACCTGCGTGAACGTAAACGTTAACTAGTACGCAAATATTGTATATGTCACTACATAGGTTTTCTATACCTAAAAGACAGATTTGAAACTCGGCATATATACATGCATATTTCCTTTCCTTCTCCTGAGAGAGTCTCCTTATTTCAAATGTTTCATAATGTTTCATATTTTCAAATGTGAGACAAAAAAACGAAATTCCGAGAAATCCTTTTTTTTAATTTGAATTTTTAAGTTTAGAAAACGAATCTATTAAACATTTATCCCCCAAACCTATCCTCCCATAACCACCTTGAAGAGGGTTTGCTTAAATCCAATTTTCAGTAAATCAAGTCATAGAGTATATACGAAACATATTATCCTGCCAAGTCTTAATACCTTAAAATGTATTGTTTTTTTCAATGTGTTGAATTAATGTTTTTAAAAGAGTCTCCTTTTTATTACGTATTCCAAGTGGTTATCTTTACCGAAATATTTTATAGCAAAAAGTTAAGTACCTGTTTATAATATTAAATAAAAGAAAAAAACATTTTCAAATGGTTCAATTTCTAATAGTGTTCTTTAATTTGTTATCGCAGAAATAATTATTTATAAAATTTAAAAACCAAACTCAATCATCTTCACGTCTATCTATATACATATGTTTTTGAGACGTTTAACTTTCTTACAGTAATTTGATAATAGAATAAGAATGTTTCAAATACCTGCTTAACACGAAGACGCTCTGTGTCATTATTTACAGATCTACAATAAATAGTACTAGTAGTAACAGCTTGTTAATGTTTCACTACTGGGCTGAACTCCTCTCCTTTCGATGAGATGTTTTGGAACTTATTCCACCACACTGCTCCAATGCGTGTTGTTGGATAAACATGTGGCAGAATTTACTAGAAACGAAACTCTCGCCTCCTCGCAGATATTGTCAAGTAAGAGATGATTTTTTCATGACCATAACATCACAGTCGTGCTTTGCCTGCGTTTGGAACTGTAATCATCGCTTAAGATACATAAGTTCTAACCATCTCTCATAATAATACTAATATTATAAATACGAAAGTAGCGCTTTCTATATGTATATCTGCCTGTCGCTCTTACACGGACAAACCACTTAACCGAATTTGATGAAATATGCTTTACTTGGTGATAGTGCTTTGTGCAAGCCCGCCTGGGTAGGTACCACCGACTAATCAGATATTCTACCGCTAAACAACAGTACGCAGTATTGTTGTGTTCCGGTTTGAAGAGTGAGTGAGCCAATGTAACTACAGGCACAAGGGACATAGCATCTTAGTTCCCAAGGTTACATTTTAGTTACAAGGTTAGTTACATTGACGATGTAAGGAACAATTAATATTTCTTACAGCGCCATTGTCTATGGGTGATAGTGACCACTTACCATCTGGTGACCCATATGCTCGTCCGCCAACCTATTCCATAAAAAAAAAAAAATTCACAACCTGCCCCTAATATCCCTAAGCCCAATATATGAAGCCTTGGGCGACAGCTAATTATCAATACGACGAAATATAATTCACTAACATTTAATAAATAAATAAAACCATCACTATAATTTATTACATATATATAATAAGTTATTTTTTTAAGAAGGTTTATTAAATTTTGAGACAGAGGGGTTATAAACCTTATCAGACCCTCTCGGACTGCACCTGCGTGTGATAATATTAATAAAAAAAACTATCACTCGTACTAATAAGCGCCATCTAGTAGCTCGCTCTTGAAACCAAATATATCGACGGCAAATCTTATTGCAACTATGTTTTTCTTTGTACGATAGTTGTCTCTGTAATATAGTTTTCTGTTCAAATTATGAAGTAGTTTTTTTTCCTTTTCTGATATTTTTCAGTCAGTTATAATATATTAATAGTAAAGTATTTTTTAATAATTGAATTTTGTATTAATTACTGTATTTAATTTAATTTGCTTAAGTTCAATATGTTTTCCATAGATAGCGCTGCAGTCGTATGGCACTGCGCAAGATTGACTGACGTCTAATTTTGATTCAGTACGTATTGTACAGATGGCGCTACGAACATGATATTTATTCATATTTTTTTATTTTGATACAATGATATTAATTTGTTTAATACTTTATGTTTTATTTTATTTATTGTTCTAATAATTTATTAATTAATAAACATTAAAAAGTGAAAATTCCTACCTCTCAGTTACTTTCACACTAAACGACTTAAAAAAATTACTTAATCGAATATATCTTGACACAAAATTGACCGATACTGACGCCTTGGGCTAATGTTGTTCTCACTCCTAGCACAAGCTTTATTCTATAATAATAAATAAAAATAAATTTACCTAAAAATAAAACGGACTTCAAACAAAACAATATTTTAAAACAAATAAATATGCACTAAAGGCTAATAAAAATAATTGCGTATTCAACACATTTTTTTAGAGACCTCGTAAGTAAAATGAAATGAAATATATTAGACTACTTAAAAGTCGATTTACGATTATACAATGTGTTTATAGTTATTGTTATATTTGGAGCCGGTATCGTCTTCTACCGTTTTCATGTGGATACCATCACCAGAACTGGACTAAATTAAAATGGTGATCCCATTTTAATTTACTAGCTCTACTAGCGCTAGCTTTCAAACAAAAAAAATTCAAAATCGGTCCACCCAGTGAAAAGTTATGATATAACAAACATAAAAAAAATACAGACGAATTGCTAACCTCCTCCTTTTCGAAATCGGTTGAAAAGGCGCATTGCTCCTATTTCTTAAAAAAATCAGTTGTTCTTTCTCAGCATTGAATTCAAAAATTTAATTTAATATTTACTTTTTAAAAGTAATTACACTGGGCTATATGGCTCTTGGCCCGTGGCCAAAGTGCACAAAAAATTAAATAAAATGACGTTTTGAACGATATAGTCGATTTCTTTTCCAATTTTGAGAATTCTTCAAGCTCTATAACCTTGAATAAGTGACTAACACCTAAATAATCACCACATCAAATTGTGTTTTTAAAAAAAATGCGCAAAAATGTTTAAAATAGCGTTTTTGGTAATCAGCGTTTACCAAATTTACTCGACTGTGTCGAAGTCATGGTACAATTCATCTAAATTCGAATGATTGTTTGCTTTAGAAATGAGAAACGAAATTTTATGTCACTCAAAATATCTCCAAGTCGTCTTGTCGCGCTGTACTCAGTGAAATTGCCATAATGATCAGCTAGGTCAAATGTCAAGGTAATGAGAAATTACGCTGTGAAATATAACAAGACACGATTATCTTATTTAACGAACCGCGAATCAACAATACATATATAACAAAATCGAATAAGCGAATTCATTTGAAATCCGTTTTCCGCGCGGAGTTAATGTATTCAAAACTTTTCGTCGATAAATCAGTGACTGTAGCCATGTCGCTATTCACACTCGTTATGTTCGTAATTTTAGTATTAAATCTCGCTAAATCCGATATACAAAAAGAACAAGCCGTGAACGTGACGCCGACAATACAAAACTTCAAAGAATATATGACAAAAATGATGAAAGAGCAAAGCTCCAAAATACAGATGTTGCTAAAGAATATAGAAATGAGCGCTCAAACGGTATTAAAGAAGATAAGATACATGAACGCGAGATCGAAAATTATGTATAAAAATGCTTATGATGAAAATAGAAGCAACGTTCGAAGTATTGGGAATCAAATAGAATCTCCTTTAACAGAGGACGTTAAAACCAACAATATCCAAACCGAAGCGGATAGTAGGAGCTTTGGTAATCATTACGTTAGTACTGGATTTGGTACGAGCGGAAGTCCTAATTACGGCATTACGACGTACCATCATCATTCCATCGGTTTTGATCCGATTAACATTGTGGTTTCAATGTCGCTTTTATCGTTTCTGCTGCAAGCGCTCCAAGGAATCTTAACTAGGACGACACTACCGACTCCTGTTGTTGAAGCAAAAAGTTTTAGTAGCGATCGTTCCGTGAATTGGTTTAAGAAAATGACTGCTAACGAGAAAGATGAAAGGAATTCGATTTATTTCAGAAAGGATTATTTTAAGAAAAAAAGTTCTAAGAAAACTTAATGTAAAAGATGTTCAAATTTATATAATATAATGATCCTTTATTTGAAACCGTTAACAGTAGTATTAACGAATGATATAGCGTTATATTATGATGCAATTTATAAGTATTAAGGAATTGGCTATATTCAATATTTCGATTTCCTTGTGTTGTTATATGGACGATTAAGTGTTGATTGGTCATGATTTATAATATTTATTAATTGTGGTCGAGTGATTGTGTTATGTGATTTCATAAAATTAACGTAACTTACTAAAGATATATTGTGTTAATTATTTTCATACTCCAAATAGGCGACAGGATTGATCTGCAATATTTTATTTTACCAAGAATACTCACTGTAATAAATAATAAAAGTATAAATATAGAATTTAAATTAACACGACTATTTTTATTAATACAAGCATTTAAAACGGGATATTTACCATGTTTTTGTCATGTTTGTCATGTGGACGTCTCGTGAACAATACAATTGTAGATAAAATATCGAAATATCGAGCTTCATCAAGTAAAAAGAACATGGTAAGTAACCCGTTTAAAATACTTGTTATAATAATAATACCTGGTATTAGATATTACCGTATTTTATATTTATATATTTAATAAAGTATATTATTATATAGATATAAAAAATCTCCATTGTTACAGTATTATTAAAAAATACCGTATTCATTATTCTATATTATTTACAAACTCTTCAAATAATGTCATTTTCGATACTTCAAATTATCTTTATAGAGACGCGTGTGTCGAATATAGCTTTCAATAATAAATTATATAAATCATGCCTTTGACGTACTGAGTAATGTTCTTTTGCCTAAAACTGAGACACTCAATCAAATCCTCTGAAATATTGGCTCTAAAATATAAAACAAGACATCATAATGAAGCTAAAATTTTAAATTTCTTTTAACAATACGAAGCAATCTGAGAGTCGTAATTCGTCATTGAAAAGGACGAAAAACTGAAGCTACAAAATTGTAATGTTGCACAATTATTCATTACGTTTAAGATGACTTACTGTTTTTTTGTAAATTTAAAAGCATTTTAAAATGTTTCTCGGAACAATTAAGATTTAGTTATGCCGGATTTGTATATCTTATACAAATATTAACATATCAATACTCTTTTGTTACAGAAATAAATTAATTTAAAGAATTTTAAAGATTACAAAGCTAACTATGACCTGATTCTTGTATTTATTTCAGACTAAGTCCGTCATGAAATGTATTATGTCCATTGCGCCTGTAATAACACTGACTTGACTTTGTTCAGCGAAGTGACATCTTACCCAGTATATAAAATAACAATGATTGGATTGTATCCATCAATCCTTTTTTTAGAGAGGCGAACTATAAAATAGGATACCTGATGATAAGATGTCACAAGTGCCTATTGTTATTGGTTCCGTAGATATTATCGCTTACATGGCTAATATGAGACCGACATTGGGAACTTAGATGTTATGTCTCTTGTACACTGACGTACCTCACCCTTTGATGAATGGGTATTCACAAAGCCTTAAAGTTGGTAAAAATATAATGCAAGTTTAAAAGAAAATTACAAGACACATTGTTCTATTTACCGTTGAATAATAGAGCACGAATAAATTAAGAATATTCAAAGATCCTTCAAAATATTCTATGACAATATTTTTCGTACTTCTCTTAAGACCACAATGATGGAACCTCGTCATTCCGTTCGCCCCAATTCGCTTCCACTTACAGTAATTGCAGAACATCACGCGTGACATAATTTTCATTTCGCTTAGTGTTTTACGACTCATGAAACCAAATTAATATACAAAGTAAATTGCTCTTGAAATTTATCTGTAGGTAACTCAATCTGTCTGTCACTGAAATCTGTTATAGTTTTCTGGTGCTTTAATTTAGGGTAGGTTTTTTTATGTTATAGGTGGCAAAAAAGCAGGATGTACCGGCTTTTAAGAATGAGTACGGTCTTTTCTTGAAGGTTTCCAAATCGTATCGCTAGGCAGAAAATATCTTAAACATAGCGCTATTGTGTACTTTTGGTCTGTATCTAGGTGGAAAAAAGGTTATGTTCAAAGGCTTATACTATCATCCTTTAGAGAATTTGTTTATTAACAGTGCGTGGTGTGCGTAGTGTGGTGTAATTTTAGTTTAACCAGACGAAACCTACTTAGTAACTTGGTTAGCTTATATTCCATTATCAAGCAAGTTGTTACAAGTCTAATCGGTAAAAAATACTTTTCACATTTTTTGAAAGTTGGATATCACGAGTCATGAAAGCTCTTCTTATTTGCAGTAATAATTAATTTAAAAAAATTTAGACTGTACATTTTCAGTATTCGGTCAGATAACGAATTCTTTATTGATTATTTAAGTGATTGCGACCCTCGCCAATTATATCAGAATGAATATTGCTACCCGAAAAAGTGCTGACGTTATTTTTAATGCGATTTCTAAAGAATCCTTCTTTCGCAAATAACGGCCTACTTAGATCGCTAGTCTGGTAGTTGACTTATAAGATAAAAATCTGTGAATTCCTCGATTTAAATCCAATTAATGAGTTTAAATGTCAACATAATATAATCAACAGAAACTTGAAGTCGGTTTTACACTCTCGCGCCTTGAAAACCATGTAATAAATGATATTGACATATAATGCTTATGTTTTAAATCTAATAAGTGCAAAAGTTACTTTGTCTTTCTGTACTGTCTGCCTGTTACGCCTTCAAGCCCAAGCCCTTGAACCGACTTTTGTGAAATTTAAATAAGTGAAGCAAGTTTGAACTCATAAGGTCATAGTTTTTTTTATGATACCTGACGACCAATTCCTAAAAGTTAAACGAAGCGACCGCTACTAATATATAGGCACCGTGCGTAGCGATGACTCTGCCATCTCGTGACTCATATTCAAAACTTTTACCCTCAATTTCAGAAATTCTACTGTCAAACAACGGAAAATATTTCTGAATTATCGTGTTAATTTTTAATAATTTGAGCTATCGAAATGTATTGTTGTATTTCTGGATGCCGTAATACATCCAAAAACAATTTTAAGGGTGTAAAATTTTACTATTTCCCTACTAATAGTACTCACATACCATGGCTTAGGTATAGAAGAGTGAAATGGATAAATGCAGTTATAAAACACACGTAAGTATACCTTCAAGTATTTAAAAAGTACTATTCGATTTTATTTTTATAAAAATCACCAATTTTGTGTGTGTCTCTACTGTCGGAATTATAACGCCCTCTATTGTTTCTGCACGGTGCCTATAGAATAGTTACTAGAGTTTCGGGCAATGAGTCCGCACCATGTGTGAAACATTAAAGTTGATAAATAAATAAAATTATGAAGTAGATACTGATACCATGCCATACAACGGAGGTAACATCCGAATATCACATATCTAATCGAGTCTATTATGCTCGAATTTCCCATTACGAACAATAACCGTATCTTTGAATGGCTTTTTCCTTTAATATTTTCCATCTTATCGCTTATTTTCAAAGATAAAGACTTTTCAGTGATTATTAACCCTTATAATTATAATATACTCGTTTAGATATAAAACAAACGAGCCACGTTTACTATCTTGGTGTGCGTGACAGCTTCGTTTGACACCAAACGTCAGGCTTTATCAATGTGTGTGTGTCTCAATTATTTTTTTCGATGCGTTCAACATAAATAATTAAAGTTGTGTCGTTGTACAGTACGACACAACTTAGATGTAGCATCGGCAAAATCCGTAGAACCTATTACCTGCCAATTATGTACGCTATCTCAAATTATCAATATTTATTTCTTACGTGAATATGATTTTTACTCACTTAATTATGTAAGGTGTTTTTTTAATTACGCTTTAAGTTATACTTCTTATGGATAGATTTTTGTATGTTACGTCCTATTAATAAAATATGTGATTTCGATATTTATGATTGACGATGTGTGAATTGCACAGACAGTGGGACAAACAGCGAAAAGCAACTTTGTTTTATACTATGTAATGATAATAATGATGAAAATAATGATGATACTACTGAAATCTCCCCTAAGACTTCGCGCAGTAGTTTATAGTTCTCATGCATATATATTTAAGATTAAGACGTTTATATTAACAATTCTTGGATAAATCTTTTAAAAAAATACTACTGTGAAGTTAGCATCTATTTTCATTATTAATATTTGACAAAACACACCAATTAACCAATCGCTGTAGGTTATAACAGATTTAAGAATTTGGAATTTTGTACATTATTATTTTTAAAATAAACTTATATTGTTTTAAAATAACTGCATATGGCAATACTAATTAATTGTCATCTTAGTAAACAAAACATTTGTTGTCTTAGATTTTCGCGATTATTACACATTGAAATAAAACTAGTTTTAACGGATTTAAATCGCGTATATTAATTATTTTTATCATCCTGACGTGTCAAGCACTTTACAGCGTTCGTGGTCACGGGTAGTCTACCCGACAGTATACCTACGCGATTTAAATCCGTTAAAACTAGTTTTATTTCAATAAGACATTTGTTTCGTATTTTTGTGAAATAGAATACTCGTATGTCATGAACAATCCAATAAATATCTATATTAGTCGATAAATTAAATTTACAATTAATTTTATGAGCATTATAAACAAAAATTTAAATATAAAGCACTAGTTTATACACATTTTTAGCATATTAGTCTTGTCTACGAAACGTTTTTTTGTTAAAAATCCCAGTATTATCCTGCTCGGATAACTGGGATAGCGGCTGAATCTGTTTGAGCCCAAGAGTAATCCACATCTTATTATTTCCATAAACCTCGCTTATCCGTTCGAAATATTAGCGTCCAATTTTTACTTAATATGTTTTAGTTATATACGTTCCAACTTTAAAGCCTTTTGGTAGTTTTAATCTTTTTTTATAAAACGTATAGAAATATTGCTTTTTTTTATTTGTGTTTGAGACTGTTCAAGTATTACATAACGCAATTTTTGAAGATCTTTTGTGCCCCCTTGTTCCCGTTTTTCTTCCCCCATATACATATTGTAAAGGGTATTCTTGATATGTAATCCGCTACCGATCGCAACCGCTGTTGAAAACATAAACATAATTATATTCTTCCTAGCAGAGGTTATCAGACATTGTTTTGTCTCTGTGTAGAAAAATATTTGTCGATCGATCGGTTCGCCGACATAGAAGCTAACGTGCTATAATGAGATCAATGTAAAACCTTTTGTATCAAAAGTACACTTATGTGAAAACATTCATAAAGTCGAAGAGTTTTGATGTGAAAGAGACATATCATCCATTTATATTTATGTTTTACTTGATCTTTGTACAAGGTCGTGTATGTAGGTACCACCCATAATTCTACCGCCAGCAATAGTATTGTTGTAGTTCCACTTGCAAGTGTAAATGAGCCAGTGTAACAACAGGCACAAAGAATCACCTTAGTTCTCCAGGTTGGTGACGTCATTCAGCGCTAATGTTGATGTGCGGTGCCGACCACTTACCATCCGGTGGCCAGTGGCAATTTTGTCCATCCGCCTATAAGAAAAATTAATGCTTAATGTAAATATGTAGTTGTGTGTAATGTACCTGATAAAAATCAGTGCATACATCAAAAAATATTTTTACTGTATGGGTTATTAAAGTTTTAACATAATTTATTATTTATCTGCATGTAGAATATGGTAAGGAATTTAAACAAAATTTTGAAATTCCTACACATGCCCGCACTAAACCAAGCGATGTAGCCTAATGCATCACGTCACGGCGCGGATTTTAGTTCCAGCATAAACTATTCACAGATGAGAGCCGCTTGTACCGAATTTTGTGCTTTATCCATATAGAGAAAGCAGGTCAAGTATTAAGCTTTTACTCAAATATATTTCACTTAAATTTTCCAACGAATTTGCAACCGCATTACAAAAGGGCATGCCATTCAATATTTATTATATATATCTTTACTAACAAAATTAAATTTATCTATATTTTATATTAATTTAATTTATAAAATAGTCCATAACACGACCTTATATTTCTAACAGTATCATATTATTCATATTCCGTGCCGCACAGTAGTAACAATTATAACGCCTTATAAAATATAGTTAGCAAATACTTAAATAAAAAAAATAATGTCAGATTAATTTTAGGCGCTGTTTATGATTAATTATGCTTGTTTGTTTATTAATTATTATAGTTTATTAAAAAGTCCATAACAATATTTGATGGAAGTGAAAGAGCCAAATTAATTTACTTACATTGTGATAATTCATAAAATATATACTTAATATGGTTAATTAATAATGTTATAACATTATCATAATTAGTATCATAATTAATAAAAGCCAGTAATGACAACGAATTGAGATTAACTTTAAATTTAATTGAACATTAAAATGAATATATCAATCCATTCTTAATTAACGAAACGTAACAACGTACGAATAAAACCCAATAATAATAATCTCTACGTTTTCAAATTGTATAAAATCGTCGTCCATCCGTCGGAAATGCAACAAAAATATGTCAACCCTTTCAGAAAGGAATATTACAATAAATGTCAGCATTGTGTTTCATTCTACTTATACAAACGCAAATCCAGCGCTTTTAAATTTTAAAAACACGTTTCACGCGTTAACAATGGTCTTGTCAAAAAAATCAACACCACAAACGGTACGGATTCAACCCTTTATGTATGCCATTTCTTAATTTAATTGTCAGCTGCGTTTTCTATTCATACGTCTGATAATTTGACAGTTAGTTGACAGTTCGAAAAAAAAAAAACCTACGATGACATTGTTATCTTAATCTATAGAATGGCTTCGAAAATGGATTAAAGGATTTCCGTCAGGTAGAACGGACTCCCAACGACGAATTAGTTCTTATTATTGTCATTTATTAGAACATCTTCGATACCAGTTTTGTCTCAGTGGGTGGTATAATTATATTAAATTCCAATTTGAATTATTACTATAAATAACTAACAAATTAATGAAGTGAAAAAGAATGAAGATTTTTTAAATTTAAAATCGTATATTAATAGTTATTTAGAAATCAACGGACTGGATTTAGGGTCGAGTTCCTTTACGGGACACTAATTATCGTAAAAAAACAGCATTGTACGTTTTATTTTATTTTTTTGTTTATTTGAAAAAAGCAACTATGCGAATTTCTTGCCGTTTCTTCTCGCAAGAGGCTGCTCTCCGAAACGGTGGTAGTATTTAATTACCGACGATACAAAAACGCTACATTGTTATGTGTACTTGACAAAAAATGATTTGATTTAATTTTATTAGTTATCAGTATTACGTGTGACAAAGTTACATTAATTATTTTTTGTCAATATATGACCAAGTGTAGTCATATGTAAGTTTTATTCCTTTGATTTTATAACAACTAGCAAACTAACAATCATTGTTCTCTATATATTTATCCGAGCCAATATTACTAGCGATCAGCCGAGCGTATGAAGTTTATTGATCTCAAATATATGTATTAAATAAGCACGATTTTTGACTATACATTCATTTTGTTGATTTCGCCCAATCCGGTCTAGGTGAGCCAATGTTACTTTAGACTTAACATCTTAGTTCCCAAGGTGCATTGGTGTCGTAGAGAATGATTAATATTTCTTTAGGCAGTGGTAACTGCTTATCATCAAGTGTCCCATTATCACTACATCATAATACTAATAATACAGTCATATATATGCAGATTTTATAATCTCGTTCTACGTATTTCCTTTAATGTTTTAATCTTGTTTGATTTCTATTACATGTATATTACTTATATCGTAAGTACCTTGTGGATTAGGGGACTACAGACTTCCATTATTTGGACACATGTCACAGTAAACATATAGAGTTCTGTACCGCGACCCCAGTACTAATCAAAATTCAAATACGAAGGTACGTCTAATCTAAACATTCATTAGGTAAATTTAAAAATTCTATTCATACGATATCGCTCCCTAGTTAAAGCGCTTTAGCTAATTACATACAACATTGAATGGCACAGGCTTGCATATCCGTCAACCCTTGTGTACATATAGCGAGAGTCGTGTCGACATCTTCCCCCTTCTAATTCATTTCGTTTGATCTTTGAAGCAAGTCGTGATCCAGTCGCTGTCCCAGTAATATATTTATATTAAAAATGATATAATACGATCGTAGGTTAGTTTCGACACGTAATATTTATGTGTAAGGTGACTACAACATACTTCAACGTACCTTACATTCAAGCTTAGATTATTTCTTCGGTAGGAGGCCTTTGTGCAAGCCCTTATGGGTAGACGACTTATCAGATATTCTATCGATAAAAATTAGTACTCAGTATGGTTGTGTTCCAGTTTGAAAGGATGAGTGAGCCAGTGTAACTTCATGCACAAAGGATATTACTTCTAAGTTTCCAAGGTCTGTTTGGCGATGCCGGCTCGTCAAATTAAACATTGTCTATGGGCAGTGACCACTCACCATTAGATGGCCCATTTGGCTATGCCGGTTATAAAATATTTTAAGCGTTGGTAAGTACTCTGCGTTCTTGCTCAGGTTTTACCCTTAAGTTAAGGCTCAGCGTTTAATCGTCACTAATTCGATTTTCAAATTTTAAAGTCTATGTGCCTAAGTAGAAGAACGAGATTAAAAATATTGAAATAACGCCTAGAGCTCTTTGAATTCAAGTGACAGAGATTTGTTCATTACACCGCCTCTGCTAATTTGTCCCCCGACTCTGGTAACACCACCTAATATTTAAGCGGAGAACGTCAAAGGCGGTACTCGAGACGCACTTGTCTATTTGTAATTGAATATGAAAAAAAATCGACTTACACGAGAGTATTGTGTCGTTTAAATACATACTTTTACTGGAAGGGGCTTGTTCTTGTTCATTGAATGTGTTTACATTATTCTGTCTCTAGGAATTTGGTATATTTACTTATTTCTGTGTTTGTGGTTATATTTTTTTGGTATAGTTGACTATATATGTCGTGTTACCTTTTAGTATTATATCGCATTTTAACGATCTTCTCTTCTCCCAAAAATGATATGAGTGGTCCAATTCTGATGGGCCTAGACTTAAACATCATGGGCAAGACTTTCCCCATTCATAGAGACCAGATTTTTCGTACCTTCTACAACCTGGGTCAAGTCGAGCCTGATCGCGTGACATTGTACTTCTGTGCCTTCAAAATTTTATAAAATATTAAGCCTATGTAAATATAATATGTAATAATGGGGCCTTCATTGTTATTAAAACAAGACAATTAAATGTCAGTTTAATTTTCAAGTTCACTTCACTTCAAATTGAAATACTAGGAAAACAAGAATTCAGATTCCCTAATTTGATATATAATTGAGATGGAAATAATTCCAGTAATTGGATTAGCGGTATAACAAACTTGTCTATAACAGTGTCGATATATTCGTAATATTATAGAAGCGACTGATTAAAATATAAACTCACTAGCTTCCGCCTGTAGGTTCCCCAACGTAAGGATGAGGATTCTGAAATTAATATTTTTAATTCAATATAAAAGAAGGAGAAGAAGTTATTTATTGATTATACATTACTGGGTTAGAAAAGAAAATTTCTTGAAGAACCGTCAAAAGAAAATAAGTGGATTTTTTGTCAATTTCTGTAATTGTTTAAATATATCCAACATCAAAACATGCAAACATTGGTTTTCAATTAATTGCAGGTTCAGCCGTGGTCTAACCGCTGGGCCATCATGTCACAAATACAAGTGCAACTTCTGTGCTCCAGTGCCAGTAAAAGGTCGACAGAAACGGTGGAATTCGTTAGGAATTGTCTTACTATGTTATTGGTGCGACCCACTTCCGTTGATACGCCATTTTGATAAGTGTATCCTACTAATTTTATAATTATCGTATTCAATGTCGCATATCTTTGAGTTTCGAATGTTTTCAGGTAGACACACAAAGGCTTTGTGTGCTTTCCGAGACATGGCTATGAACAGTGAATAGTTAAATAAACTAATTAAGAAGAGCAATTTAAATTCTTAATTCGTTTTTAAAAATAGAACTTCTCTATTTATCTATCAATTAAGCAATATTTGTCACGAGTTGTAATTAATTATTTAGGCCATCTGTGCTGCGGCGTTGTCTAATGCGGTTTGCGAAACATACATTACCAAATTATGGCGTATATTAATCCTGATGACACTTCCAGTCAAATATACCTAAGGCCTCTTATGTTTGGAGAAATCTTGTAGTGAGCATCGGCACTCGTTCACGTCTGGAGAGTCGGGTGAAGGATGAGAAAAATGTAAGGTGCTTTTTAGTCGAATTTAATTTTTATAATTCAACGAGGGGTTTTGAAGGCATTTGAATAACAAGTTGAGTGAACTCCGCAACGACTTTGAAATTGATTTCACTCCGGCCCTTTAATCTCGCTAGTATTAAATATACTCTATTACACGCACACATTGATGTGGTTCATTTAAATTTGTATGTGTGAGTGCAGTTTGATCTAGAAACGACGATATTACTTTTCAAATAAAGAGTGTTACTTAATTGAGTATTATAATTTTTTTATTAATTTTTATTTGGCCCAGTAATTATAACGCCTGCATCTTAACCGATGATTGCGGGTTCAAACCCAGACAAGCACCACTGAATATTCATGTGTTTAATTTATGATCATAATTCATCTCGTTCTCCTGAAACCTGCAAGTGTCTAATTTTATAAAAATTCTGCCACATTTGTATTTCACCAACCCGCATTGGGACAGCGTGGTGGAATATGTTCAAGCCTTAGCCTCAAAGGTAGGCTTAGCCCAGCAGTGGTAAATTTACAGGCTATTGTTGTTGTTGAAATTTTTCCTTTTTCAAAGTTTTAATAATTGCTATCTAACAGATACTATGTGCTTGTGGTGAATGGAAGTCTCTTTCATGATGTGAATGCTTTTGACTTGACATGGATGTGAAAATAATATATTTTTATGTTATAGTTTTCTCGGAATAAACGTATCCGATAATAGAACAGAAAATATTTATTGCAAGAGAGTTCTGTTTAAATATACTTATATTGTGACCCAGATACTCACACGCTTTAATTAAAATAAATCCAATAATAATTTTATCTATTTCATCTGTGATACTCGAAGATTAAGATCGATGATAAAATGGAACAAGTTCATATTTATACTAATATAATAAAGATGTAGGTTTGTTTATCGCTAACTAAGAACACTAAATTACTATGTATACTATGCTATATATGCTATCTCCTATTTATTTGGACCATTCCGATGTAGTAGTGTTTTTGTAATTAAAGTACCTGGATACTAAATTTGTATCAATCATATTAAAGTAGATTTTATTAACATACTTCAACAATAAGAAAATGACTGATAACCTTCAAAGGACCAAACAAATTTTCTTTAATTATGCCTTAGAATATTTCGATTACCTTTCAAACGAAGAAACTAAATCAAATCGATTCATCCATCTAAGAATCCGTGATGCCTTGGATAAGTATAGAGATCCTTTTTTGTGTTAGAGGTTACAAATAATATTCATTTTAGAAACAAATTCTCTTCGTTGTTTTTGGGACAATCTGACAAAAAATCCATTCAGCTCAGAAATGTTCTGACACAGAATGATACATATTAAGTCGTTCATAAAAGATTCAACCTTGAACTTTATCTCTTATATCTTCTGATGTAGTATCGATTGAAAAAATATGTACAAATTTTATTTGATATGTATATGTTTAGGTAAATCGAAATTATGAAGAAGAAAATACAATTTTGCAAGTTTAAGATAATATTTGAGCTCTCATCAAAATATCTCTGTGAGCCAGGCAACTCAATTACGCTTTTTAAAACGTTACGCTCTTAGATAGTATCAAATCTGCTGCTTTGATGTCTTCGTTTACCGATTTTCAACTTGACTCGCTCATGTTTTCATTAGAGGCGAAAAAAGAAAATTGGATTATAACATGAAAGATCGAAAGACGTACTAAAGATTTTAAGAGCTTTGATCCTTTTATTTAATTACACGTTAAGTCGAGAATACGTAGAAATATATATTGTTTCGTATCTTTAAGAGCTACTGGCTCAGTAGCTACCATAAGCAAATCTTATTTTAGAATTGTGAGTTCAAAACTGGGCAATTACTAGAGATACCATGTACTTGGTAGGGCTTTGAGCAAGCTCGTCTGGTCAGGTACCACCTATTTAGCATGTATTCAACCACCAAGCTTGAACGGTGAGTGAGCTGGTGTAATAGGCATGTGTGCCGTAACATCGGAGTTCTCAAGATTGATGGTGAATTGGATGCCTTTAAAAAAATTATGCAATACACAAATCTACTTAAGACAAGCATTTGGGGAGCAATAAAACATCAAAATGAAGACGTAAAGTATTGAAAAAGAATATATTGCTTAAGAGAAACTTGGACGAACAAAATTACTTTTATTCACTAAGAACAGCTTTGCGTTTATCGGACGATTGGCGGCCGTACTATAAAATACCAATAATTGTTATCTCAGCAATACACCCGTACAAAAGGCTTCGTGCGTCCCGAACAGTGACTTTATTTACTTTCAACCGATTTCCAGGTTTATATCTTTTTCGGTTGAGCCTCGAATAAATGCGGCACAATAACAATAAAGTAGGATTTTGCCACAGATTGCTGACATTTTCCTCGAGACGAAGGAAAGATATAAACTGAGTCCCGAACTCTTATTAAAAAAGCTTTGCATATACCCAACAAAGTGAACGGTGAACGGTTCCAGGAAATACACGCGACAAGGATACATTGTGAGAGAAAAATGGGTCGACGCGAAGATCTAAGGCATCCAATCAGCATCAATGCGTATGAATATACCTACGTAACGCTCGCACGACAAAGCATACTTGTTTCATAATAAACAATCACGGAGCAAAGAGATTTTATTTGGAAATATATGATCTCATTTGTTTTTGACGAAAAAATAAATCTGGCTGATGATATTCAGTAAACAACCAAACATTACAAGACAACCTTTATAATTATTGTATACGTCGATTGAATTCAATTACTGAGTAACATTTTTATTAGCAGTTAGACGAATGGAAAAAAGGTATATAGTTATATAGTATACATAAACATTATAGTTACAATGTAGGTATATATATATCCGATAAAAACAACAATTTTTAATATTAGGACATTTGATAACATCATACAACGCAATAGGTATCGCACAATTACCGATCTAGTTTTACTCACTCCAATTTAACATTTGTAAATCAAAACAATAAAAATCAATGTATGTATAAATAATATATCTAAAAGTTAGAAAAACTAGAGATAAATCGAACCACCTCTGAATGTATAATCGAACAATAATGATTTGAAATTCAATCAGATATTAACCACGCGTTACAAACTTCGCAACATGGCTAAACCTTCGTTGGATGCTTAAACAATCCACGATATTTAACTATAGGTTAATATAAGTTATCGAAGTGGTCTTGGCACAATATTAGTACGTCGGCAGGCCACAAGTTACGTGTTTAGTTCGTAACTTTCCAGACGTTCGATCAATTGCTACTGAATTTAAACAACCGCAATTCCCGAACGTATCCCGTCTAAATTTCCACCAATTGTATAATTTATTGCCAATGAACCGCATACGGTCTCATAATATGTACGACCGTACTGAGGAAACACGAAGCGCGAATAATATCCGGTGATTTAAGGACGTCAGCGTTTAAAGTTGCTTCGATGATGGTTGATTATTTGGAATTTTAGATGCTGTGTTATAAATTATCTTATCGTAAATTTGACGACCTCTGTGGTCGAGTAGAGCGTACACCGGTTTTCATGGGTACGCCAATCCAAAGTCCCAAGTCGATCTAGAAAAAAAAAAAATTCCTATGTTGTCTTGGCAATCATAAATAACGACAGTACCACACACACCAAGTGTTTGTGGTACTGTCGTTACTTCTGATTTTCCATAACACAAGTGCTTTAGCTACTTCAATGGGATCAGAGTAATGTATGTGATGTTGTCCAATATTTATTTTTTTATATTTATTAAAATATGTTTACTATCGATACTTTTTCAATGAATTTGTAAAAGTATGGAAGAATCGTATAAAAATATTATGAGCATTGATAAATTTAAATAAGTTTTTTTTCTAAAATATATCACACTGAGTTATTAAATTGTTTGTTAACAAGAGCTGACGTGACGTCGTTTGCAGGATTTGGGGAATAGCGGTGAAGTTTGTTTGACTTTCTCTTGGGAAATTGTTAGTTTCCAAATTGGATATAAGTCATCACTGTAATATGTTATTGACGTTGATCTAGTAAATCCAAAAGTACAAATAGTAAAATATCAACTGTTTATTATTGATCCGACGAATAGTATTTGTAATACCACCTATATTTCTATGGTAAGTGAGTGTAATGATAGAGGTTTACTTGGTGGTTGGGCTTTGTCTAAGCCCGCCTGGGTAGGTACCACCTACTCATCAGATATTCTATCGCTAAACAACAGTACGCTGTATTGTTGTGTTCCGGTTTGAAGGGTGAGTGAAACAGTGTTACTATAGGCACAAGGGACATGGCATCTTAGTTCCCAAGTGGCGCATTAACGATGTAAGGAATAGTTAATATTTCTTACAGCGTCATTGTGTATGGGTGATGGTGACCACTTACCACCAGGTATGCCCATATGTGCTCGTCCGCCAACTTATTCCATAAAAAAAATACAAGGGATACTAAACCTTATTTCTTCTCCTCAACCTCGATGGGCTTTTAGGAATAGTTTACACAATAATTTAAAGAAACGTATGTTTAAAAATTAAATTATTCATATAGGTGTTCAAATTATAAATGTTAAGACAGGGATAGTTTTCAAAGTATTTTCAGATTTTTATACCATAATTATATCAATCATAATAAAATATTTTTTTTATATGATAGACAATTATTTGAAATTAAAAGTACGGCCAAGTGCGAGTCGTACTCGCGAACGAATCATATCGAACAAAAATGGAAAAACAAATATTTTCTTTTTTGTTTTATTTTAATTTTATTATTTAACATTAAAGTAAAAATACAAGTGAGTATTTTGTGAATATTTCAAGCGCCTACCTGTTGCCTGTTCCTTGTAGTTTGTTGTTGATATGAAAAGGGTAAAAAATTGCGTTTTATTTTATGAGAGCCCGTTAAATATTTATTTTGTTTTTTGCATTTTTTGTAATCGTAGCAACAGAAATACATAATTTGTGAAAATTCAAATCTATTACGCGAAAATTCGAATCTCTAGCTATCGCGTTAAAGCATGGTGACATACATGGACGCACGGACAGCGAAGTCTTCGTAATAGGGTCCCGGTTTTACTCTTTGTCTACGAAATTCTAAAAAATGATATCTTCAAACTTTTTTATTTTATTATTTGCTTATATAAAGAAGTTAAAATTAATACCAATATGCAAACATTTAAATTATATGTTAATAGTACAAAATAACATGATTCATATAATAATTATTTGATTTAAAGTTCACTAACTACAAGGTGTTTTATTAACGGTGTATCGTATCGAAGTATCACTCGCTCTTAGCTACGCTAATAGCTTTTTTATATCACGTCGAATATGGCAGGATAATAACAGAGCTGTGCCTTATTACGAACTGGATCACGAATCCACCCTACGGCCATTCTTTGTCTTGTAAGTGCTTGTATTGGTTTAAGCTTAGAGCGCGGAAAGCGTGATAAATACATTTAAAATTGATGTTCATTGTAAATAAAATAAAAACACATGTGTTCTATAATTTCGTTTGAATGTGTGAGTGTAAATGTGTACCTATTATAAACTCACACATTAATCAATGATTATATATTGTTTTGGCTGGATTAGGCAAAAGGTTTTGTTAGGTATTAACAATAAAAAAGTTACCAGTTTTCCTTTGCGACCCAAAATTTATATAATTCAATTTGTGAAATTTACTGATGACTGAATGCGTATGAACGTTGGGTATAAAGCTGTTCAATAATAATTGTAATATTTCCACAAACAAAATATTCCAGTATGTAGGATAAAAAGATCAATTTGCTAGTTGGTAAAAATATTGCCTGTACTAACACTACCGGCAAAAGGTAAATTATAATTGACAAATTGTATAGCTGATTAATAGGCATAGTTTATGTTTTAAGAGAAAAAATATCGACGACGGTACAGGAAAACATTCTGAAGAGAGTCACGGGTGCCTCAACTTACTCTCAGCGAGGTAAAATAAGATTCAGAACCATATTTTTACTTTCGATTCATAGTAAAGTAAAAGTAACAGCCTGTAAATTTCCCACTGGGATAAGGCCTCCTCTTCCATTAATGAGAGGGTTTTGGAACATGTTCCACCACGCTGTTCCAATGCGGGTTGGTGGAATGCACATGTGGCAGAATTTTGTTGAAATTAGTCACATGCAGGTTCCTTCACGATGTTTTCCTTCACCGCCGAGCACGAGATGAATTTTAAAGACAAATTAAGCACATGAATCAGCGGTGCTTGCCTGGATATGAATCCGCAATCATCGGTTAAGATGCACGCCTTCTAACGGGGCCATCTCAGCTCCTTTCGAGTCATACCTTCCCTCAATTTAAAGTAACCCATGATCATAAATCTAAATATTCTCTATCGTTTTTAATGCTTGCTTTTAAGTATTTAAAATACCGGATTTCTATCAGTCGTGAGGAGATAATTATGTTTCATTTATAATTCTGCTAATAAGTCTTCAACGTCAAACATATTCTGTATTGATTGACGGCAGGCATTTTTATTTAACAGTAATTAATTGCTCGAGAGTGCTGGCTCATCGCCTTCGATAAATCTGATGGCTAAGATTAGACCAGTGTTCGTGTATAATTTTTAATGGTTTTGGGAACCTTTGAATTTGTAAACCAGACGTAAAATAATTTGTTCTGCTACGAATGTATCGAATAGTGTATTTTTTGTTAGATAGCTCTTCGTTTGGTATGTTATGATAGTGTATCAAAATATTTTTGTTTGACCGAATGTTTGTGATTTGGTACCAAATGTTACCCAAACAAATTAACAATTAAGAAAAGTTGACAACCTCTTTGGCCTGGTGGTTAGATGTAAGGTCGGATTCAAACCCAAGATTTGGCCGATAAAAGTAAAATTAGCTGGAGTCTCGAAGTTAGTTCGAATACCCCACTTTACGCATCCCCCTAAAACAGTTTCACTATAACACCAATTTCAAAATTCTCGTACAAATGCCTCACATTACGCCAAATGATGTGTATATACATAATTTAGTTATTAACCTCTCTTTGGTAGCGGGAACCCTCACTTCTTCTGAATATTCCGATGGAAGAAATGGAGATTGATAAACGTGAAATTCAGCTACATCATTGCACTGTACAATAATAAAATTATTCTAAAAAAAATGTATCGGAGTGGGTTACTCATACGGATAGATTCTCACTTAGGGTATTCAATAATTTCGGTTACGATTATGTAGTTCCATAACAATGCAAAGAATCCCGTGATTGGTGAGGAAAAACTTTGGGAATCCCTAGTAATGTTTTCTTCATGTACCAAAATACCGCATACTAAAGTACCCAGTATATTCCTCAAGGAAAAAAGGTAAGGTCTTAACCCAGCATTACTTTACTAATGACATAACTTGTATTCTTACCATCGAGATACAAGTCCCTTTAAACAGAGTGTTTTATGTTAACAACTTACGGTGAGAACCTTGAATTTTAATAGCATTCACGTGAATCTTATGAGGACTTACTACTATTTTTCTTGTCGTAACGACTTCTATATTATACTGGGATAAAGAAATAATTACAATCGATAATAATTTTTCGTATTTAATTATTTCCAATTATAACAACGCAATGTTATATGTTGATTCTGATGTGTAGGAGAAACGTTATTTCTATATTTTATATAATATTAGTTGGTTGACCGTCATGTGTCTGGCAAGTGGTAGTCACTATGGATATATATGTCGTATAAGAAATCTTAATTATTACTATCATCAACATTATGTCATTAACCTTGCTTCCTTCCAGCCTTATAAGATGTTATGTGAAAAGTATTATTTCGGTATATTACGTATCGTGTATTTATAAATATGCATTTAGTTAAAAGTGGTCATTTTAATATTACAAACAGACACTCAAATTTTTTTATATGTACAGATAAATGTCTCAAATGTAAATAATGCTATAATTTATCAATAAAAAATTTAGCCGAAAACTTTATTTTTTCTTTAAGAGCATTAAAATAAAAGCCTTTTCATAAAAAAGGTATTTTATAATTAATTGATCCATATTTTGCATTTTAAGATATTAACATATATAACATAATAATGAGGTAGCAGCGAGGGATGATCTCGTATTTCCAGCTAGGGTGTTGAGGAAAATGTAACAAAGCAGGAAAATTGAGAAAAACCTTTTGTAATACATATTTTAGAAGTAGATTTAAGTGTATGATGTGTGGTATTATGCATGTTATAATGTTTTATTTAAAAAGCATCCATCAAAACTTAAACAACCAAAATATTTCATCATAATAACACATAGGTTACAATTTATAGTGATTTTACGTAATGTGTTCTATATAATATAACATTACACGTTTACCAACTCGTGGGAAGTCGGGGCAGGTCTCTAGTTATTCCATAATTCTGCTAAATTAAACGATCTTTGTTACCTAACTGGGGGCAGACGTTAAAAAATATGGAAGATATCAGAGTAAGTTTTTATTTATAAATTTAGATAGGTAAGCAGATAAGGTATCTGATGGTACTACTAATATTCACATTATGAAATGGTATTACAAGAAATCATCGTTTACATCGTCAAAGCGCCACTAATCTTGGGAATTAAGATGTAACTGTACTTACCTTTTCACACATCGAACCAATTAAACACAACTAGTAGTAGTAATTAGACTGATCATCACCAGTTGCGTATCTAGATGATGAAGGGCCCCGGTGCATAGAAAAAAATCAGGGCCTCACTCCTTCTTTCCCATCCCTCTTAAAATAATAATTACCATTTTAAATTAAATACCAAATTAGAAATATGAAGTTTAAGGTTTAGTTTAGAGGGCCCCCTGAACCGGGCCGTATCGTACCCTACGATAGCTGCGCCACTGGTCTTCACAACCTTCGTATTTGTACATAGCGAAGAAAACATTCGGTTAGAGCATTTAAATAATTATAATTAATAATATCACTTTTTTATGTAATTAGATGTACTTTCGACTTTGTGTACGTTTCAATTAAACAACAGAGTTATTGTTGTAGTATATGCTACTTCTTATTGTACATTAAAAAAAAACATGCTAAGTATTTATGTTTGGCGGTAGAATAGATACATAGCTTAAATAGACAAAAGAAAGTCCTATCATCTGTGCACTGAACAGGAGATATTGTAGCGCAAAAACCGGTCAGCAAATACAAATGCATAAAAGAACGTAAATATTCTCGATACGCTCATAAATGCGCTTATCAATCTTCATGTTATCTTGCCCAAACTGTTTATCGAGAAAGAACGGCAAACCGACAAATCCCTAAATATTTATTTCCACAACTTTAATTATAGACTATTTCAGAAAAGTACTAATAATTTCCTTGCTCTCTGTATTATAATCCGACGGTATTCTATTCAGACAAAATCTAAAAGAGATAAGGCCCTTGAAAGAACCTCCCAAATCCTACTGAAAACTCCTTGACAGAAAAATCTAATAAATTTGATTGGCTTTACGCTGGGCTTTCATCCTTAAGCTATGGACTTATGACTAGCTACTGTTGTATCAGATGATAGAACAAATGGCAAATCGCACGGAACAATGTACTGAGGAATCATAAGAGTATTTGCTTTTGTTTATTTGTAAATTCCCCACTTGTGCATAGAAATTAATGATTTGTCATTACGTAAAAAGTTACAACAACAGCCTGTAAATTTTCTAAGCGCTGGCTTGAGGCCTACTCTCCCTTTGAGGAGAAGGTTTGGTGGAATTCAATTGTGAAATTTCTATGAAATTAGACACATGCAGGTTTCTTCACGATGTTTTCCTTCACTGCCGAGCTCGAGATGAATTATAAACACAAACTAAGTACATGAATATTCAGCGGTGCTTTCCTGGGTTTTAACCCACAATTATCGGTTAAAATGCACGCGTTTAACCACTTAGTCATTTTTGCTTGTTAATAATTATTATGTTGCCTTTTGTTTTATATTTAGAGGTTCTTGTTAAAATATAAATCATATTAGCAACGTAACTACAATTGCAAGGTGCTTGGCCAATAGTTTCCTTACGCGTAAAATTATAACATTTTATCTTCGTACTTCGAACATTTATAATAATTACATCATACTATTGACAAGCCCATTAATATCTGATCAGTGCCCTTTTTGAACAGTGAAAACTGTGGAGCTATGTTAGTTCTAATTTTTTTTTAATAAAATAATTGTTATAATTTTTATAATATATTTCATGAAAGACTTAATTCAAAACAAATTTACATTTCGATTACACATTATATGTATACTTTAGTATTATCATTGAATTTTCTTAGAAGTACATTTTTTATTTTGTTAGAAAAATGTTTTACGTTTTTCCGGACTAAAAAGAGGGGACAAGTTATGGGACTGGGTGCCTAGTGCGCACATAAAACCACAATCATAAAAAAAACGGTCACGGCTCTCGCGCATGCTATAATGTATCTAGGTAAAACTATTATTATACCTAGATTTACTGATCTATTAATTTTATATGTGTGTGTGTGTTTCTTATCTGGGAATAAATATCAGGAATGAACAAAATAATTATTTAATTGTTACCTTAAAAATAAAACACGACTGCTCTGTATTAAAAAAATCATTAATTTATATACTTCTTGCATCAAAATCTGTTCAGACTTTTAAAATTTATGGTCGTATGAAAACATTACACTTATTTTTGGGCGGTCCATTTGGTGAACATATAACACATAATGTTTGGAACGATTTCGAATAGCTTTTAAAAATGTATATCTGTAATATTTATGTCGAGATTATTTTCTTCTAATTTAATGTCATCTGAAAAATTATAAAATATAAATGTTAAGTTTCACAACAGTTAAACGCATTTCAAATGTAAATCCCCTAACGACTTTAGTCAAATCTGTCCCATCAGACATGGCTTTAAAAAAGCCGGCTCTAAAATGTAACTGCATAGCGCGCTATAAAATGCGTCCACGAAAATCCCCCGGGATAAAAATTGGCTGGTACGCCACTTTTTGGAAATGTTTATGACATCTGCTATATGAAAAATCAAATATGATAAACGCAGCTGTTTGAGTTTGTCTAAATATAAAAATAAAACACGCAGCTAATGGCGTCAAAACAGTTGCTGGTTAAATCTGGATTAAACTGGATAAAACTAGGAAGTGTGCTTTGAATGTTGTGCCTTTAGGAGATTATTGCAGATTTATTGAGAAATTATTTAAACAAGCGGCTAACTAATGTTGAATATGATTGCGCCATATGTAGGAGTGTATCCTTCAAACTATGTACTATATATTGTATGGAAATAAAAAAAGTTAAATGCATGCAATGCATTTCTCATTTTATAGGTTTACAGGACATAATAAGAATCGTATAATAAAAAATAGCTAAAATCGTAAAATAGCTATTAATCTATATAATTTATGTTTGTTCTCAATGAATTTCTAAAGAAAACTAAGTTGAGATAAATTTGTTTACAGTATAATATAGTGAACTTATTTGAATTATATAATAGCAATTCAAGGAAATATATTTATTCCCTTATAAGCAAGATTTTTAAGTTTCATTAGCTACGATGTAAATAGAAATCTGTAAACAATAGAATGTCAGTTTTATAAGTTATACAATTTTCTTAAAGCTAATGAATTAGGATAAACCCACTCCATACCATTTTTGTTCCCATACAGTAATTAATATAGGAGTAATCGCGATGCTCTTTTAATTAAGGCCCAAGAACTTTCTTTGCGGCTCCGAGCTACCAGAACAAAGTACAATTTGTGTAAGTCGTTTTATTAGATGACATGCAAATCGCATGCGAAAGTATTTATTGAAATATTTCAAGCGAGTTTGATAACATGCTGCAATGAGCTATAACATCATAATATGATACTTAATGGAGCTTTCTGGATCTTCTCAGAGATGTCTTCTAAAGCGGTTGAAGCGCTTGACGATTTCAAAAGTGCTGTAAAAGTAATTTCTGTTTACGGGACTAGTACCACTGATATTTATGTATGTATACGTATATTTAATTGACGTGTCTGTTTGTAATATTAAAATAGCGCTTTTTTACTTAAAGCATATGTATGTGTACGCGGTACAACAAAATAATATTTTTTACAATTTTTGTCTGTCTGTTTGTTCCGGCTAATGTCTGGAACGGCTGGACCGATTTTGACGGGATTTTCACGGTTATATAACTGATATAATAGGGAGCAACTTAGGCTACAATAATTTTTTTTTTTGTTAAATTCAAACTAGGTCGCGGGCACAGCTTGTCTTTAATATATGTGATTGTTATCTATACAGTTCGTCTTATGTAGTAATGAGAAAACATCAACAAATTGAAGTTTAACGGCAGAATACTTGATCAGTGGGTTGTACTCAACTAGACCAACATAAAGTTATGTGTAGACCGCATTTGGTCGTCAGAATTTATTACATGACTTATGGTCGATGATCGCCCACATCTACACACATAACAAAATTGGAGTAGGTATCTATTTGTAATATTAAAATAACCGCTTTAAATGTATGCATGGTACATTTACGAAAATAACATTTTTTTAAATTTTATATATTATTTTATATACTGGACCGATTTTGACGGGACTTTCACTGGTAGATAGCTGATATAATAAGGAGTAACATATAATGCTTTTATTTAGAAATGTAACTAAACTTAACACGTTCACTGCGTTACGAGGTCTAATAAGCCTCGTATGCGTCTTCCTTGCGGTGCGGCTAAGAAAACATAAACTTCTCTGTCTTGCGGAGGCCTTAACTTTTATTTGATATATTTTAGGAAAAAACAGAATGCAGTCTTGTATTTACTTTAATACGGGGTTCTTAAACGTTACGAGGTCTAATAAGCCTCGCACCGGTATTGTGATAGGTTTCACACGAGGTCTTAAACGCCTCGTAAACGTGTTAAACGCGCATAAAGTCGCGGTTACAACTAGTTTTACGTGTATAGCTTGTTAATGTCCTACTGCTACGTTAGGGTCTTCTCTTCTCATTGAGGACATTTGTTTGACGTTGTTTCACGACACTGTTCTATATTCTGGGGCACATTGCACACGTGGAAGAATTTCCGACACAGTTTGTTTAAAAATCACGCTATATAAGAGCCATGAAATTTAAAGGAATTCGAGAATGTTCTAGATATTGAAATATGTATGTGAAATTGAAGTTTGAGTTTTTCTGTTCGTGGAAAATTTTATAAAACAAAGATGTTCATATACACGTGTATTGAGACTGTGGGCGTTTATAGTGAAGTGTTATTCGTTTAACAAAACGGAATGCAAATAAATATCTATAATATTATGTTATCAAGAGCGAGGGAAGTCGATGTTAAAGGGAATTGTTATATAAATATATAAAATACGAGTCGAGATGGCCCAGTGGTTAGAACGCGTGCATCGTAACCGATGATTGCGGGTTCAAACCCAGGCAAGCACTGCTGATTCATGTGCTTAATTTGTCTTTATAATTTATCTCGTGCTCGGCAGTGAAGGAAAACATCGTGACGAAACCTGCATATGACAAATTTCATAGAAGTTCTGCCACATGTGTATTCTACCAACCCGCATTGGAACAGCGTGGTGGAATATGTTCCAAACCTTCTCCTCAAAGGGAGAGGAGGCCTTTAGCCCAGCAGTAGGAATTTACAGGCTGTTGTTGTTGTTGTTGTTGTTGAAATGAATTTGATTTTAAAAGGAAATATGTTTGTATTTCGAAGCAGTGAACCGCAAACGTCCTATATGCTACTATTTTTTTTAGTGGGGTGTGTAGTACATACATAAAAACCGATGTACGAAAATGAGATTTTATTCCTATACCATGGCTGAAAAAAGAAAACATTTATTTACATAAGAATTATTAACTCTATGTACACTTGTCTTATCACTAACATTAAAATTTTGTGTCAGTTTTAAAACAGCGTAACTGTTTTAAAATTTAGTTGCAACATTTGAACATTTAAGTGCTTAAAACTACAATCATATCATATCATACAAAAAACAAAAATCATATTTCAAAATAAAATATTGAATATATAAGAAAATCAACGAATACAAATTCCTCTCACCTGTATAATTTTGTTGTATGTTTAAATAAATAAAGCTTGTTTAAACTTAATATTTTTTAATCAAAGAAAAACCACTGTACTATATAGCAATGCATTTTTTATTGCACAAGACTGCAACTTTATTCTCTAATTGTTCATTTATTGGACGACCGTGTTATTGTTTCATTAATTTAAAATGAATACTTCGATGTCCATAGAAGAGAGTACCAGAGAAATGGTTGATATATTAATTGTCATCGTGAAGACATTAACTCGGAGCAATTGGTTAATAATTCCAACTTCGATATTTTGGAATATCTGGAAAAATATCACAATGTAGAAATTTGTATGGTAGATATTGTTTTTAGTGGTGGCTTAAGGTTTTTGATAGCCTCATTAGTTTATCTCTATATAGATAGTTAGTTCTAAGATTGCATAAACAGAGGTTTAAGCAACTCGGAGCAATTGTTTAATAATTCCAATTCGATATATTGGAATATCTGGAAAAATATCACAATGTAGAAATTTGTATGGGAGATATTATTTTTATTGGTGACTTAAGGTTTTCATTTGTTACATTAGTTTTATAGATATTTATAGGCTGCATAAATAGAGGTTTCGCGTTCAAATCCCGCATCGAACCAATTACAGTTATTGGAATTTAGTGCATAGAAATTTGCAGTCAGGAAGTCATGGAACTAGCAAGTTAGTAGTGGCAGTTACACTTGGGTTTCTCAATAGATTCATAAAGTTTTAGGTCTTATTATTTTCTTTGTATTACATATTCAAAACGTATAATATGTATATAATGAAGATGATCATGACTTTTATATTTTGTTTTTGAAGGGAAATTTTTGTGGATAAAGTAAAAGTGAAGCAAAGGTCTTCTCTTCCTTTGGAGAAAAAAAATTGGATGTGGGTACATGTGGCAGATTCTTATTCACCGGATATAGGTTTCCACAAAATATAATTTATAAAGTACATGAATTCAGTTGTGCTTGATCAGGGTTTGAGGTCAGAATCGTTTTTTTCGGTTAGGATTCACGTCTTATAGAAACTAAACTTCCACAGTTCTAATACTTTCGTTTTATCAAGGACGAATTTAGGTGCACCGTTTCTCAGAGCTCTTTGGTTTCTCAATGTAATTGTTAAAAAACACTGTCTAGGCATCCTCGTCTGTAGTCTAACAAAAGATCATGAAATTTTGTCATCGAATTAATTTTATACAAGGCTTCCGTATGTAAGTCTGTAAGTATCGAAATTCGACTAGTAAAATGTGAACTGCTATACTTTTTTCTTTCTTTCTTTCATTTATTATGAATCAATTATCATCCTTAAACGTTCTTTTGTTTTAATTAACAAATACAATTTTGATACAAACTCACGCATGAAAGATGTATGTAGATGTTTTTTGAGTAAACACGCTCAATCACAAAACATCGATGATCAATCAAACGTGTCAACTGTATCTAAAACCAAGCGTGCGTCAGAATTTTTTATATAATTTAGTTAAGCGGATGAGAAAATTAATGGTAAGTGTTCACCGACGTCCATAAATATCGGCATTTGTAAATAATATTAATCATTCCCTAGATAGCCAATATGCGAATCTTGGGAATTAAGGTGTTATGTATCTTGTGCCTATAGGTTACACTGGCTCACTCACCCTTCGATTAGCAACAAAACAATACTAGTTGTTTAGCGGTAGAATATCTATAGCTATTAAGTAAAATATTAACTCATGTAAAAATAATGCAAAATATTTTTCTCTCTGATCGATCATATGCCATTTCCTTAAATATTTTGCTCCGTGATATTATTGGCGTTTTATTTGCAATGAACACCAGGGGTCCGTTTGCATGTATGTTGCTTCTGTTTGTTAAATGAATTTAATAAATGATTATATACGGTTGAAATGTTGCTTGTTAAATATTTTAATTTAATTACTTGCTCTTGTTAAAATACAGAAATGTTTTAAATATTGAACAGGCCAATGTTGTATGCATCCGCCTGGGGTTTCAATTTTCAGTATTTTATGTTTGTTAAATGGACAGTTTTGTTTTCTTTGATGCAATATAAGCGTGGGCAGTTTTCATTGTTACTGTTTTTTAATTACTTTTTTTATTAATATAGGTATATATTTATTTATATATTGAAATGTACGTCGGACGAACAGGATACCGACCAGGTGGGTTAGGTTAGGTTAGGTTAGACATTTTGAAAACTGTTTTATTAAAATGAGTTTACAAGTCACCATCGCAATCGAGACGGTTATCAAATAATGACTCGCGTTGCCATAACAATTATAATTCCATTCGGGGTGACCCGCTCTTAAAAGTAAATAAGCCATCAAATAATATTAGCAATAACTATAATCATTAATTATGAAAACAAACAAACTAAGCATGCGCCGTTATGTATTTAAATTTTAAATAACTTTTTTGTTATATTTGCTGTCGAAATACTTGGCCCTTGGAGTAGTGGTGGAAAGGCTTCATTAAAAACTAGTTAACGTGGCCTTATGGCCTCCACTGGTGATAGGAGGTGAGTTCGTTTTACAGAATTTCGATAGAACGAGAAAATGCTGCTTAGTAGTAGTAGCTTAATAGCTTTTTTGCCAGTTCATTCCATGCGGATATTGGAATATATTTATGGACTTCGTGTTAATAATTCAATAAATAAATAGTATATACGTCTAAGCATAATGAAACAAAATGAGGTCGCTGAGTCTCGTTTAAAAATCTCATTGGTTATAATTCTTTATGAGTAGAATAAAACGTATCTACTAACGTTTGTTATTGGTAGTTACTGCAATTGGTTCAAATTTTTGATGATTGAAATATCGTCGCAAATAAAATTGTAAAATGTATTGTTTTTTTTATTGAAGTTAAAAACCAATGCATTTGTATTGTACAACGCAGGACTTAACCGAGTCGTGTCAAATTAAAATAGCATTCGGCTAATTGGCTGTGTCGTGGGAAAATCGGATTTGTTGCGTTTTTCATTTAAATTATATTTTTCAATTAATTTATTGAACAAAGGTAATTAATTAATATAACCATTTATTCGAAATTCACTTTTATATAACGTGATTAACTTATTTAAAGTGAACATGATTAATGTATAATATATAGTAAAATTTGTATGGATATATGCTAAATAAAAAAAATAGTAAAACCTTTTTGCTTTGCAATTTTTTTTTGTTTAAATAAAGAAGTCATGTCAGTTGAGATACTCTTAAGAAAATCTATTGATATATTAATTATTATTCAATTCATCGTCATTAAATTTTAAAATCACGCACAGAGGAGCGTATAAATATTTTATGCCAATGAACGAAAATAAAAGATATTAATAAATAATTAATCGCTGTATAGATGGTTATACAGTATTCTTAATATTTACATTCATGAGAAAATACCATATATGTATATACATTTAAAATAAATTTGAAGTAATAAAAAATCTATTATCAACTTAATATTGAAATGCAATCATAATAATAATACTACTACATTTTTTATCTACGTAATTAGAGATCTTGTATCTTAAAAAATTCAAAGTCTTGTGCAAACTTAAACTCGGTACTAACTGAGAAAGAAGAAAAATAAACGTGCTCCCTAAGAAATCCGACGTGTATTCCGTCCTTACCGCTAAATACTTTAGTTCTTTGGTTCAACTAGTAAATAATTTATAAGGCTTTACCTGAAACCTGACTTACTGTTACTGCAAAACAAAGGTTTGCTTCGCTTACAGTTTTTACTATTATATGTACGTCTGTATAACTATTTAGAGACTTACCTGATTAAATAGTATATTTGATGGTCAATGTTTAATTTCTTTCTTTCTTTTTTACATTCAAAGTAAGGAGATAAAATATATGTAGTTTGAAAATCCTTTTATTTATTTATATAAGGAAATTATGCAATCAATTCAACCATGCAGCAACAGACTGTAAATTTCCCACAGCTGGGCTAAGGTCCCCAACGCGGTTCCAATGCGGGTTGGTGGAATACACATGTAGCTGAATTTCTACGAAATTAGACACATGCATGTTTCCTCACGATATTTTCCTTGACAGGTGTGATGAATTATAAATACAAATTAAGCATTGAATATTCAGTGGTGCTTGCCTGGGCTGGAACCCGCAACCATCGGTTAAGATGCACGCGTTGTAACCACTGGGCCATCTCGGCTTACTCAACGATGTTAGAACAGAATTCAACCAAGTTAGAAAGAAATAATTTACCCTCATCGTGTCTCAAAAACTTTACTTTAATGAGTGCGAAAATGTTGATCATAGGGTTTAATGAGTGTTATTGTTAACACAGTGAGTAAGTTAACAACAACAAACTATAAACTATATATTTAATAAAACCACACCCAGGCATGTTTATATAAAATTACCGATATGATATCCTGAAAATATATTACTGTTCTAATTTAAAAAGATGTGTCATTGTTGACATACTGCTGACAACAATAACACTCAATAAAATCTATGATTCTTAAATCAGAGTTATTTTATATGTATATATATATATATATATATATATATATATATATATATATATATATATATATATATATATATATATCAAATATCAAAATAAACTTTATTCAAGTAGGCTTTAACAAGCACTTTTGAATCGTCATTTTAAAATTAAGTGAAGCTACCACCGGTTTGGAAAGTAGATTCTACCGCGAAGAACAGGCAAGAAACTCAGTAGTTATTTTTTTTTCCAACATTTAAAAAATACAAAGTCAAGTTAGTTAAATACAATTATTTCAATTAATATACCCTGCTTGGAAGTCAATTAACTTCACCCTTTTTTATAATCTATAAAATCTTGTATCGAATAATACGCCTTTTTAACCAAGGTATTTTTTGTAAATGATTTAAATTTACGAAACGGAAATTTAAAAATGTCATATCCTTTATCATTGTTCAGTTATCAATGTTGATCAAGATTATACTTCATACATATAATTTAGACTTCGAGCTAAAACCAGATTTAAATCCAACTGCAAAAATACTTCAAAAACTTCCGTCTCCTATTTCCTTTGTCCCTCTTTGACGGTAACGGTTTACTTACACAGACAGAGTTGATTAATAAGATCCAAACTATTTAACAAGAAAAGCCCATTGTCTTCTCATAAAATGGTTCGCACAAAAAAAGAAAAGAAAAATAAGTAACGAGGGATTGCTGGATTAAAAACGTCGAGTCATTCATTTCGAGTTTTAATTATTCCCTGTTTAAACAAATCGCAATAAAGTGCTACCGACAGTGCTTCACGGGATCTCTGGACGGTAAAAAAATGAGGAAAATAGAAGGAATCCGATAGCAACTTCAAACAAACTCCTAGAATGGTCGACTCCTGTCTGGATGTATTGGTGAGAAATTATTTTTTACATCAGTGTGGATGATGTATGCAAAATCAAATATGGACCTTAATGGCAGGCAATAGGATCGAAATTAGTGTTAACATTTATTATCGTCTAGTAAATTTTTTACACATCCAAATGCAGAAGTCGGTTTTAAATTTCAGAGCGCATTTGCAAGATGTGAAAGAAGCTAAATTTGGAACCACTTTTGGATAGAAATGCGTTTTCAATGAAACTTTCCTCTCGGAGTGTACTTATATTATTAACTGTGATATACGAGATAATATATTTGAAGCTGGAATTACTAAGCAGATAAAACACAGTTGACTGTATATGAAGGTCGCCGTCAAACTTGGACAAATCCACTGGTTTTGTTTTTGCTTAAAAATACGTTATACTTGGCGTTGAAGTAAAATATTTGTCATGACATAAAAACCTCATGTAAACGATGACATTCTCCAAATCCATTAAACTGAAAGTGAGGCGACCTTTGTCCAACAGTAATACAATTTCAGGCCACTACGTTTCAGTCATTTATACATATACAAATACATAGGCCTGGGTGCGCCAAATCATTCGGTCACCTACTGCAAACAGTTAGATGTAATTACCTTTCACAGGTCATTAGTCCACCAGCCCTAAGGACGCTGCATTAGCTTTATAAGACATAAGTAAATCCCATTGCTAAATCAGTATGATAATTAAACAGTACATGTTTTTATTATCGCAATATACATTTATGAAGCAAATTAAACAAATACGTAACGCCAATTCAAAGCATTTTCAATTTATCCCAGCGATTTCAAACTATGAAGTGTTTTGGAAATTAGGGATTAGGATAATACATTTAAAATTGGTACAATCGATCTGATCTTTCAATTGAGCTAGTTGCCGGATAAAAAAACATTTAAACGACTATTAAGAAGCCCGTTGGTTTGGTCTTGGTTGTTGAAATGTCAAACGTGAAAATGTCAGTTAAAACAAATTCATATGAGTAAATTCCTGAATTGTTATTGCCAAAAATATTCTAAAAATGGTAAAAAGCCAATTTATACATAAAACAAGTCAAGCGAGATACTTTAAACACTTATAATATTTTAAACTTAACACATAAGCGTATATATTAATAATTGTAAGGCAATTTTAAATTGTTATTCGATCAATAAAAAACATAGGATTCCATCACACCTTAAAAATGTAGCATAATGATGGAAAATTGAGTATAAAAGGGGTGCCGCCGGCAAAAACCGCGGTATTGAACATGTAGCTGATTACCGGCTTGGCAGTTAAACTAATAACTATCCTTCGATCGTTTTTGCTTCAAACAAGAACACGGTTGCGTTAAATGAGCTTGAATAAATACTAAGACGGATAACTTGAATGTAGCGACACGTTTAAATTTAAGTTCGTGGAGTCCGTACAGTATTGAAGGAATATTGGCGATTAACGATACATAAAAAGTTTTTAATTTCATTTATATTTATTTAGATTATATATTATAATACTAAAATTTTATATATTATAATTTTATTTGAACAGGTAATATTTTTTTTGTAAAAATTTTAATTCATATTGAACTACCACCAAATATCATATTATCGTTGAAGAGATATATGAGCCGAACTGGCCACTGGTTAGAATGGTTCGCATTCTAACCGGTGATCTAATTTTAACCACTGAATGTGCTTATTTTGTGTTAAATATTCATCTAATTCTCGGCGGTGAAGGAAAACATCGTGTGGAAACATGCATGTCTAATTTCATAGAACTTCTGCCACATGTGTATTCCACCAATCCGCGTTGAAACTGCGTGCTGGAATATATTGAAAGCATCAAAGGAATAGGAGGCCTTAGCCCAGCAGTGGAAAATTTAGAAGCTGCTGTTTTTGTTTTCACAAGTATACAAATAATAATTTTTAATCTGTGACAGAATTTGAACTGGGGACCTTGAATCTATATCATCACACACTAGCCTCTCGATCAACCATGCAGTTACCCATTGAGGTAATAATGCGTTAATTGTCAGTCTCCGATTATTAACTCCCAAGCCTATTGGAATGTTTGCAATGCACGCCGGTTCTGTTTGTTGCACATTGAGCTGACAACGTTCTAGTAATTAATGCTTTAGTACCCTGTAATATCCCTTCATATGTAATAATTATGTGTAGGATGTTTGCATATGAACCAGTTTATATTTTCATTTGAATGACTATTAATCCGTAACGACATTGTTGTTTGCTAGGCAATAGTTTGGTACATATTTTACCATAGGTTGGGATATATGTAAATTTGGCTGATTATCATCAGACAACTATCAGACATTATCAGCTACTATTTCCTACATTGTAAATTTTGATTAAGAAACACTATAAGAAGGAGAAATATACATATAAATAAGAAGTATGGCTTGTGGCTAAGTTGAAAAATATGGTAATCTAAGTCATCTTCTTCCTGGATAACCTATTATTAATTTAATAATCGTCATAAGAATATTCAAGGGCATGAATTTTTGTGTTGTGACTTTAGAGTAGTTTTGACAATTAGGTTTTACTAAGAATTATGAGAATTATGGAAATTTCGACCGAATGCTTTTGGTTTCATGTTAAGGTCATTAGTATTATTATAATCGAATAACAAGCAATGGCCAAATACTAAGCTGTTGGGTCCATTAGGTTATCGTTCTAAATATAAAAACCCATCCCATCCAAAACGAGATTTCATACTTTATTTTATCCGCTGAAATAAGAATGTCAAGGAGCGGTCAGGATAATGTCTCATGGGAAATTTTATTAGAAAGGTTTTCCGACAAACAATAGTGACAGTCAAACTTTTTCAACCTAAAAGATTTCAAGGAAATAATTATTTATTTCAATAAGGAAAATATTTCTGAAATTTTGGCTAAATTTGACACAATGTCTAATTTTATTACAAGCGTAGTAATTAATATAAATTATTTCAATAGCATTCAAAAAAATTTGAAATAAGACCAATTTTTTTTTTTTGGAATTGATTTGCGGACGAGCATATGGGCCACCTGATGGTAAGTGGTCACCGTCACCCAATAAACAATGAGGCTGTAAAAAATTTTACTTATCTTTACGTCGTCAATGCGCCACCAACCTTGGGAACTCAGATGCTATGTCCCTTCTGCCTGTAGTTAGACTGGCTGAATCACCCTTCAAACCGGAGCACAACAATACTGCCTACTGTTCTTTAGCGGTAGAATATCTGATTAGTGGGTGGCCCAGGCGGGCTTGCACAAAGCCCTACCTGGTGGTAAGCCCTCTTGGAAAAAGAACATAAGATAGTATATAATACATATGTATACATATGAAGAATATTTTGGTACAATTCGTATCGGATTTTTTTGTAAGAAAATTGTAAGAATCGTTCAATCGCATTCTGGGCTTAACTTGGTTTTATATGTTTCGTTGAAACTTAAATTGCATAGTGCAAGTACTAGTTTCCGGGCGCGGCTCTGCTGATACAATATTATATAATTGGTTACGATATTCGAAGTCGCTGCTTTTATCTACGGCTGGTAAGGTTTAATGATTAAGATCCATAAAATTTTATTAGTATTAAAGTCCTAGATTAAATAGTCCCATGAGAAATGTATGATTTTATTAAGAATTATTGATATTTCTTGCTTTTGTGTATAGCTCTGATTTCTGTTTTAAGTGTCAAAGTTAAATACAATCGGATTTTCATAGCAACTTTGTTCATCGTTCCTTTGTCTTTCCTTTATCAAAATATTACGTGTCTCGTAACTAAATAAGTCTAAGTAAATAAACGAATCAATTTATTTTAATTATATATAATAATTGTTAATAATGAATTCGTTAACAGTGACAGCGTCCATGTTTTCCTTAAATAAACAAATTTTCAATCGCAAACTGTTAATGAAAATTGACGCTTATTTTGTCCCCTAAACGCGAACGTAAACATTTACCAAAGGCACCTAATGAACCTTTCATAATTAGTTATGATCAAATTGGAAATTTATACAGCTGGAATATCAGGTCATAAATAAAATATAGATAGCGATAAATTTGAGTAATAATTCTATTATCGAGCACGTAATGTTTTAGATCTGATAATAATGATTTGTTTCAAGTAATTAATAAGAAATTATGTTTTCTTACTGTATGAGTTATTCTGGAACATTCATTGAATGTTATTAATTCTTTAATTACGTCGCTTCCTAGCCTCGGTATAAAATTATTTCAGTTCATCAATTCAAGCCTTCTTTGTACGAAAAAAAAACTTGGGACGAAATTTTGCCTATTTGATATGTCTTTATTACCCTACTACCAGTAGTACTTACCAGTTTGTCTC
Organism: Vanessa cardui; assembly: GCF_905220365.1. Taxonomy (NCBI): domain Eukaryota; kingdom Metazoa; phylum Arthropoda; class Insecta; order Lepidoptera; family Nymphalidae; genus Vanessa; species Vanessa cardui. Next base: position 13,731,252 of record NC_061125.1, on the reverse strand, counting down.
TGCTTTGAAATATAAAAACGACCTTATTTATTTATTATTGTCACTATACGGTCATGATTATTTTATACACTTACTTTATTTTGCTTCATACATAGGCATATAATTACCTAAGTTTCATGCTTTTCTTTTATATGTTTTACACGACATTTCATTACTAAATCATGATATCTATATGAAAATATACAAGCAACAATCTATACTTAATGAAGGTAATCTTCTTAATGAAATCAACTGCTATTTCGTTTTAATAATTTCTCTTAGGTTTGCAATATGAACCCCAAAGTCATACGAATTTATTAAATCCCGTTTCAAATTATTTACCACCAGAAAAGTAATTATATCTTCTGCAATACTCGTCACACTGCACTTGCCTACCCAATGTTTACCAACGTTCGAGAACGAACCAAAATACTGGGTGTCCTATTTTAATTAATCAAAGTAAATTGCTAAAGAATAGACTTAATTTGCACTCGGATTCGTGTTTTGTAATAAAGTAATTTGTCAATTCGCTCGTTTGTGTGTTGGTCTCGTTTAAATAAATCACAAAGGACCTCCTAGACCGGAAAATTCGCTTGTTTAGATTGCATGCGGGCATGACAAATATACAATATATGCAGTGCTTATTTGCATAGATCGGCTCACTTTAGTAACTTCCTTTTTCATTTAAACTTTGCCGTCTAACATCTTTGTGTACACGTCTATCAAGCTGGTCAGATTAAATGTAGTTCTTTTTGGTAGAATTTTGAAAGTTGATTTCGTTCAGTGGTTTGAGCATTTTAAATGTTTTGGGTACAAACAGGGTCAGGCAATGAATGAACCGTCACCAAAATCAGAAGAAGGAGGACAGTTCGGTTGTAACTATTTTTGGGTGTCTGAACTGAAATTGAAAAGGTGTTTTTTATTTAGCAAAGATTTGATTTGATTTTTTTTGCATAAACTCCAATTCCACATTATTATAATTAATTTTCTCAAAAAATTATTTTAAGTTATTTTGTTTAAATTACAATTCAATAAAGTGATATCTTAATAACATCTCGTAGTTATAAAATTGCATGTATCGGAACTCTGTCCGCATTTCAGCAGTGGTGTATAATCTCTAAGCCAGTAGTAGTAACATTTATCAGCTGTTGTCAAATAAAGAAAACAATAATAATATTAACGAATTCTTTATAAAAACAAATCTTAAGAGTTAATGACATGTTTTGATAAATTTTCCTAAAAAAAAAACAAAAACACGGTGGTAACATGCGTGGTTCTATTTTCGTTACTTTCTAAAATAGGCAATAGATAATTAGGACTTATAGTTGTAGCCGTTGTTAACTATTTGTATGGCCATAAAATACTTTATAGCCGTAAGGTAAACAGACCAACGAAATAAACTGGGGTGGTCGGGATGAAAACATTGACCTTTTTGTCGTTCCAGCGTCCTATTAAATAATTTTGTTAATTATTTATATAGATGGTTGTTATGTTGGTTGGTTGTTGGTTTTGGAAGACACCACAAAGCATTGCACACGAAATACCAAGATGATCTTATAACGACAACTGGTTTACGCTTTACCAAGTCCAAGTAATATGGAAATGGAATTCATGAAAGATTTCAATAATCTTCATTAATTCTAAAGTAATTAAAACTATCTGTAACCCTATCTATTATTGAGCATTTAGAATATATATTCTGAAAATGTATAGAGTGCAAACGCTTGTTTAGATGTCTTCATTTTAATTACCGTTCGTACTTTATTCGAGCTAAGCTTGAGTTTAAATAAGTTTGATTCAATGGGCTTTTTTAATTTTTTTTATGGTATAGGTTGGCGGACGAGCATACGGGCCACCTGATGGTTAGTGATCACCATCACCCATAGACAATATAGCTGTAAGAAATATTAACTATTCCCTACATCGTCAGTGTGCCACCAACCTTGGAAAATAAGATGTTATATCCCTTGTGCCTGTAGTTACACTGGCTCACTCACCCTTAAAACTGGAACACAACAATACTGAGTACTGTTATTTGGCGGTAGAATATCTGATGAGTGGGTACCTACCCAGACGGGCTTGCACAAAGTCCTACCACCAAGTAAGTTTTCTCATTTATTTATTTATTTATTTATTTAAACTTTATTGCACAACTATTTAACAAAAAATAAATTGAGCAAAAGGCGGACTTAAAGCTATATAGCCTTATCTACCAGCCAACCTTAGCACATGCAAGAAAGAGCGTACAGTAGATGCATAAAGCCATCCTTATATTGAATTACATTACACATACATACATATACACACATATATATATAAACATACATACACTTACATAAATATATATATTATAAATATATACATATAACATACATTTAATAATATACTAATGATAAAGTAACAAAAGGTTAACAATAATACTAAAAGTACAGTGTAATAATAACAGCTTAAATAAAATAAAAGGGAACGAAACCAAGTAAGGCGATAAAAGCTAAGACTTATATTTCTTTAAGAAAAATTGTTTTACCCTACTTTTGAACAGATCTTTAGAGGACGTTTCTCTGATGACGACTGGTAATTCATTCCAAAGTCGTATAGCGTTAACAGTGAAAGAATTAGATACAAAACCAGATGTGTGAGGAGGAATAGAAAGAAGAAGGTTATGAGAAGAACGAAGATGCCTAACATGAGTATCGGAAAGAAAATTAAATTTGGACTTAAGATAAGAAGGAGCAAGTGGATTATAAACAAGAGAGTGTAGAATACATAGTATTCTTAAATGCCTGCGATCTTTAATGGGTAGCCAATTAAGCATTAACCGATATGAAGAAATGTGCTCAAATTTACGGAGGCCATATATAAATCGTATGCAGGTGTTATGCAATCTTTCGAGTTTACTTAAAAGTGTTACATTAAGATCGGGGTAACATGCATCACCATAATCTATAATTGGTAACAACAGACAATTTGCCAGTTGGATTTTTGATTTAATAGGCAAAAAGTTCTTAAAGCGCATGATGGAGTGTAGCGTGGCATAAAACTTGCGCGAAACCTCATTAACTTGGTCAGACCATTTCAACGAGTTATCGATTAAAACACCCAAATCTTTAACCTTAGATGAAATAGGTATAACAGTGTTATTAAATAGTAAATCAGGTAAGGGTGGTAGGCTTTGAATTAAAGCTAACTGCCTTTAAATTTATGATAGAATATTGGAATTATCGAGGTAAATATTTGTGTCTATAACTGTTTTTATTCAATTGCTCTAAACATTAATTATTTCGCATGTAAATGTACATAAATTAGAATAATTCGCATTAATAAATAACAAGTATCACATTACCTAACCTAACTTGTTTGATGTTGAGATCAAAATAGACGTCAACGCAATCGTCGACCCTTGGGGATTTTGTTTTAACGGTGTCTTAGAACCCTAACAAATTCAATCAAATGTGGGGATAGAGGAATACCTTAGGTATCCAATTTACCTCTATTACAAAAGCTGTAAAGGCCTGTAGAGGGTATAGGAAACCATTGGAAATTACTAACGAATTTTACATGAGGGTCACCATGTAACAGAATAATGGATGAAATCGAAATTTGTTAGTATTATGTGTGTTCTGGGACTGCTTTGAACGTATTCTGTATCTAAATATACGTATAATACTGTGATGGACCTTACAAACAAATCTTATGAGATAGATCATACCAAATATTCGACAAAAAGGTTTAGTTTTTCATATCTAAGAAATATCAGCTGATATAATCTTGTGAATACAATGATGTGCAGTCATCTAGTGACGAGATACTCTTGGTAAGGCTTTGTGCTAGCCCGAAAGTTACACCTACTTAATATATCTTCCACAATCAAACAGCAATTTAGTATTGTTGTGTGTGTTGAGTTAGGTACCCTTGTACCTAACTCAACAAACACATGGGACAAAAATCTTACCGTACCAATGTTATTTGGCAGTGGCAAAGAATATGCGCATATGGTCAAAGGAAGTCAATTACACTAAGCTAGCCAAGTGCAAAATAATTGCAAACACAAGTGTTGTATGGAAATCAGTCTCATAATCCTGTAGTAATTCTTGGATCTGAGGAGTTCAGAAACTATCACCTTAAAGGAGCGAGGAAAAACTAATAAATGGCAAAGTACAATACTCCTATTTTTATATTCTCGTAACATAACAATTTGATTGTAAGGTTTCAGAGATATTAAGAGATGTTTATTTATATAAAACATTGGAAAAGTTTTGAAGGGCGCGTGTTACGGCGTATTCCCGCTGCGTACAAGCGATGAGATTGTTTGGAGTGGGATTAGTAAGATTGATTCAAATATTTGTATATAATTCATAAATTTGTACCAATACTTCATTACGTGTCGATTGCCTTAGGTGGAAATTATAAAAGGATTTAGAATTATTATTTGCCCATCTTTACTCACACTATTAAATAATAATAAAGTATAGCAAGCAACATTTTGTAATTGACCCACTATCAAACTGTACTCCAGTTAGAGTTGAGAGTCTATTCGATCACGCTACACTTATACTGATTGCCTGCATGTTATATACAATTGGTATATATTACATGTAGGTAAGATGAAGTTTTCCTTGTCTATCGAGCCAAAACTGAACATGTTGTCAGTGAAATGGAAGCAGCCCTAGAATGGTTTTTGGAAATAATTTTTGAAGTAAATAAAACTCTGTGATATTTTTTCGGACTTAACACTTCTATCTTCAGTTTAGACTCAAGTGTTATATGTATTTCTGCTCTGTCAAATAGTATCAAAAGTATTTTGGTATGGCCAAAGATTTCCTTCTTTTTACATTTACCGTTACCAATAAAAACGATTACTGTAGTCACTATTTTGTCACGTATTGGGTGCGTGATAGACCTTACAGACTTAATCATGTCTCACTGTAACGGTTGTTGACAAGATTGTTAATAGAAATCGGCATTTATGAAACGAAAAACATATAAAATGGTGTTTGAGGAAAATATCGTGAAATATCATGTTTGAGGAAATACTGCCACATGTCAAATCTGTGATAGATGAGTTCTCGAAATGTAGGCTTTTACAAGCACTTTTGAAATATAATTTTATAGGTTTATGTAAACCTAGAGCCGAAATGGTCCAGTGGTTAGATTGCGTTCATCTAAATCGATGATTGCAAGTTCAAACCCAGGCATGCACCACTGAATTTTTATGTGCTTAATTTGTGTTTATAATTCAGCGGTAAAGGCAAACATGAGAAAACGTGCATATGTCTAATTTCAACGAAATTCTGCCACATGTGAATTCACCAATCCGCATTGGAGCAGCGTGGTGGAATATGCTTACATTCTCCTCAAAGGGAGAGGAGGCCTTAGCCCAGCAGTTAAAGTTAAGCTATGTAAACCTACCACTAATTTGTAATGTAGATTATTCTGAGGAAAATTATATACAGCAGGTCCTTTCTCAGTGTAATGATTTGACACATGATGTTTATTTAATAAAATTCGTATATCCTGTCATTGGTTTCTCGCGTGCGCTATTGTCGGTGCTACATGTACTTTGTGTGCTTCTCCGTTTTAAAATCTTAAATAATGGTAAAAACTTGTTAGTTTGTGCTAAAACGTATATCATTCGACTCATCGTGTAAAGATCTGTGAAATAAAAGCAAAAATATAAGTAAAAAATATATGTGTTATATATTTATCGTTCTTGAAAGTTTAAAATATTCCATTAAAAGTGTTTTACAACCGTTTACAAAGTCATGTGTCATCGTGTTAAAAACAAAGGAACTCCTTGGAACCAATCATTCACAACCATCTAATTACAACCGATACTACAATTTCGCAAGTGTCTGTAGAGCCGCTGTGGCTCAGTGGCTTTTGTCACTGCTTCGCTAGAGCGCATTCAAGAGGTCGATGGTTCAAACCTCTGTGCAAGTTGAAATTTTTCTATAATTTAAAATGATTTGTTCGGCTTGCAATACCGATACAAACTCTGACGATTACCTGCAGTGCTGTCAATGTCGGTCGCATTATCATTATAAATGTTTAAATATTAAAACCGATCATTTCCTTAGTCTTTCGGTACAAGTGCGTTCAGCCTGGCAGTGTCCAACCTGTAATAACGTCACTCGGCGAAAGAGAACATCCAATTTAAATACTCCGGTACGGCAAAGCCAGTTACCATTGTCCGACGAACCAATGAATATGTCCTACGATACAAATCAAAGCAGTACAAGTTACGAATTAGGAAACACAATTTCGATGGAAGCAATAAGTGACTTGTTAGATCAAAAACTTAACTCTTCTTTTAATAACTTCATGCAAAATTTTCGATCCATGATTTTGGAAGAAGTTAAGAGATATATTAAAACGGAAATAGCTACAATGGTGAAAGTCATAAAGGAGGATTTTACAACTACAACTGATTTTATTTGTGAAGAGCAATCCAAATTGAGAACTGAACATGAAAGCAAGAATATTATAATAAGAAACTTAGAGACGCAAACTTTAAAGCTAGAAAAAGAAATAAGTGTTTTAAATAGTCAATTCGAATCGATCGACAGAACAACTCGTAGCCGAAATCTTGAAATACAGGCTGTTCCCGAGAATAAGAATGAAAATTTAATTACTTTGTTCAAAAACCTATGCAAAAGTATAAATTTCCAAATAGATGAAGCAAGTATTATATCATGTAGAAGAGTCGCCAAGTTCAATAATTCATCAAGCCGTCCGCGCAACATTTTAATTACACTTTCTACTCCACTGTTAAGGGATCAGGTTCTGTCTGCATGTTACCGTTTTAACAAATCCCATAAAGATGACAAATTGAATACGTCGCATTTAGGCCTGACACGTGACAAGTCCAATATATACGTTAATGAACATCTCTCGCCCAAGTGTAAAGCGCTGCATGCAGCCACAAGACTTAAGGCAAAAGAACTGAAGTACCGATATGTCTGGGTTAAATACGGACGAATATATGTGCGTAAAAATGATAGAGCAGATAGTTATTGTATTAAAAATATGGACTCATTAAATAAGCTTTCTTAATTCATTAACTTTTGTCATATGTCATACGGAATACTAAATATTTTGCTTTTTAATATTTTAATCAATATGTTGATATTTTATCAAAATGTAAATAGAATTAGATCTAAATTAAATGAATTTTATTTGAATGTACTTAACAGTGATTACGATATTATATGCTTAACTGAAATTTAAATAATAGTGTATTTGATAATGAACTTTGTGATAGTCGATATAATATATTTAGGAGAGATAGAATTGACTCAAATATAGCCAAATGCAGTGGGGGAGGTGTTCTCGTAGCCGTGAAAAAGAATATAAATATTATCCGGCAATCGTCGTGGGAAACTGAAGTGGAGGATATCTGGTTGAATATTATTTATCCGAATTACAAAAGAGTTCTTAATTTATGTGTTTGTTATCTCCCACCAGATCTGCGTCTGGACTCAATCCAACTTTTTTACGAAAATAGCCAAAATGTTATTTTAAATAGTAAAAATGATACCTTGTTAATTGGAGATTTTAATACTCCTTCTATAAGCTGGCTTAGCTCACCAGACACTACTTTTTTAGCCCCAACCCAACCTTGTGACCGGAAGGCATGTCTCCTTCTTGAAACCTTATCTTTGTGTAACTTGCATCAATTTAACAACACGCCCAACAAAAACAACCGGTACTTAGATCTTGTACTTTCAACATGCAAAAAGCTACTAGTCACAGAGTCGGAACCGCTTAGTAAATTAGACTCTCATCATCCATCTCTGGTTATTGATTTCAACGTAAAAAGTTCAAATTTAAAACATCTTAAGCTAAATAAATCCCGAAAGTTTAATTTCTTCAAATGTAGATACGATGAGCTGAAGGCCGAGTTAAAAAGTATGAATTGGGTAGGGATCTTGTCATCTGATGACGTTGATGCATGCGTTAAGGAGTTCTATAATATCCTTGAAAAACTTATTATCAAATTTACCCCTTACTCTAAAAATAGAGATTCATATCACCCACCTTGGTTTTCTGCTTCTTTAAAACGAAATATGAAAAGTAAGATTAAATACCATCGTCTTCATCGTATTTATGGCAATCCAAGAGACTACGACACCTTCTCTATGCTTCGTGCTAGATGTAAGACACTTATGGATAAAGACTATAATACATTTGTCAATTCAGTAGAATCATCACTTGCGAATGGATTAAAGCATTTTTGGAACTTTGTTAACAACAAAAAGGCAAACAAGTCTATTCCACAAACAATGAAATACGGCGATCTTATCTCTCAAGATCATAAGGGCGTTTGTGAATTATTTTCCGCCTATTTTGCCTCAATTTATCAACTGCACTCAGATAGTTTACATGCTAATGCTAATAAATCGTTTTCCAGATCCTCCGAAAAATATAATAGCGTTCTCAATACTATTAAAATAAATAAAAAAGAAATTGCTCGCAAAATCGATAAGCTTGACGCCAACAAAGGTGCAGGGCCTGATGGTTTGCCGCCGATTTTTATCAAAATGTGTGGCAAAGAGCTTTGTTTGCCTCTTTCAATAATTTTTGAGAAATCTCTTCACTCAGGTATTTTCCCATCTGCTTGGAAAACTGCACATATCATACCGATACGTAAGTCAGGTGATAAATCTCGTTGCGAAAACTATAGGCCGATTAGTATATTGTCTTGCTTAGCAAAAATATTTGAATCCATTGTTTATGATGCGCTAAACCACCACGTTGAACCTTTTATCTCTCCCCGACAACATGGATTCATTAAACATAGATCCACATGTTCTAATCTTCTGGAGTATAAAAACTACCTGTGCAGTGCTATTGGCAGGCGATCGCAAGTCGACTCTATTTATACTGACTTCTCAAAGGCTTTCGATAGAGTTGATCATATAATACTGTGCATGAAGTTAAGGCAATATGGTATTCATGGTGACCTACTACGTTGGATGGAATCGTACCTCAATAATAGAAGTCAGTTAGTCGCAATCAAGGGAGAAGTTTCTCTTCCAGTTAAAGTTACTTCCGGAGTCCCACAGGGATCCCATTTAGGTCCTTTGCTCTTCATTATATTTATTAATGATCTCGTGATTGACATGCCCTTGTTTATTATATGTTGACGATCTTAAGATATATTCTGTTGTCAATAATGTCGAAGATGCTTTGAAACTTCAATCAGATTTGGATAGTGTGGATAAATGGTGCAAGGAAAACAATATGTTGTTGAATGTAAATAGGTGCAACGTCATAACGTTTAGCCATAGGAGGCAACGAATCAATTTTGAATATAGTCTTAACAGTATTAGTCTGGAAAGGAAGATAACAATTAGAGATTTAGGCATAATTTTCGATGAAAAATTGCGTTTTTGCGATCATTATGTATACTTAACTGTGAAGAGTACTCAAATTCTCGGTTTCATTTATAGAGTCGCAAAGAACTTCAAAAACCCTTGTAGCCTTCTTCATCTGTACAGATCTTTAATTTGAGTTTTAGAGAGTCTTAGAGTACAACTCGACAATATGGTCGCCTTTCTATTCTATCCACAGTGACAATATCGAACTCGTTCAAAAAAGGTTTATTTTCTTCTTGTGCCGCAAATTTGGATCGCAAAGTAAGATAAACAGTTACGAAGAATTAGCTATTTTAATATGCTTACGCTGAAACAAAGACGTACATGTAATGAACTTTATACACTGCACAAAATAATTCATTCTAGAATCGACTCATCGGCCTTGTTATCGCTCATTAATTTCAACATCAAATTTAGATCTCGTCATCCACATTTAAATACCTTCGTCCTCAGCGTTCACATCAATAATACATCATATTATAATCCAATTGTTAGATTCTGCCGCACATACAATGATTTACTCTCAAAACACAGTGACATGTTAGATATATTTGATCCCAATTTTACTAGTTTTAAAAATAGGGTAAGGCATATTATATCGATGATTCAATGATTAACTCTCCAATGACTTTTCTTTTTTACTTTTTGCCATTTAATTGCCATGTAGTTTTTATTGAATTGTACTATAATTTTGACAATTTATTTATTATTTTTAATTATACTTATTACACAATCTTTATTGAATGTATCTAATGTATCTTTTGCTCCTTTTTTATTGTTATCTTAATGAATGTAATTTAAATTAATTTCTAATGTTTGTTAGTGTAATTTTTAATTTCAACAATTTTTAATTTAATTTAATTTTTTGTATTAGCAATTAAGTAATTGAATTTAATTTATATGTTCTTATTTATTCATTAGTTATGAATTGTACCTAACTAATGTAGCACCTGACTAAAACATTGTTTTTTTAATATGAGTATGCCGTGTACACATGTTTAGGAATATAATTAAGCTAAAAAAATAATTTTTTAGACAGTAACTCAAATGTAACCCGAATTATATTCTGTTTGTGTGCCTAAATAAATAAATAAATAAATAAAACAATAAATCTATGATTGTTGCACATAGTATTAACGGATAGCTGATACAGTCAGGCGCCATACGTACTTGCGAGGTTTGTAAGGGTGGTATTAGATTTTTGCACCTAAGGAGAGTTTTGCAGAGTCACGAGGGGTGCACAGCTCGGGAGGGGTCACAGAGAAATGAATGTCATTTGAAACTATTCCTAAGCATTTATAGTTCGTTTTAATGGCGTTAATTATGAGCACCTAAAATTCGTTTTGAAGATGGTAATTAGTGGAATCATATTGGATAGAAAACCTACATGACCCATATTCCAGAAGCCGGTAAAGTTTTCTAAGGACTTTGTTAAAGATTTCAACTGTGTGAAAAAGTGGTGACATGGCCCATTGGTTAGAACGCGTGCATCTTAACAGATGAATGCGGATTCGAGCCCAGGAAAGCACCACTGAATATTCATGTGCTTAATTTGTGTTTATAATTCTTTTCTTGCTCGGCTCTGAAGGAAAACATCGTAAAGAAACCTGCATGTGTCAAATTTGATAGAAATTCTGCCACATACGAGTATATTGGCGAGTTGGAGGAATACATAATGAACAGCTAGGCGGAATATGTTCCAAACCTTCTCAAAGGGAGAGGAGGCCTTAGCCCAGCAGTGGGAAATTTACAGGCTGTTGTTGTTGTTGAATGACAATTGCACCAGTTTAGACTCAGGACACGCAATATAAGTAAATAGCCTAACAACAAATAGATGAATTAATTTAATACATAAGCTAAAGAAAATACACAGTAGACGTTACAAGTATGGAAATATTATTATTCTTGATCTAATTTTCTCGCTTTTATCGCGGTATTATCTCGGGTAATTTCGTACGTTTACGTTTCGCAAACAAGCGTCGTGAGCCTTAATTTTTGGAATGCCCTCTTGTACCGAACGTCGCTTTTCATAATTTAGTTCATTATTTTTATTTAAGATAATTGAATTTATGTAATTGCGCCTAACCGCGGCTTGGACGTTTTAAATATTTATTTCTTATATTTAATGTCATGAAATAAATGTAAAGAAACGCATCATAACAAAAAAAAATCTACCTACCGGCCTATCTATTATTTCTACTACTACTACTACTTACTATATTATGAAATCAGATCTGTCATTGTAAATAAAAATAAATGTCATTTAACTACTGAACCAATATAGGAGATTATTGAATAATTCGAAATTCAATATAATTCATAAACGCACTGTTTTTAATGATTTTACATACAAATTTGACCAGCCTGTATAAAATAGAAAAAATATACATACATATTATTTCAATATGATCACGTATTTCGAGTGATATTAAGTTTCAATATGAATGTTATTCTAAAAATGGAAATATTTATATCATCAATAATTATAATTTCTATCTTTTTAATTCAGACTTTTAAGTGTAAGACTTTAAGTATTAGGTTTTTATGGAGTTATTTTAATTAAGATACAACGTGGTCCGGTGATTAGAATCAATAATTGTAAGCTCAGGATTTCGGACCTAAATGCTGACCAGCACTGATTTTCATGAGCTTACTGTGTTTACATTGCAAACTATGTACCTTTTTGAGTCGGATGAAATTCTTTCATAACTCTTTGCACTTTTGCATTGAAGCAGTGTGGAATAAGTTCGAAACCCTCTCCTTAAGGAAGAGGAATCTTGATGTAATCTATTTATATTAAAATGCTCAATAATGGACTTTTGAAATCAGCCATTTTTTATCTACCCTTGTCAATAACATGCTGGCAATAACATGAATCAGATATTGGAAAATTTTGTGTCTATAATTAATATATAATTATCGTTAAAAGTTATCATATGCCGAAACACGTTCCTGTTAAACGTTTAAAATAATATTTAAATGATACGACATTTTCTGAACCGTATTAGCATAAAAGTTTAATTCAAATCTTTATTACAATTTAAAATGATTATTAATATAACATAAAACAAATTTATCTTCAATTATAATGATATTAATATTTTATTAATGGGTTGTCTATATTAAAAATTATATAAAATATAAAAGAAAATGTTTATCAATATGGAATAATGCGAATACCTTGCCTCAGGAAAGATTTATTGGCTTGACACTTTAAGCTTGCTTCTTGTCTTCATACTGTTATTTTCACTGGAAATTTAAATACTATAAAAATATGTTTCTAGTATTTAAATTATAATTATGTAACTGATACATTAAGGTGGTTCTTCACTAAGGGGAATTTTAAAGGTAACGATATAAGATTCGATTTTGAGTATTATTATACAATGTTGGTTTACTGATTGTCGAGCATTCATCTATATTGTAACAGTGCAGTTTCGAGTATTATATTAAATTCAGTATATTATTCAATAAAAGTAATGTATAAAGGATATAACTATATGTAATGATAGTTTTATTCCTAGTTTTTAATTAAACTATAATTTATTCAATTGAGTTTTAAAAAATAGTTTTGTATCATCATTTAGTTGCTATAGATTCGATATGTAAATTGTACTGATAAGAAATTCAGAAGTTCTACTCTACCAATTAAATTAAAAGATAATATCAATCAAATATATTTTTTTAACATTTATGTCTATCTAATCAACAAGTAAAATGCCTTATTTTTTAAAAAATATATAAATTCGCTAAGGTAAAATGTCTCTGGACTTTTAATATAGAAACGAATACCTGGCCCCAGGAAGGATTTATTGACTTTGCGGAATCGGAAACTCGGCATTATAAGCTTATCCTTGATTCTCTTGTTTATTCTGTGATTATCACTGATTCTATCAATTTTAAATCAATGTTGTTTTGAACGGAATATTGTTGTGAATATATTTTGACATAATTTCAATGGTTCATACTTGTTGAAAACATGTTGAACGGGCTCTTGATCTTATATTATTACGATACCGAAGCTCTCTTTTGTAGGCGTATAGCGTTACGATGAGTTAGGTGGAAAACCAAATGATCCTCTTAATGATTAGTGGTGACCATTTCCCAGAGAAATTGGCGCTGTAAGACATATAAACCATTCCTTACATCACCATTGGCTACCAACCATGGGACCTAAAGTTGCTAAGCTATGCTAAAGTTCAATAGCTGAGTCGGCCTGTATAACACTAGGTGAGTTTTATACAGGCCGACTCAGCTATAAACCATTATACTACAATACTGAGTATTGTTACTCGATGGTAGAATATATGACGATCAGTTATTAGACTTAAAAAGGTTGGCTTGCCCAAAACCTTAACACAAAATTATTATTATTAATATTAGCTTACCACAAGTAGTAAAGTAAAATAAGAGCCTTTAAATTTGCCACTGCTGGGATATGGCCTCCTCTTCCATTAATGAGAGGGTTTGGAATATATTACACCACGCTGTTCCAATGCGGATTGGTGGAATGCACATGTAGCAGATTTTCGATGAAATTAGACACATGCAGGTTTCTTCACAATGTTCCTTCACCGCCGAGCACGAGATGAATTATAAACATAAATTAAGCACACATATATAGTGGTGCTTGCCTGAATTTGAACCCGCAATCGTCGGTTAAGTTGCACGCGTTCTAACCACTGGGCCATCTCAGAATACCACAAGAAATAATAACAAAATGATGATGAAAATACAAAGGTCAAAGGTGCTATCAATTTTGTTGTGAATACTTTATTCGTATAGAGTCTTTAAACTTTATCCGTCACTCTTTTGACACATCACAAAAACTTCCGATGAAGTTAGACCTTAGGTTATTTGTCCTAAACTTGGTTTTGCGTTGTTTCATCATTTATTTATGGTTCATTGATGTCTGAAAATGAATCATCTTTTGTCTCATGTGATCTGATAGCGGGATATCTTGATAAATTCAAAGAAGTACTTACGAAATCAAGTTGATTTGGTTAGCATGAGGTTGGGTAGCATCCATGTATGTGTACTTTATATGCAATGGCATTATGAGGGCTAATTAAAAATTTTAAAGAAAGTTTTTTTAAACAGGTTTGTACGCTGAATATAATCAATACAAATATTATGAATTTGAGCGTAATTATATCTGTTTATTTGTTGGTCTATCACTGAGCCAAATTTGACAAAATGTAAGTTTTTTAAAGTTCCTTGAAATTCAAGGAAGGATATAGGCGAGGCAAGGAAATTTTTTTATGCTGATGACCAACACCTAAAATGCAAGCTATACCGCGGGCAAGAACTATTATTAGATTAATTGTGATACTTAAAAGAACATTTACAAATAAAAGTGAAGAAACATAACGTCAAAATTTTCCACATTATTACCTAATCTTCAAAAATTACAGAAAGTATTTATGGACAGGCTATCTTTAATGCAATCACGTAAATGCAAAAAAAAAAACCTCGTCAATATTAAAATTCCAATCCACTGGGTATATACCATATGGAATGGCATATATTTTTATACAATATGTAGTTTAAATCACCCTATGATTGCTGGGAGTAATGATTACTGCAATCTAGCGGACGCATCGGATTTCGCGTCACGTCGTGTTGATTGTCGGACGACAAACCGACCGGCCGCCGGCGTTCCAATTACTAGCGACACAGACACCACCCTGCTTGCGATACCGACAGCAAAGATTATGTCGGAAACATCAGAACTATCCGTCGATACACTGATATAGTATGTAATAATAGGAACGGGTTACTTACGACAGGTACTCAAGACTCAAATAGATTGTAACGATAATCGTTGCAAAGATTAGTTAAATATAATATTGATATTCCTATTCAGTATATAAAATCTAAAAGTATTAATGAAAATATATCTATAATAATATCTACTATATTTTTTTAATATTAACTACCAATGATTCAAAATGTGGATTATATCAAGAAGTCGCTTCTAACGTTTGTATTATTTGAAATAACTTGGTTTAAATCTTACGAATTGACAAATTGCTTAATAAGAAAATATTTTTACTTACTAAAAATCACAAACAAAGATTTTAAAAAACAGTTATCATTTAATTTTGTCACAATTAACAAAAAGTTTAAATGACATACATATATCTCCGAAAATAATTATTTTCACGATTAGGCGTCATCTTTTACTTTATACACTATAAAAAATATTGAAATGTGAATCAGGATGCTAGCATTAATTATATGTACAAATAAATACGTATTGATAACTGGCAAAACCGCTCTATTCTGACCAAAAGTTAATAACCATAAATATTACTAGTGTACTGAAAAACGCACATGAACAATATAAGACGAGATACTTTTGACACTTTTCAGCAGTTCTGCATTATTGCTTATCTATATCCCAACCCACAAACCCCCGGTTCTCACTTATCAGGACTTACGGGCTAATACCACCCGAAGGGCGCCACCCAATCTGCTGTGGCGCTTATCTCAATTTAATGGCTTCCGTATTAATACTGGCTTTGTCTAATTTGAGGATACTTCGTCTACTATTGTTAAATCGTCCGGTAAAAATTTATGACTTTTGGAATAAAGATAAGTCTACTTTTTGTTTGATTAATTAACTAATGTACAAATTGTCCCTACAACGTGTTGTAACCTCTCTATTTATAAAGAGACATACTTTGTAAATGAAACGTAATTTTTTTTTCAATTTATTATATGTAATTAATTAACTTACGAAACGACTATTTTAATGTATTTCAGAAATGTTGATATTCGTTATTTTCAAGCGAAATGAAATAAATTATCATAATGTAAAGATCGGTAATTTCAAAAGAGATCACATGTCATTTCCAATCAGTAGTATATTCGAGGAGAAATAAAGAATCAAAGCATTGTTTCCAATATCTGAATGGGAAAAGTTTTATTGGGCACAAAGTAGGTTTTATCCAGGGGTGGGATGGGATCATCAACCGCGGACAGAAAGGACGACTGCCGGACGCGTGCTGCTGAATGCAAAGATATTTTACGCTAAATGCGGATCGTTTTCAAAGGGTTTTCTCTTATGAGGAAGAAAAAGGAGTCCCTTTTCGATTACCGGTGCCGGCGAGCAGGACCGCAATTAAGGAATATTTTTTCTCGCAGTATCACGGATGTCTTTTGTGTTTGATACTGATATTTCCTTCTAGGTGTGACTGTTTGATTTAAAACGATTGATAATTTTTATCTTTACATACGACTCATACATACATACGAATATAGTACATAAATACAACTAAAAAAATATCTGTTTTTATAGTTTTATTTTCATGGTATCTAATTCTTATTTTTCTTATTATTTATTTAAAGATTTTTTCCTTAATTCTTGTTTAAAATGATGTACTAAATTATCCAACGATAAAAATTCAACATTTCAATAGATACAAGAGACTCCAATACATTTTATACGGTCGTGTACAAACATTACACACCTAAGCAAGCATTCAGAGTGTAGTGCAACGAACTGTTCGATCTGTTGTTTATTTTTATTCTAGGAACTGTTCCAGGATATGCCATAAAGTCTTAATGGTATACGGATATTTATTATTATTAAAGTCGTTTTGGAAATCTAAAATAGTCAAGAAGTTTTTGAATGTTTTAAATGTATCGATATGTACCTATATCGTATATATTGTGTCTAAACGAGATAGATTTAACCGAAGATAAGTTCAATCAAGTCGAAGCAAGCCACACTAGTTTACCTGTTCAATTTGTGTTTATAATTCGTCTCGTGCTCCACGTTGAATGAGAACCTCGCAAGAAAACGTAAAGTACGACACAACTTAGATGTAGCATCGGCAAAATTTGAAAAACCGATTACTGCCGATTTACACAACCAATAGAAATAGGTCCATATAGCGCAATTCGACGCTATTCGTCGCTATAGATTCTCGCGGCACAGAAAGCAAGTGCATGTAAAGCGACGTGTCAAATTGACGAATATATTATTTCATACGATATTA
This sequence comes from Vanessa cardui, assembly GCF_905220365.1. Taxonomy (NCBI): domain Eukaryota; kingdom Metazoa; phylum Arthropoda; class Insecta; order Lepidoptera; family Nymphalidae; genus Vanessa; species Vanessa cardui. The sequence goes on along the minus strand of NC_061125.1, from coordinate 13,713,890 downwards.
CAAGTCATAACGTTTATGTAAAGATCATATTCGCATAAAAAACAAATATTGATAATTTGGAATAGCGTACTTAATTCGGATGTGATCGGTTATACAAATTTGCCGTACGTCTAAGATGTGACGTACTATACATGCGTCGTAAAATTCAATCGTTTGTACATTTTATAACTCAGTGGCATTGTGTTGAGGGATAGACTGAAGCCCAGCAGTGGGACGTTATAATTCACGAATTTTTGATTAAGACATAAAAATGTCCTTTAAAAAAATAAAAAAAGATTCTATTAAAGGTGAAAAAAAACAGTTGATTTATTCCACTATTACAATAAGAGACGGCTACTGAATATATTCTGTGCTTAAAGTCCACTTGACTTCTGACTTGACTGTTTTGAATTCCACATCTTTGCTTTCCGCTCTCCGAGGACCGGTAACATTTTGCGCAAACTGCAATAGCAGTACCATGCAATTTAGAACCTTGAATAAACCACCGAGGACTCACTTTCAATTTGTACAAAAATAGAGTATGCTTTTTACTATACTAATTCGTAGCCGCTTGAATTTTTATAGCGCGTCCTGGTTATTTTCAATACATGGAAATTAAACCTTATATGAATGAATATAGAGTATTATTTTATTTGTACATCGTTTTCTTGCTATAGGTTCCTTTCGTCCCTCAAAGGTAGTCCCCAGAGGCGTGATCCCGAACTCCTCATTTATCATGTTCGTCACGTGTTGACCATCCCTTGTATACTGCATCACATATACGAAATCTTACATAGAATAACACATCACACCTACCCATATCTACACTTTTATTAAGTCCTAGTCCATATTTTCCTTTCGTCTTATGATTATATTATTTATAAGAAAAATATTGAACAAAGACTTACGTGCGTATAATTCTCAAATACAAGTCAATGTTGGTGATATATTCGTGTCCTTTATAAACATAAATGTTTGTATAAGTTTCAGCTTACGTTTTGAAATGAAGCTGATTTAAATGCGAAATATTATAGTTTACAGGAACGATAAACAAATGAATCGACGACCTCCGTGGTCGAGTACTCCGGTTTTCATGGGTACGCAACTCCGAGGTCGGTTCCCGGCCAAATCGATGTAGAAAAAGTTCATTAGTTCTATGTTGTCTTGGTTCGTCGTTACTTCTGATTTTCCATAACACAAGTGCTTTAGCTACTTACATTGGGATCAGAGTAATGTATGTGATGTTGTCCAATATTTATTCATTATTATTTATTAAGTATCGGTAAATTGTTGTAATGTTAATTATTAATGAAACCGTGACCTTGAATGGTTTCTTGTACGCTTAAATTGTGTGTATAACTCATCTCGTGCTTCGAGCTAAAGGAAAAGAATCATTATCGCATGAAAATCTGCTAAATGTGTAACCAGCAACCCGCATTATAGCAGTATGGGGGGAAATACTCCATTTTTTTATTTTACATAATTAATGATAAAAGGCAAAACTCTTAAGATCAATGCTTTCTTTGGCTGTTTTGTTCTAATATAAGTAAATCACACGCCTGAAAGTTACCTCCGGTTTTCAATTAAATGTACGATTAGTTATTAAATAGGACAATCGTACAAAAATGCTTGATAGCACTCTTCCATTCGTCTCTGTCTTTTACAGATTTTCTTTTACGCAACCAATTCTTTTTTCCTAATCTATTTCCTCCGCGAGTTTCATCTAGTCATTGCCTTAGGGATGAAGGGGAGTTATCCCATAATCCAACCCTATGCAAACAAAGAGCAAAGAAATTGTGGAATTTTCAAATATTTACGAACGAAAATTTCCAACGACATTATTGATGTTACAATTTACATACAATGCAAAACCACTTTGTGCAATGGTATTACGATTTAAAATTAAATACTTAAATTATATTTGAGCCTACCTCATTTATCTGTAACAGGCTTTAATTTATAACCTTTATTTGTTTCCCAGAAGTGCTGTCGATAACAAGAAGCGGAAATCGGCAGGGAATATTCAGATAGAAACTGTAATAACACAGGCACACTATTTTCTGTCATTTTGATGAGAAGTGAGGTGTTATGCCTATTAGAAAGTCCGTTTGCGATACTCGATATTTGCGAGTCAGTGTAACTACAGAGTTGACGTCATCGTCTTAGTTCTCAATAATTTTGGTGCATTGCTGATGACAAAAACGTGACGTGACAATTTATTTCAGTGCCCGTGTCTATGTGTGATGATGACCTAATTTATGAAAAAAGTGTTGTAATATTTCTTCTTTACTGAGAATTTTTGGAAGAGTTCTGATCCCAATACTTTGGGATCTGTTCAAAAACAAACAATACACAATAACAACAGCCTGTAAATTTCCCAATGCTGGGCTAAAGACTCTTCTCCCTATGATGGGAAGTTTTGGAACATAATCCACCACGCCGTTTCAATGCGGTTTAGTGGAATACAACGAACCACAATGTAAAATTATACAAAATTAGACGTACGCGGGTTTCCTCGCGATTGCGATGTTCTCCTTCATCGTCGAGCAATTATAAATACAAATTAAGTACATGAATATTCAGCGGTGCTTACCTGGATTTGAACTCGCAAACATCGGTTAAGACGCACGAGTTCTAACCACTGGACCATCTCGGGTCCCTGTTCCGTTCCCTCTGATCTGTTTAAGCTTGCAACTAAACCAACGTAAGTTCTCTTTACGATGTCTCTTATAAAAGCAGTTACGAAGATGTAATGAGTGATTTCACTCAAGTGAACTAGTTATTTAAACTTATTCGTTTCATAACCAGCAACATAGACGATGACTTAAAACTAATATCACATCTCGTCTCCGTAGTGATACTGGAAAGTTTATAAAATTAAATTTCTCTCAAGATTGATATTATAATGAAATATTAGCAAACTGGGTAAATGTACGCGTCTCAGACGTTATTGAGGTTAAACGGAATTGGAACTAATGTAACACAAAAAAATGGATTTTTCAACTGACTTTCTGAACCTGACTGCTAAGTCTCAGGTTCATTTCCCCACATAACAAATATTTTTTTCTATATTATTAAATATATCCAATTTTTTTTTTTTTTTATAATTAAAACCATACTCAAAATGAACAATACAATGCCCAAATACATAATTTCAATCGAAACGCTTACTAAAACCTGTAACGCTAAAAGTAACGCTATTTACAAATGAATCCCTAAATAGTGTAAAACTTAACACACAGATCAATATTCATTAATTTTACTTGTAATTTAGTTGGTTATTTCTGGTACAAAAGGTTTGCTCGAAAAAACACTTAATGAAGAATTGTGAGGGGTTTATCCATTTCCCATTTATTAGTAAAACAGATTAAAAAATAACATTATAACGTTAAATGCATAATTTGATGCCCACAAAGACAAGCCTCAACAACATTTACTTATATATACGTAGATAGTCATAGCTTCACAGTCTGTCTAGTAAAGCAAATATTGTTGATAGAAGCAATAACAGTGGAGCCTAAATCTTATATGCTAAATATGCAAGTCTGCGCTTAGGGCTAGTTGTTAAGACAAACATCTGTGCTAATGGACTGATATAGCTATATGTATGTCTGGCCAGTCGAAGACCTACGGGTTCACGGCAGTAAACTGCAACAGCTGTTCGCATTGATGTTCAATCGATCGATATTGGTACTGCTTATACATACTTTTTGTATGATTTTAAGTATCAATTTACCTAGCGTTATTGTACATACCTTAATGTAATATGAGTTAGAAGTTCATAAACTTTCATTTAATATAATATATTATTTAAATTTGTGCGTTTGTTTGGGTATAGAACGTAGTAGTAATTATCGTTTACATGCTTATCTTTACTTATATTATAAAGCTGAGCAGTTCGTTTTACGCTATGTACAAATAAAAATTAAATTTTGATCCTAAGGAATGATGGCAAAACTGTTAGCCGAATTTCCGCGCTATATCGAACCATGATAATTTATATTTTTTTAATTATCTAATTTTGTAAATATGCACTTTCGTATTCTTGGATTTTAGAGACTTTAAGTCGAAGAGCGTTACGCAGGACAATGCGTATGGATTTGTTTGTGTATTTGTCCCTGACTAGTAGAAATATCTACTAACTAAATATTGGACAACATTAGACAACATCACATACATTACTTTAATCCCAATATAATTAGCTAAAGCACTTGTGTTATGAAAATCAGAAGTAACGACTACTAATAAACTTTTTCTAAATCGACTCGGCCGGGAATCGAGCCCGGGACCTCAGAGTGGCGTACCAATGAAAAACGGTGTACACACTAGGTACTAAACTAAAAATTGTTAGTAATAATATTAAATGAAAAAGCTCATGAAATCGCTAATATACACTTTTATAGCACACATATTGTTATAGCCTAATAAGAAATTTCAATCTGAAAATTTCGTTGGTGAAAAAATTGCGATGAGCCGTGATTTGAATTCATTTCTCGAGATTTCATATTTTCCTCGCCAGAGTCAGGAATATGGTAAGAATTACTAAGACATTGTTGAAATGATTACATACTTTGGTTTTATTTTTCATTTTACTCGAGACTTAGTAGCGAAATCATAGCATTATAGACGTTATTTTAACTGCAGTAAGAGTTAAATTTATAAAATAGGAGATTGTACGGGGTGTTGAAAGTAATTACATTCAGATTACATTTTATTCGTACTATTTTTATACAAGTGATCCTTCTGTATATATCTGTATTTAACGCCGATTAACAAATTTGATTGTGTTCTAAATTCAAATATATTCTAATTTTAAATTGAAATTTTCATATTTTATTTTTATGTTTTAAGTATTTAGTTTTATAAATAATAAAGTCTTTATGAGCTGAAATGGCCCAGTGATTAGAAGGCGTGCATCTTAACCGATGATTGCGGATTCAAAAGCAGGCAAACACCACTGAATATTAATGTGCTAAATTTGTGTTTACAATTCATCTCGTGCTCGGCGGTGAAGGAAAATATTGTGAGGAAACCAGCATGTGTGTAAATTCATAGAAATTCTGCCACATGTGTATTCCACCATGCATTGGAACAGGGTGGTGGAATGTTTTCCAAACCTTCTCCTTAGGGAAGAGGAGGCCCTAACTCAGCAGAGGGAAATTTAGAGGCTGTTCTTGTTTGTTGTAAAGTGAGGATCACATTATGAATGCTTTAATTATATTTTACATTCGTGAAAATAATTGTGGCCGTCACAACAGATTTATACAAACTGAAACGTAATCTTTTAGAATTTATATTCACAGGTAAATGCGGGTCCTTAATAATAAAAAAGCGGGAAAAGGGAAAACTCGGCGGGAAACGGGCCCTGTTTATCGAAAAACAAAGCAAGTGAGCCATGCAATATGCATAATGATTGTACTAAATTAGGACGAAAAGGCCTTTAACTCTGACTCAAATTGCTTATTGTACGCCGTTTTCAACTTCTCATAATATTACAAGCGAAAGTATTATTGCAGTTTTTGGTTTGTGCTCCAATAAAAATGTCTAATTTGGTTTAGGAATAAGCCGAGGTGTAATTTGGAAGGCAAGTTTTCATATCTCTTTTTGTAACGATACCGCCGTTTAATATTTTGTCTTTATTTCGGATTGGATATAAAATAATATTATTACCCTTTTTTATTATATGTATGTATAAATCGTTTATATAGCCTACGGACGAAAAAGAAAAACAATTTGAATTTGAAAATGGAATATATTTGTTGACAGTTCTTAATTGAAATGAAGTTGGTAGTTCTTAATTTGAAATAAGCGTTAAGAAATTTAAAATAATATAAATTGAAATATTTGTATATATTTGTCTCAGTTTTTTTCACATGTATATGAGAGATGGAAATATACGTTGCCTAATTCGAGGAGTTTGATGTTTTATATGATGAGAACATTAACAGAAAATGTTGAACTCGTACTACCAAATGTAAATAGGTAAACGTTTTCGAGTACGTTATTTACACAAGGAGTTTTGAAACTCTACTTGAGGACATGGACTCATTTAATAAGTGTTTTTGATAGTATAGTTATAGTACCATATCAAACTTGTCCTGACGTTGGTGAAGTCGTGCATATTAATGGAACATGTCCCAAAGAAATAAATAAATAATATAAATAAATATGAGACAACATCACATACATTACTCTGATCCCAATGTAAGTAGCTTAAGCACTTGTGTTATGGAAATCAGAAGTAACGACGGTACCACAAACACCCAGACCCAAGACAACGTAGAAAACTAATGCTAATCTACATCAACTCGACCGGGAATCGAACCCGGGACCTCAGAGTGGCGTACCCATGAAAACCGGTGTACACACCACTCGACCATGGAGGTCGTGTACATGTTTTCTTTAATTTTTATTTAGAAAAAGTCAGTATCTAATCAATGTTGACATTTACTTTTACATTGAAATATACGTTATTTATATGTGATTCGGATATTGATACATTAATTTGGTTCCAATATGGCTACCATCTTATGGTGACTGTGTTGGTAATGGATAAAGGGACTTGTTAAGTTAAAGTCAAGAGACGAAAATTCAGGAAGTGATAATCCTTGCTTCTTGAAAGTCATAAATCTATGACCGGGTCGGTGTATTTTTTTGTACTCTTTAACCGTGTCCTACTACTGTGTTTTTCTGTGTCCTATATAAACGATTCCCCCATTCTTTCTCTCTTTCTATCGGTTTGAAAAGTGAGTGAGCCAATGTAACTCACAACGGATAAATCACCTTAGTTCCCATGGATTCGGATGTGTTGTCTGTGCCTTTGGTATGTTTTCTATAGTTGTAAGCTATTTTGGATATAACTAGATTAATATAAAAAGATATGATACTAAACTGAGATGACATTTTTAACGATTTATGACTTAACGTTCACCTACGCATTGATAAAGATGAGGTCAGTCAGCAGTGATATTTTAAAGCTAAAAGTATTATATAGATTCGTCAAAAACACTATCAAAAAATATTCGTTAAAATATTGCCAATTTCGTTTGGCAGTAAATTCCGATATTAAAAACATCATCAATAAAATATCGATTGCACAGCGGGATGTACGAATTTTTCATCCGTGTTATGAAGTTAATAATATCGATAAAAAAAAATTGACAAATACGTCGAATAAATTAATGGAAACAGTAATCATTTCAAACGTAATTTATTACTTACCATGTATCTGCTTTTGTATAAATTATATGACTTTTTGGAGTTGTATTTTTGTTTCGTTTACTTTATTCCTTAAAAATTTATTATTATGTTTCATAGTAAGACAAAAGAGGTGACTTCTCTTAAGGACTGTTTGAAGCAAATTGAAGCTTAAAAATAATGCCAGTTGAAAGGAAGAAAATCTTAAACACCAAAATGTTACGATTGGAAAATTAGGCCTTATGTTTTTACATTAATCACATTTTCCAAATGTACAGATGTTACCTTATTAAACTTTACTATACGATTATAAAATAACCCGCTTGAAATCAAGAAGAGTAGATCGTAATATACAAATAGGAATATTTGGGCAAATTTTAACTAACTTAAATTTTAATTAACTTTACTTTTAATAACAAAATATATTGTAAGTGCATTTCATGGTAGAGATCAGAAGAAACTTTCAAGTTTTAGATCAACTTGAGTATTGTGGCTTTATAATCAAGTTATTTGATCAAAGATGCAGTTTATTAAAAATATACTTATAATTTCATAATAAATTACACAAATTGCTGCTACTCCAGCTTTCGACTCTGCTTTGACGGCCGAAGTACAATTTACTGCCGTTCACTGGGCGCGATAAAAACCCTTTGTCATAAGCCAACCCGGTAACACTCTCGCGTTTTACGACCAAATAAATTTCAAACACTATTATCATTCAAATCGAGACCGGACCCACAAAATACAAACACCCTTTTTATCAGCGTTCGTTCAAAAGATTCACGAAATATTTTACAAAAACATGTCCTCTACATTTAAATGAAAAAAAAAGAACGACGTATAAATATTTCCTTTTTAATACAAACTCCTTTATGTACAGTCACGTTTGATAGCGCCGAATAAATAAATTATGACGATTCTTCTCGGATTATTCGGATTTGAATTGAAGTGGTTTTTACATTTTAATGCCTTAATAATCGCTTGCTATGCATCCGTTCTATGTTATGTAGTGATGTGCCCGTTCTGGAATATTAATGTCGAAGCGATTGGCTGTATATCGAGATACTTACGCGAGTAAACAACCATAGGTCGGGTTAAGTACTCGCTGAGTGTCTGGTCCGTGAAAGACCGAGGCACTTGACGAATACAGGTAAGAGGTTGGATCAAAGGCATCCATTGACCCGTTTGTGGTGGTAATGTTAGCATTCGCCTTTCCTACCAACGGTTAGTGTAATGTAATATAACAACAACGCTCATCCTTATGATCGCTTTGCCTTAAGTTTATGAATTGTTTTGTAGAAAAATAACAAGAAAAATAAAACTATTTAAATATAGAATGTTTTTTGTCAACTGAACGTTTTGGTATGGGATTAAGATTGATCGATGCAAAATGCCTTTTCTTTTTTCAGGGTTATAGGTCAACGAATCGGCTAGTATGGAAATTAAAAAACAAAACCCATGACACGGATGTCATAATATATTTTAGTAAAAAACATGAAATTTAATACTAATGTTATTTTTTTTTTCATTTAATTTATTCGGCAATTAATATTAAACTTTGCAAATATAGAATTACTATTTGTAAATGTGTGTGTTGTGTGTGTTGCTTGTAGTAAATTTAAATGTTTAAATTGTTGTTAATAAATTTTACGAGAGCATTGCTAAGTATTAAATAGTAGGGGAAGGAACAAAGCAAACCGGGTTAGTGAAAGATTAATGTTTGATGTCAGAATAACCTTTTGTACCTTAAATCTAACAAACTCCTCGGTTCAAGGTATTCAAATTTACTTTAAACCTTGTAAGTTAATACTTTTCGTTTCCTAGTATAATATAGCGACCCCCGCTTCGCATGGGTTCAATACTGATACTAAATATACAACACTGTTTATTTACGACAACACATTAGAAACTTCTAAAATGATCAGTGTTTCTTTACTAAATTGTCCATGGATTTTATACAAAAACCTTTCTCTTGAATCTATCTATCTATTAAAAAAAACCGCATCAAAATCCGTTGCGTAATTTTTAAGATCTAAGCATACACAGGGACAGACAGCGGTAAGTGACTTTGTTTTATACGTAGTAATTATGATAATGATAATTGTATATTTTCTAGAATATTCACATTGAATTAAAATGTATATGCAAATTAGTGAAAATGTTTACATGGTAGACAAATCTATAGACACGTTAATAATTTCACGTATAAATCAACGATCCTCTTGCTTTACGCTTTGGTCACGCATAAATTCAAACAGCAAGGAAATATGCCTTCGGCATTTGAATATCGAACGCGAAATATTTAAACAAATTATTAATCATCTGTATTTATATTGTGTTTAAAAATAATCGTCATTTATTATTATTCAAATTTCGAAATCATGTTCCAATTAAATTCGTATTTCGAATTTATCATATTTTAATTTTATCGGTTCTTAATTTTATTGATCTTAAAAAATATCGTTTTATATAAAATTATTTTTATATAAAGAGGCGTAATGTTAGTATAATTATGTTGCATTTATAAAAATGCTGCTCATTTTGTATTCTATCGTCATTCAATTTCAATTTAAAAAAAGAACACGTTCGTTTATCATAATTTTTTAAAAATATACATTTATTATTATTAGTTTTAGAGGTATCTAGATTGAAATTATTTACCAATTTATTTTCAAGATTACATTTTATTGTATTTGTCATCGATATATAAATTGACGTAAAAGCTTAAGTGACATGAAATTCACGGCGCTTACGACTTTTTGATTACGAAAAAACTATTCTCTATAAGCGACCTAGCGCTTTGTTTTAATACTTTGATTGGTTGACACAACGAAGATTTATCGCTGCAGCGAGCCAAAGTTCTAACTCTTACCAGTATTTGAACAAATTGTTTACATGAACGCTCTTGTCTATCCTAGAAAATATTTCAGTGGAATTTACATTTTTTTTATTACGTACAAAAATATCTCACAAGTTAATGTATATAATGCGTTCAATAACAAAATGTATTAGAAATAATATTATAATCAATATTTTAAGAATGGTTACTTTAAAATTTTAATTAGTTATATATCTAGAGACACTGCCAAGGAAGAGAACGCGTCGAAAAAATATTAGCCAACAGTTGGCTGTACACTCACACTAATAAAGTGGTGACGTTTAACGAGATTTAAGAGTAGGTGTCACGCACACTAACACACTAACATAACATTGTTTTTCATTTGTTTTAAGTCTTTCATTATTTAGTGTTATCTAAGGTTTCAAGCTTATTCTTACAACACAACAACAACATGCGTGATTGAATACATATGTGGCAGAATTTAAATGCAATTAGACACATGCAGGTTTCATATTTGCGAGTCAGTGTAACTGCAGTGTTGACGTCATCGTCTTAATTCTCAATTATTTGGTGCATTGCTGATGACAAAAACGTGACGTGACAATTTATTACAGTGCCCGTGTCTATGTGTGATGATGACCTATTTTATAAGAAAAGTATTGTAATATTTCTACTTTACTGAGAATTTTTGGAAGAGTTCTGATCCCAATACTTTGGGATCTGATCAAAAACAAACATTACACAACAATAAGAGCCTGTAAATTTACCACTACTGAGAGAACTTTGATGAGAAGTTTTGGAACATACTCCACGACGCTGTTCCAATGCGGTTTGGTGGAGGACACCAAACCGCAATTCAAAATTTCTACAAAATTAGACACATGTTGGAGTCTTTACGATTGCGATGTTTCTCTTCACTACCAAGCTCGAGATGAATTATAAAGACAAATTAAGCACATGAATATTCATTGCTTGCTTGGGTTTGAACTCGCAATCATCAGTTAAGATTCGTTCTAACCACTGGGCATTTCGGCTCTCATAATATTTTCTTATTTGTTTTACATCTTTTGTTATGTAGTATAATCTAAGGTTTCGAGTTTATACAGAACCGCTGTGTTGATATTTCCCTTATATTTTTATCTATTTGTTATCAATATAGAATCAGAAAACGATATTTTGCTTGTACAATCACGAGATACGACGATAATATAATAATCTCACTATCTGTTTTGGATATTTTATTGGTCGGAACGCTGTCGGTCGTTAGCGAGGGAGGTGGGCGGCATAAACCAATACTTAATACATTACAAGCAATGGGAGAACAAAGGTCCTTGTTTATTTCATTGATAAACTAGCTGTGCCTGCGACCTTGTACGCGTTTGAATTTAACAAAAAAAAGTTACTCTTGTTATATCAGTTATCTGCCAGTGAAAGTTGCGTCAAAATCGGTCCAGCCGTTCAAGTGATTAGCCGGAACAAACAGACAGATAGACAGACAACAATTTTAAAAAATGATGACGTGTACCGTGTATACGAACATATGCATTGAGTAAAATATTTTTATGTTACAAACAGACCCTCCAATTTTATTATATGTATAGATTAATTTATTACATGATCTTAAAAACCTTCGTAATATTTTGTATGTGTAAACTCGATGTCGTAAATTGCAATATCAATGTTCAGTTGATGTTAGCAAAAATTATTTGAGATATTAATTAAGTTATCGTTTTTGTTCTCGTTCGTGTATTGATTTATTGTTTTGTTTATTTGTAACCTCTTTAGTATTCCAAATTAAGTTTTTAAAAATTATTCGAATGTTTTCTTCTTTTTAATGTGTTGTGTGGCCTGATGAAGGCGTATTATGATGAGCATTTTTTTATTATCAAGTACAAATTTAGATTCAGGATAATTTACTTTGTTGGTAAAATTTCAAATATTATAGTTAAAAAAAAATTAAATGCCCTATATTCGTAGCACAAGACGATGTCGCACATAAAAAATCGGTTACAGTCTTATTAAGGAGCAATCTTGTTTGCCATTTAATAAATTGTTACGATTTAACAAAGCATTAATTTAAGAGAGCGGAAAAAATACTGGCTGGTTAGAAAGCGGCGCTGCGTATGTACACTATATTAAAAGAAAAAACAAATGAGAAACGTGCGGACAGACGTCGTCAGTTTGAAATTAAATTAAATGAAAACAGAACCTGTCATAGGTTTTGAAATTTGTAGAAAACTGTTCTAAAACTTTTGAATTAATATTACAACCATCATATATTAATTTTACATGCAATTGTCAAATCTAAAATATCTGCAATTTTCTGATTATATAATTCGTTAGTCGTATTATATTTGTACAATGACGACCGTGGTCGAGTAGTGTGTACACTGGTTTTCATGGGTACGCCATTCTAAAGTCTCGGGTTCGATTCCCGATGTAGAAAGTTCATTAGTTTTCTGTTATCTTGGGTGTTTGTGATAACGTCGTTGCTTCTGATTTTCCATAACACAAGTGCTGTAGCTACTTACATTGGGATCAGAGTCCAATATTTATTGATAACAAAAAAGAATAATTGATTTCAATTACTGCATTGCAAACCGAAGGCAGGTGGGTATTTGAGTCGAAATACTTGAGTAACGAGGTTCCAGTATCCCATTACATTTTTACCTCAGAGTCCTTTAACTTTATGTCCATTGTATAAAAACTATTTTGAAACACTTAAAACATATTCGACTTTGCGGGCTTTAAATTCAATCTGAGAGTTTAGAGGGTTCTGTGTAAAAATATTATTTTATATTCAACTAACAACCCGCCCCGGCTTCGCATGGATGAAATATTTATACTAAATAGAAACAGAATTTATTCATTTACGACATCACATTAGAAACATCTAAAATTATCACCGTTTGTCAACTATATTGTCTATGTATTATATACAAAAATCTTCCTCTCGAAATACTCTATTTTAAAAAAATCGCATCAAAATCCGTTACGCAGTTTTAAAGATTTAAGCATACATATGAATATAGGGACAGAAAAGTACTGATAATATGAATGTTTCTGAAACTTTAATGAACTAACTGTAACGGTCAGCGTTTTTTTATGGTATACGTTGGCGGACGAGCATATAAGCCACCTGATGGTAAGTGGTCACCATCAGCCATAGACAATGAAGCTGTAAGATATATTAACTATTCCTTACATCGTCAATGTGCCACCAACCATGGGAAAAGATGTTATGTCCCTTGTGCCTGTAGTTACACTTGCCCACTCACTCTTTAAACCGGAACACAACAATACTGAGTACTGTTATTTGGCGGTAGAATAACTGATGGTACCTAAACAGGCGGGCTTGCACAAAGCCCTACCACCAAGTAAAGTTAGTAGTATAGTAAAATAATTATTTTGGTGAATTTAATGTGTGTGTGAAATGATTACTGGGAGACTGGGTTACATCAAAGTGTTGCCGCTTGTCACGTTCCATCACGGCTGACACGTCGGAATCGAATGCCGTCGTAAAAATTAAACTTTAGTTCAGAAAAAGAAAGTCGTTAGCCGGCATTGCACTGATAATTGGCATAATTTCCACGGTAATGAATAAGTCGATTGCATTGTTTTGAAGAAAATTTATTATCTATCAGTGTCTTGTGACTGATTAGTCCAATTTAAACAGTAATGGGGATAAATCGGTGCTTTTTATCATCACACAGTAAAAAAAAGTCACTTAGCGCTATCCCTATGTATGCTAGTTTTTTTTTTTTTAAATATTGATTGATTGATTGTTTCAATAGGAAGGTTTATATTTATAATAAAAATACAATAAAGCAGAGAAATACAGATTATTTTAGTTTAGTTAGGAAAACTGTGAACGTCGTAAGAAATTCTGTAGTATATTTAGTATCAGCATTACACCCGTGCAAAGCCGGAGCGGATTGTTAGTTTCATATAAAATTCTATTTAATGATACTTTTCTATCTGACTCACTGTTTTTGGAAGATACAATGGAAATAATGAATTTCTTTTTACTGGATATTTTTGCCCTTATTTATCTTAAGATTTAGTATTTGTTATTTATATAAAGATAATGCAAAACAGGAGTGATCTAGAAAGAGCTTTATTTTAAATAATAACACCCACATTTTGTTGTATTTGCAGCTTAATCGCCTGTAGTGTTATTTAGACCAGTTCAGAATGAACTGTCCACTTCCTTTTATAGTATGAATATTAAATGTTAAATAGACATGCCTATAGTGAATCGCGTGTCTTCTATATCTGGTCGTATATCGGCCTACGCTTTTCACTTTATTGGTTAGAATTGCTCTTAAACGTTACCAATGAGACATTTGCTTGTGTATTTACGGTGTTTTAAAACATGCACGGTAAGAGGCTGTACAGGCTGACATAAAGTGTGAGAAATATTGGACGTTAGACGCGACTTACGGAATTGGAAGTTTTAACTTAATTTCTCTCGAATACCGTATAATAAATACTCTCGAGCATTCTTGTTGAATATTTTTATGACTTCCCTTTATCGAATTCAAGCTACTTATATTAATCAGAGTAATTTATGTAAACAACACGTGGGCGAAATAATAATTAACATCACCAAATTAGAATATCGATTTTAAATTGGATTTTAATGATAAGTTGATATTTAAATTGAACATATCATAAGTTAACGAAACGAGAATATGTCATCGTTCAAAAATGCACGTTATAACAATAATCAAGAATGTTAAATATTATTAATTAAATTATGACAGTTTTATTGAACCAATTAGTAGGTATTTTTATTTAAATATCGTATAAATATAAATGAGTGAGAAAATACTTTCACGATAAATAAATATTATTCGTGAACGACAGTTATTTGTTGTGTTTTGATAAAGGTAATACGGCAATGGAATTACACTCACGGTAATAAATTGAGCCGAGATGCCAGGCCCAGTGGTTAGAACGCGTGCATGTTAACCAATGATCGTGGGTTCAAACCCAGACAAGAACAACTGAATATCATGTGCTTAATTTGTGCTTATAATTCAGCTCGTGTTCGGCGGTGAAGGAAAACATCGCGAGGAAACCTGCATGTGTCTAATTTCATACAAATTCTGCCACATGTATATTCCACCATGCCGCATTGGAACAGCGTGGTGGAATATGTTCCAAACCTTCTCCTCGAAGGGAGAGGAGGCCTTAGCCCAGTAGTGGGAAATTTACAGGCTGTTGTTATTGTTGTTGTAATAAATTGAAGTCTATGAAGGATGTTTATAACTCTTTAATAGGTAAGAAATCTCTCTTTAAAAGGCTCGCAAGGCGGTAGGCAGGATGCGAGTAGCCGGAGAAAGACCACAGTGGCGTGCACTTGGAGAGGCCTATGTCCAGCAGTGGACGGGAACGGGCTGTTGATGATGATGAATAGGCAGACATACGTCATCTATCAGGAATGATTAGATCAATTTCAACTCTGTTAATCGACATTTGAGTTCATTTCGTACGTTTTTGTTTCTTAACCTGTAACTCTAAGTCACTTTGAACCTACTTTACTGTATATTTTATTATTATATATGCTAAATATACTCCTTATTTTATTTTAAGGCAGTATTCATAAAATTAATAAGTTCACAATGTCGTATAGATTTCAAGCTGTGAATTTTCGAATTGCAATTTTAATAGCTTGGCGTATTAAGCTGTTTTTGATGACGGGGCTATGAGGTGGATTGTGCTCTTCCTACTAATAAATCTAGACTTAAGACTCGTTTAGTGTAGTTTTAGCACGCTTTTCTCAATGAAGATATGTATATGAAATTCGTATTATTAATCATATAGTAACAGCCTTTTAATTTCCCACTGCCAGGCTTAGACCTCTTCTTCTTTTTGTGTTTCCTTACGATATTTTCCTTCCCCACCGAGCACGAGATTACTTATACACAACAATTAAGCACATTAAAGTTCGGTGGTACTTGATCGCGTTTGAACTCATAATCATCGGATAAGATGCACGTGTTTTAACCACTGAGCCATCTCAACTCTCTTGTTAATTCTCATTTAAACAAATTCAGTATATTATTTTTTTCTTCGGTGCATCATATAATGAAATTTGATATAAATACTTTTTTGTCCATATATTTGCAAAAAGAGGTTCGATATCAGTTAGTTTATTGAAAGGAATCTAAATACTATTTCAACGTACTTTCTTCCGAGTTACTACACAGAGCAAAACGTCGTTGAATTAACCTAATCGTACGTAATATGCAAATCTTCGGTTTCGTAGATGTCCCGCTGTCTTGTTAATCTCAGCAGGTGACGTTACGATACGTTGGAGCAACATTAATATTACGTTTTCGTCGTTTAAAATAATTTATTGTTGTTACGAGGCTATTATATAAAAATGATGTTGTAAATTAATAATCATTATTTTTAAATTTGTTAAATATTTACAAATAAATACTTTATTTGTAAATATAGAAACTGTTCGTGTGTGCTTGAATTTTGCAAGAAATTATTGTTAAAGTTCGAAGACGAAGAAGTTTCTAATATTAAATCGTTGGTGGACATTGGACATTGCAGTGTGACTTTATTATTATTTTATATGTAATTCTAATAATCAGTCCAGTCGTTACAGAGATTAATCATAACAATAAAACAGTAAGACGGACAAAAATAATGTTATTTTGGTACATATATAAACTGTGCATATATACACTCCAATATTATATGTATAGGTATTCTAACTCGTTTGTACAGAGGTTACAATGCAGCTTATGATTGGTCACGATTGTTTTGGAGAATAATTGTGTAATCAGACACAAAACAACAATGATATGGACACTGTAGCATGAACGTGGATCGAAGAAGGTCTCCACTGCGTAAAAAATTAGCTTACAAAACTGAAGACATCAACTCGGTTCAAACTTCAGTTCAAAGTAATAAAATGTTATTGGATTTTCGTGTAAAGATACAATCAACGGCAACCGGAAGTGGGGATGTTGCCAACGTTAATATTCCAATGGATTTCGGATAGCACGTAATGCTTTAATCTTTTGCGTGATCTATCATCGGTTTGCGTAATGGGTTGGGTTGGATTGCTATTTAATTGGATTACAAAAGTGAGGGGTTGAAGAGATCATCTTGTATGCAGTTGGCTTAACTCAGTTGAAGAGGAAAAATATATCCCGCTAGAAAACTCTCTTTAGCGTTTTCCCCAAGTGAAGTATGGGTTATGTGGGGCTCGCTGGCGCTAAAGGCATCGGAATACCCACTAAAAACCGGCAGTAACCACTTAAGGGGTATATGGGTCTTGTCAGGGCTGAAGTTGAACAACCCACCGTTTCCCACTCCATCTTTTTCAGGGAGCATCACGGAATCGCTTGCGCCTGCTTTCGTGATGCCCCGACGGTTGGCCCACTGTTGTGGCCTCCAAGCTTAGTTAAAATATCTGGCGTAACTGAAATCGACCACGAAAAGTGTTTTTATTAATACAAATACCAAGAATTGTACATTTATATCTTTCTATTAATAATTTCAATCAATTTTACAAAACAAATTCTATAATTTAAAACAATTAAAACTTCGATTGCTTAACAAAGATCATACTGCTTGAAAGTGGATTAAAGTTTCAAACCGCGAGCTAATTTCGGAATCTTATTCTAATGAATTCATTTTAATCGGATATTTGAATACCTTTGTTCAAGAGATGGCTTCAATATTTATTAGTTTTTTTTATAATTATTAAATAAATGCCTGTTTTCAAGCTGTCACCACAAATCATAGATTTTGGCAATCTAAGATAAATTGCTATTTCCCATGCATCACCAATATTAGGAAATAAGATGTCATCTTATATATTCATAGCGTAACATACAAAGATTATGGAACGATAGCTACACAAACCTTTTTTGAAGTGAAGATAGACATTAAAATTGTATGCATTTATTACACATTTATGCATTTATTAAAAAGCAGTTATTTTTATATACCATATAGACGTTGCAATTTTATTATCCGTATATATTAACTTAACATTAAAAACAACTTTTGTTGGCATCTTTATGTAATAATCTTTTAGCATATCATTACTATTATCCACATAAAAAGGGGACGCTCGAAAAGTATAGGATACTTTTTGATTGCCTCGTTAGCCTAGTAAGGAGCAGCATAAGGCAGCACGTCCCGAGGCTATACGGCCTATGAAAATATGTAAATTATGTAAAGCAAAATTTGTTACAAGAGGACATTCCAAAAATTAAGGATTACGACGCTTGTTTGCGAAACGTAAACGTACGAAATTACCCGAGATAATACCGCGATAAAAGCGTGAAATTTAGATCGGGAATAATAATATTTCCATACTTGTAACGTCTAATGTGTGTTTTATTTATATTTATGTTATTAATACGTCTAGTTGTTGAAATTTTAAGCTGTTTACTCGTTTCTTGTGTATCCTAAGTCTAGACTGGTATAATTACAGAAGTAGCTTTTTGGCACTCGAGTTACTGAGTGATAATTATGCAAATCCTGCAATCCTGTGTTCTATCCCCATATCAGGCCCATAATTTTATTTGGGGTTTTATCATTATTGTCCAAGTTACATTCTATGTAATATATTCGAATAATTACATGAATAAATTTAAAAATAAAATCCTTATCTAATTTCTAGTGATTTGTTCCGAACAAGTTCCAAATAGTAAGTATATAGTAATATATTCAGAGCAATAGGATTTTGTCACATTCATAAAATATGTAGAAATTTTAAATGAAACTCCTATTTCTCAACTGCAAGAGACAATAATATTTTTGTCGGCTAATGAATACGATTTAACAGCAGGAGAAAGCGACGAAAATGCT
Source organism: Vanessa cardui (assembly GCF_905220365.1). Classification (NCBI taxonomy): domain Eukaryota; kingdom Metazoa; phylum Arthropoda; class Insecta; order Lepidoptera; family Nymphalidae; genus Vanessa; species Vanessa cardui. Next base: position 13,695,028 of record NC_061125.1, on the reverse strand, counting down.
TCTGCTGGCAAAAAATAAAATCAAAAGTACAATTAATAAGTTCATGCTTGATAGCACACCTTAGATAGAAATAAACGATACTTTTTTGTCCATTAAATGAAAGTAAATAAACTCAAATTGTCTAAAACGAACTTAAGTTTCTTTCGCCGGTTCATCTCGTGTCAGGTGGTTTTCCTTTTCGAAACCGGGGTCGTTTTTAATTTGACAATCAACAAGTAATTACAATGTTTCTATATTGATTGAAGGCATTCGATTCTACTGGATTTGAAAAGTCTTATGTACAACTGCAGTCGGGGTGAGAAAAGGTTAGGTCACCTTAAGGTCTATTTTCGTGTACTCAGTATGAGCGATAATCTGCTTTACCGATTGAGAATGACATATTGTGTCGCAATGATTTGATGTTTAGATTCAAAAGGTACTAAGAGTTTAAGACTTGATAAAGGAATGTATTTGAAAACTGAAAGTTTTCGTACTCTGACTGAACCTATTCTATTATTATAATTAGGTATTCTAATATTGAAATTATTTTGACATCTGTGGTTTGTTTTCTGCGCTAACTCTTGAAATCTCTTTGGTGATAGTATGTAATATCAAAATCGTTTCTAGAGCCCATTTTATTGATCGAATATTTATCATCGTGAGTGTATCGTAAATCCTGTATAACTCCACAACATTTTTCCCGTTTATATAGCCGGATGCGTAAATAATAAACGCAATTGCTTTGCAGCATCGATGTTATAACATAAGAGCATAAGATGACCGGCTTCCCATATAAAATATTTACTTTCGATCCGTAGATAAAAAGAACATATTAAAATTTATTAGGGGACGTCGTATAGGAAGCATAAACAAACGAAAAAGGGATGTTAATGTGAAACTATTTGATGTTCTTGCACGCTCTGAGGGCTATTTGTTTATGGGACTAGCGAGCATTCCAAAGGAATCGGAGGAATCGTGTAGGGGATTGCGGCGACGTGTTTGAACAATTTTGCGAGTCTATTGTTTAATTTTATATCGTTCACGTGTACGCTTGTAAGAGGGTGGCGTGATTGCATAACTGACAAGAGAATGTTACGTCAGAAATATTCGACTAATTTGTATGCTTTGATACAGTAGTAAATTTTTAATAAAACTCGAGTTTTACTTGATGTTTATTTTAAATAAAGTTATCAATGTTAAATAGACATAAGTGAATGTATTTGTCTATGCACTTATTACCTACTGCGAGGATCATATTAGTTTTGTATATATTAAGTCAAAACACTTCGGTCTAGTACGGAGGTTTGTGATTTTTTTCGTTTAATGTAATTGCAAACGTTCCGTTGATAAGAAATTCTGTGTAAAGTTTAGAAGATGTACCTATTTTTTTATATGGATAAAAAAATGATTCGATGCATTCTGTATTGCACTATAGTTAGTTTAAGGTTGCCACGGGGTATGGTATCTACGTACTTCGAATTCAATATGTATATGATATAAATTGCAATCACTCAATTGCTAGGTAAAAACTTCTCCATTTTGACAAGAAGTTTTAATGTTTACTCCACCAACTGATTTGACGTCCCGTTAGATTAAGATAGGTGAGATAAAAGATAGGTGCATCTATTCAGCATCTACATTCATGCACTATATGTATTGTGTAGCTGGCTGGTTTCCCTTGAGATTGGCCATCCGAAGTCAATCAGAACAATAATATCATCGATGATTGCGGGTTCAAACCCAGGCAAGGACTACTCATTTTTAATGACCTTAATATGTGTTTATGACTCATCTCGAGCTCGGCGGTGAAGGAAGACGTAAAAAAGACTCCATGTGTCTAAAGCAAAAGCAATGTAACAGCATTTAAATTTCCTACTGCTGGGATAAGGCCTCCTCTTCCATTAAATTAAGGTTTGGAAATTAAGGTTTTGAATGTTCCAAACCTTAATTTGTAATATGTATTTAACCACGCTGTTCTAATGCGGGTTGGTGGAATGCACATGTGGCAGAATTTCGAACACATGCAGGTTTCCTCACGACGTTTTCCTTCACCGCCGAGCACGATATGAATTATAAACACAAATTAAGCAAGTGGTGCTTGCCTGGGTTTTAACCCACAATCATCGGTTAAGATGCACGCGTTCTAACCACTGGGCCATCTCAGCTACGTGTGTCTAATTTTAACGAAAATCCGCTACATAAGAAACCACCAACCCGCATTGGAGTAGCGTTTTGGAATATGCTCTTAACCTCCTCGAATAGAAAAGAGGCCTTAGCATAGCAGTGGGAAATTTATACGCTCTTGCTATTATCGGATAATGATTACAATATTCATTTCGATCTATGAACGTTTAAATAACACAGATTTCGGTATTAAAATAGCTGGCGTGTTTAGTACCGTTAAATTATATGTATCCATACACTCAAAGCACCGTTATTTAACAAGCACGTTTCAAGGCACGCCTTGCTAGTTTGATTGCATGCTTAACTCCCCTCAATCGGGTATTAGTTCAGGCATCGATCACGTCACTAACTAAGCGAAACATACATTTATACCATCTATTTGGCACTAAATGCAGTGACCTATTTAAAAATTAAATTCGGGCTTTTATTTATAACACGCCCGGCGTTCACGGTATAGATATATATTATATATAAGTGTTATATGAATATCAAAATTGAATTAATGTTCAAAGCTTAATTTCGTAGTATTGTATTATAATTATAAACTTCTCTTGAATTCAAGTTAAATGTTAAACTAATGAAAGAATAAGGCTTACAGTGTTGACTGGCAGAAATCTTCACTCTTATGAAAAAAGCTTTTATCTCCCTCTCTCTTTATTCTCTTTCTCTTTCCTTCTTTTTATATCTATCTATTATTTTTAAATATAAAATTGCGTAAACTTATTTTTTTTTTATTGTTTATTTCACACGAGATTTTTAATAATAATTTTATTATCAGATGTCATTTATACTATTGATGCTGTAATTTAATATATAAATACATAGACTTAATAACTTCGTTATGATCGGGTGTCCTATACACATAATATATAGCGTAAGCAACTTAGTGCTAACCGGATGTACGGACACATATCTTTTTATGTACATTTAGGCCTTGTTTATCTTTTAAAATATTTTTACAAGCTTTTGTTTAACTTCATTCATTTGTGTAGTATGAGTTTAGGATCTCATAATGAAGCCAAATGTTTGTTACCGGTACTTTACCTCTAGTTACTTCGTAATTAGTCAGTTATCTTCATTTCAGTACACATCATTTATATATTTTACTTTACTTAATATTGTATTATTTAAATATTTATTTTACTAATAAAATAATGAATCTTTTGGCAGTGACGATCGCATTTGACGGATGACGTTGCCAGAATAATCTACGGCTTAAATCTACTTGTGAGTGATGTGTTTATAAGCACTTCCCACTGTAGTTTACTGTTTAAAATTTATAATGAGTTATTTAATGTGATAGAATGTAAATATCGGTGAGGGAAACGCATCTTTAATTGTATTTTTAAAATGTTTTTAAAATTGCACAGATCGATAAGGATGCAATTTGGTTCAGTTAAAGTATATAATTCGAGAAGCAACATAGATACCAAATCAAATCAAATCAAAATAAACTTTATTCAATTAGGCTTTTATGAGCACTTTTAAACCGTCATTTAACAATTAAGTGAAGCTACCACCGGTTCCGAAAATAGATTCTACCGAGAAGACCCGGCAAGAAACTCAGTAGTAACTCTTTTTTAACATTTTTAAAAAGACAAAGTCATGTTAGTTCAATACAGTTATTTAAATTAATATATCCTGCTTAGAAGTCAACGGGTATTAACTCATAATGTTGTCTTAAATGTTGTCTTAGTTTTATTTAAAAGGGTATTAACTCCACGTATCATCTATAAAATCTTGTATCAAATAATATACTTTTTCTGCTAATGTATTTTTTACAAAATATTTGAATTTGCGAAACGGCAAAGTTAAAAATGTCCGACAATATTTTGATGTAATATGCATTAAAGATACGTGAAATAAATTAAAAATTAACACCAAACCCACCACGAATTTAAAAAATCTACAGCGGTCAATTTCTCTAGTTTGATTTTGTTAATATAATTTGACAAGGAGGTACTTTAAGAATGAAATGTATAGAAGAATTAAATCTCATGTAAATAAATTTAGTTAAAAATTAATGGAATGCTACATAATGGTAGGGCTTGAGTAACGAGCGTGCCATACAGCAATACTTAGTATTATTGTGTTCCTGTTTGACGGAAGAGTGAGCCAATAGTGTGACTAAAGATGGCGATGTAAGCATTACCGTCTTTATCATAAGGGCACGTACTCAGTTCCTTATCCTGACGAGGCCCCTAAGAATAAACAATTTCTTTGACAAGTTTGTTCACACGTTTAGTACATGAATTTTTGAAATTGCCATATTCAAAGAAATCATCATCATCAAAATCAACAGCTTGTAAATTTCCCACTTCTCGACTAACGCCTCTTTTCCCTTTTGAGTAGCATTTTCCGCCACGTTTTTCCAATTCGGGTTGGTGGATACACATGTGGCTGAATTTCGTTGAAATTAGTCACATATTAATCACAGGCAGGTTTCATGAAAAATTTTTTTCTTCACCGCTGAAAATTCAGTGGACTTTCCCTGGGTTTGAACCCGCAAGTGACGATAGTCGATTTTAAAATTTGAAAGCTATATATTAACTCTTCATGTTAGAAATAGATGCTAATATATGCTATTGCCACGAAATATTATACAATCAATCAGATTTCTAAGAATTCACGAAAATTACGTCTCCGTTCATTTGAAACTTAAGTTAACGCCTGGTTTTAGCAAATTATTTCTTAATTGAAGACGATTTTTTAATATTAAAAATAAATAGTTTAATTATTATTCTTTTACATATTTAATTAGATAATTAACTTTACTAAATATCTGTGCACTTAATATGTCTAATCTATGCACTTAAGTCACCAAGACGGGTGACAATGCCATCGTGTGGCTCATTTGCAGTTTACATTCATAAAAAAGAAATAAGTAAAATAAATTCAGTCTAAAATACGAAATCGTCTCAAGACGCACCGCGAAAAAGACTTGAAGTATATTATACGCTCAGCTATAAATCTCTCAACGTCGGTATATTCTGACTGGCGACAAACTCAATCCTACTCAATACAGATATATTTCACGCTAGACCATTGATTTATATGCAAACGGTCGCGTTGAACGTGTAACATCCGTGTATTCATATGTCGCCGCTTGTCGGCAACACCGTCATACGGGCGAGATAAGAGATTGCTGTATGCTATAACTATAGAGTTATGTATGTTAATGGTAGCATTGTGAGAATATGTCATATTGATTTTAAATTATGCTTTATTATTTTTGACGTTTGATCTTTTTTGGTTGGGTTTTGTGCAAATACGTTCAGATATGTACCACTAGCTTAAATATAGTTTAAATATACTACCGCTAATATATAACTTCTATACTAATATTATAAACGTGAAGAGCAGAGCAGAGCAGAGCGCGCAGAGCACGCAGAGCTACTCTCTGTCAGTCTGTCTGTCTATCGTTCTTTCACGACCAAACGAATGAAGCGAATTTGAAGAAATGTAGTATGAAGGAAATTTTAACTCCTACAAAGGATATAGGGTTATTTTTTTGCCTAACACTTGACAAACAACCCTGAAACTAGTCAGTTATAGTGTTGTGGTATTTTGAGTTTGAATCAGTGAAACACGGCACGAGAGACATAACATCCTACTTCCCGAAGTAGAATTCAAGAGCTTGCTTACAACCCTTTATCCTTAGTAATACACCTTTAAAGGAAAAATTAGCTGACTTTTGTCAAAATAATTTCAATTCATCGTCATATTTATTTGTGTTAACGTCATGTTATAAATATAAAATGTTAGTCACGTTTAATAAAAGACCTGATGTCAAGATAGTAAATGTATTACATACATTTGGGACATGTATTAAACACCAACATAAATCGATACTGATGGCCTACAAACACAGCCTTTTTGAACTTTGACTCGAATTGAAACGGTACTGCCTTTTTCGTGTCACGACCAATTTGCACGGTGACATGATTGCTATTCAATAAACTGTATCAAGTACCAATTGTATTTTACAAAATATATTCCTTTTTAACAATGTACGAATTTATTTAATAATGTGTCCTTGTCTTTCCAATGTACAATTAATAATGACAGAAAGAGATACCTTAGAGTTTAATTAAAAAACAATCTAGTTGATAGTCACAGAGTTAATAATTTATATAATCAGTCAAAGTTGTAAGAATATGAATATAAATAAATATAAAAATGAGACAACATCACATACATTACTCTGATTCCAATGTAAGTAACTGAAGCACTTGTGTTATGGAAATCAGAAGTAACGACGGTACCACAAACACCCAGACCCAAGACAACATAGAAAACTAATGGTAATCTACATCGACTCGGCCGGGAATCGAACCCGGGACCTCAGAGTGGCGTACCCATGAAAACCGGTGTACACACCACTCGAACATGAATCTATTTAAGTAATTTTTTTTTAATTATGTTAATTTTTTTTACTATTTACAAATTTAATTGAAAATTGTATTTTCAAATTATGTGTAGTTGGATTAATGTTAATTTTATATTATGTTTCAATTTATATGATGCTTACACTTTAATATATTATTATTATTATATCTGGACAAGGATTAAGTTATCGTTATTAATAACAGGTATAATATAAGGCTTGCTAAGGCGAAAATTCATAAATAAATTTATTTATAACGTCTTTAAAAAACAATATGATTGTAATTTATATAATATATTTCCAAAAAAATATTTGATGCAGTTTTTATGTTCTTGTTAATTTCTTTAAATAAATCGTAAAATATTTAATTTTTAATTCTTATAAAAACAAAATGAGAACGCATCGAAAATAAAGCCAAGCCCGGCTAGTAAGTGCAAGCACACTACTAAATTACTATGACGATTGAGGATCATCAAACGTAATTGTCATTCACAGCAATATAATTGAATTGGTTTGGTTAGTATTGGTTTTTTATATAAACCATCTAAACTTGTAACTCAAAACGATACTACCTTTTGAAGACCAAAGATTTTTATATCTATTGACTAAAATACGAGTAGGAGATAAATTATTATGACTACAAATTAAGTAGGTACCTGTTAAAACACTGTAATATATGTACGTTAGTTCGTTCGAAATTTGCATTCTATTCACTGGACCATTTCGACTCTACAATCAGCTGCGCTATCGCATCTTAAATCGCAATTCTGTATACAAAACCTGTTACTAAATTGTGTAGATATCTGTTACTTTAACTGTACTTGAATCTGTATGAGATAGAAGTGGAGTGCTAAGATACAATATGAACCATTTAAGTCGCTACTATTTCATACTTACCCATACTAGGCAAGTTGTAACTTAAACTATTGCCCACTATTAAAGTGTAAATATTCAAAGATAGTCCCTATTACGTATATGTAATTTGTTAGCGATTGATATCACGGTTGCTATCATGAGTCGTAAGTCTGTAAAAGTCTTATTAATGGGCAATGACCTGCCTTCTTCAGAAGTAGGTTTTAGACTTTAATTAGCCACTGAGTTACAAATTCGAGGTTTATTGTGTATAAGTATTGTCGAATTTCATCTGACACATGAATGTTTCCTTACGAACTTTTTCTCTTGCTTGGGTCTACGATCATCGTTTAAGATTGAAACTTTCTATGCAGTGAGCCATCTGGATTTTAATAATTATGTAATTGGTTTATAATATTAGAGTTTCTCTATTGGATTGGATGAATATTAAACGAAAACCTTAATTTAACATTTCCAAAATTACATTCTTATCGAGCGTCTACATTGTAAAAGCAGTAATTGTGTTAATTAACTTATGTATACTATTAATGTATATAAAGTCAAAGCTATGTTTTTATCAGTCAGCGTTTTTAATTGTTTTTTTACTTGGTGGTAGGGCTTTGTGCTAGCCCGTCTGGGTAGGTACCACCCACTCATCAGTTATTCTACCGCCAAATAACAGTACTCAGTATTGTTGTGTTCCGGTTTGAAGGGTGAGTGAGCTAGTGTAACTACAGGCACACGGGACATAACATCTTAAATACCAAGGTGGTGGCACATTGACGATGTAAAGAATAGTTAATATTTCTTACAGCATCATTGTCCATGAGTGATGGTGACCACTTACCATCAGGTAGCCCATATGCTCGTCCGCCAACCTGTACCATAAAAAAATAAAATAAAATAAAAGTTAATACAAATCGCTATAGCGATACGTGATTCGCGACCGTCGCAAAATCAGCTCGTCCCAGACCTTGTAAGGGTGATCAAGTTACAATCGCGACATACACATACTATGTGATCGCGATTTTACATACAATGCTAGTGGGCGTGACATGATAGACGTGACTGGACTCGACTAGAGGACCCAAAGTTTTTATCGATCTCACCCCTTCGACGTGTAAACATTTTACGTAAACACCTTATTTTAAGTCCGTACAAGTAATATATTCTGAACTACATTGAATATATTGAATTTAAACATTACAAAATGTTTTAGTTATTTAAGTTTAAGTTGTAAGATAACCAACATAATATTTGTTACTAAAATAAATAAATAACAAATAAATAAATATGGGACAACATCACATACATTACTCTGATCCCAATGTAAGTAGCTGAAGCACTTATGTTATGGAATTCAGAAGTAACGACGGTACCACAAACACCCAGACCCAAGACAACATAGAAAACTAATGGTAATCTACGTCGACTCGATCGGGAATCGAACCCGGGACCTCAGAGTGGCGTACCCATGAAAACCGGTGTACATACCACTCGACCATGGAGGTCGTGAACATTTAATACAAATATTGATGAAACCTTATTAAGTTTTAATTGTATATAAAAAAATGTTATGAAATTCGCCAGGTCCGCAACTAACAGTCAAAATTTTTAGCACCGTGACAACTCAAGATTTGGTCAAGAAAGTGACGTCATAGACTGCCATGTGACGTCATTTTCTCGACCACGTGGCTAAGTTGGCGTTACTATCAAAAATATTTCATTTTTAGGTGTGAAAATGTTAAAGAATTAGTTATTGATTTAGGTTTTAACTATGTATGTATCTCTTCAAATTCTAATGTCTGTATAGGCTGTATTTTATATTTCGATATATGATCGTTTATATTTATGAAAACCCGTTTTGATACAAAAACTATTAGTATTAGTTCTAATGTGTTTTTAGCAGTTAGCATAATATAAAATTTCTAAATATGTATGCAGAAACATTAATAATATTTAATAAACTGCACGATGTATGTAACTAAATAAATTATGTAATTCCTATATTTTTAATAAAAAGTCTACATAAGGATGTATCGTTTAGTAATTCATAAAGTGTGCAAATGATTTATCTTTTGATTATTTCGCTTCTGAATGCAATGCGCGCCGACAGTGGCTTGTATCAACTATAAGTATCAGTAAAGCTAGCCTGTAAGAATAATCTCGGAACTTACCACAGACGAACGAAACCAAACAAATGTAAATTGTTATAATGTGATATGCGACACTGAATATAATCATTATACAATTGATTGGACACACGTATCAAAATGGCGTAACACAGTTAATCTGTTGTCAACATTTCAAGAGCGAGAGCTTTACAGAATAGCAATGAATATATAGAACGAGGAAGAGAATAAATAGTCATGTTATTTGAAAAAAATATAAATTAAATTTCGAACTTCAATTTTTTTTTAAATTCAGTTCTTAATTCAAATAATCATGTTCATTTGTTTTTGAGTGCTGAATAAATATAAATTAAATTCGAAACACAATTTTCATTCGAAATACAAATTCAACGTCAATATAAATAGACGAGTGTTTTATTTAATATATATTGTATTTTAGCTTTAAAATCTGCTTAGTTTTGTTGTAGGATTGAGTTTTAAGTTTACACAAACATTTATTTGCGAAGTACCTTAACATGTTTAAACTTGTAACGTTATTTGTAACGCGGAGTGAACAAACCAATGATTCTTAGCCTTTTATGGGGAGATTAAAGAGGTTTGTTAGTCGAGTCAAGCTGAACATCCTTTAATGTAATATACGTGATAGTATTGTATATTAATTGCCCTTTGAATATGTTTTGGATTTTGATATAATATGTATTTAAGGGTTCTTTAAATGCGGGCAATGGTTGATTGTACGAATTCATAGGTTGATTTATATGTGTGGTTATTTTGTTACACGTCCCATTATGTACAGTCAGGGTAAGAAAACGACCTCCGTAGTCGAGTGGTGTGTACTTACACCGGTTTTCATGGGTACGCCACTCTGAGGTCCCGGGTTCGATTCCCGGCCGAGTCAATGTAGATTACCATTAGTTTTCTATGTTGTCTTGGGTCTGGGTGTTTGTGGTACCGTCGTTACTTCTGATTTCCATAACACGAGTGCTTCAGCTACTTACATTGGGATCAGAGTAATGTATGTGATGATGTCTCATATTTATTTATTTATTTTATTATTATTAATATCTATTTTCGTGTACTCAGTATGAGCGATAATCTGCTTTACCGACCAAGAATATATGACAATGACAGATATATTTTGACAATTCAGCAGAAAATATCATATTTCATTTAAATTTGGAATGACTAATTACGCCATTAAAAAGATTTCACGTTGATATAAAACTAGACGCAGTCCAAAGATGTTACACTATTTTGAACCAAGTTATCATATTATGTTAGTTTAATTTTATATGCAGTTGTAAGTTTAGTGCTTTAGTTTCAAAAGGAACTAATAGTTTACGAAAAAGGAATTAATTTGAAAACTTACGAAGGTTTTCTTACTCTGTAAAAAAAATTACTTAGTCCATACTAAGTAATTTTTTTTTAATTAAAATAGATAAGCAGGAACGCCAAACGTAAATATACATATTTTTATATTAGAGTAATGATAAAATAACTTCACTCTTTTTTTTTTCAAATAAGCTCACCGAAATGGTTCTCCTGATACAACCCACTGTCCTTATAATTATCACCAATTCGTAGGCAATCTTGAGAATTAAAATGTTATGTCCCCTGTGCTTCTAGTTTGTACACTCAACCATCAAATCTAGACACAACATTACTAAGTATTGCTGTTTGGTGATACAAAATGTGATGACTATCTTACCTATACGGGCTTGAGCACAGACCTACTAATTTTACTAAACACTACAAAATTATCGAATGAGATCACGTGACCAGTCAATGAACCGTTTTATCAATGTTTAATTTCAAATAAAATTTAATTTTATATGAATGTAGATTATCATTCCGTGTGACATATTTATATTTTTTCCTTTTTTTTCACATCTACAAGCGTTCTTTTCTGTACTTCCTACGTCCTACTTTCTTGGTGGAGAATGCTTTTGACATTTACCCGGCCTTTTGTATGATATTATATTTTATTTTTAGTGTTTTGTAAAGTATTAAATGAATAAAATAATATCATACGAATAAAAATGTGGGTAAGTTTTGTTTGATTGTATAATTTTAAATAACATACATTTCAATTTTTATACTGATAGCGAAATTGATATAACTTATGTATTAATTTTTTAAATTTTTTTAACACCTGACTACAGGTTTCTACTGTACATCATTGATATGTGTTTTACCTGGCCCATATTTAACTATAGCATTTGGGACGTAACAATGTTTCTGCGTGAAATCTCTTTGATAGTGAATATACAAGATCTTTATGATTTTGAACACCTTGATTGCAAAGCGCTGTGACTGTACTTTATTATCAACTAGTAGTCGCCCGTGGCTTCGCGCGCGGTTTAAAGTGTTGGTTATCATCTTTAAGGCAATAAAAGTAGCCTATGTATTTTCTTGGAAGAATTAAATAGAAGCTTTGATCTTTAATTTCAGTTCAATCAGTGGAAAATCTTAGAAGATTTATATAACTTTCATCCCCTATTTTATCACATTAGGGGAGGAATTTATCAAAATCCTTTCTTAACGGATGCCTACGTCATAACATCTATCTGCGTGCCAAATATCAGCCAGATCAGTCCAGTGTTTGGTCTGTGCGTTGATAGGTGGTCTATCAACGCACAGACCAAACACTATTTCAGTCAATCGGTCAGTCACCTTTGAGTTATATATATTTAGAAGATGTAAAATAACAATATCGATTGAATCAGGTCTAATACTCTTGGTTTATTATCGTAGTATTACGATTTGGGTCTACTAAATTAGCTTGGTTGTCAATGATTTAATGGTGAATTTTCCTGTTACACATTTCCATTATTGTATTGATTCTGAAATGTGTTCTGTTACAAATTCTTTTCAACGGACACCTCAAGTTGTACCTTACGTTATTTCTAATTTATATTTATAATTTGACTGACTGTTCAGAATATTCAAACACAATCCGCCCTTATAACTCGAAACCTATAAATCGAAAAACATAATAGTTATAAAAATAAAACTTATTTTATATCTCAATCAAATTTATTCAAGTATAACATTACATAAACATAAATTACACGATTAAACTAAAACGTAATAAAATATGAAATAAAATGTGTTAATAAAATTTGAATTTATTCATTTCACTTGCATATTATTATGAACGATGTATCCGTTTTAAGTGTCTCACAATCAGTAGTTACTTAAATACGTATAAAGTATCCTATAAACGATCCGTAGGCGTATCCGTGGAGCGGTTATAAAAAGTGGATTAACGTCTTATTATACGTAATTTGAGTGCATAAGCAAGATTTGCGGTATCTTTTTGACGGTTTAAACGAGCTTTAAAGTAATTCCTCTCGTTCGTTATCACAGATTATCGAAATGTTAATTTTATTTTTGAATTTATCAATATTTACAATTATATCTTATAATAAAATTGATTAGATATTTTATTGTTACGTTTATTTAATGATATTAGATAGATAGATAGTATATTAACATATTCACTGTTTCATCTTAACTGGTTCCCACTTTTGAATTTCCTATTAGTGTTTACAAAGGCAATATCAATACTTTGAGGGAACAGGAATTTTTAATGTTTAAAATCATTTGTTTCATTTTGAACCTAATTTGTTTAGACATAGAGTCCTATATTACTTTAATACGTTTGAATTGTGAAACATAAATCCATACGCTTCCCTATTGTTGAGTTTTGTTTACGAAATGTTCGTGTTATTGACTTTGGCGTGAGAATTGGTTTCTAACGTTCGTAACGCTGGTAGGTCTGATTGATCAAATATATGACAAACTACTGTTAAAATCGGCTGTTTATTTATGTAAATTAAACAACAGTAGCATATCCTTATTTACTTTCATAGTAAGGAATTCACTGGCCAAGACATTTATTTCTCAAGAAGAATTTAATACGGATAAATTAATTTAAATATAATAAATAGTAAAATAATATCAATAGTGGAGCCGAGATGGCCCAGTGGTTAGAACACGTGCATCTTATCCGATGAATCTGGGTTCAAACCCACGCAAGCTAATTGTTAAGTTAGTATTTAATTGCAGACATTCGAGCTATAAACATAGACATTCAGGGAAGTGTGCTTTGAGCAATGAGTTTTTAAGTGCATACACTAATTAATACTAAATATATTGTTTTTTACAATTAAAACTTTATAAAATATACATATATATTGGAGCAGCATGGTGGAATATGCTCCAAGGGTTTCCTTAAAGTGAGAAGAGGCCTAACCCAGCAGTGGGAAATATACAGGCTGTAAATATAATGTAAATAGCAATTGTATTTATGGCGTATTAGTAAATAAAATTAAGGAAAGATGTAACTTTGCCTTTTGATTAACCAACAAAAAAAATTTCAAGCTATTTTTACATACACTGATGGAATTGACATTTCATAAAAGTACAAGTTACTTATTATAAGGCTGTACTTCCCTCACATGGGTGAGGGAAATTTATTTCTATTTCGTGTATAAAATGAGCGATGAGGGCTATTTGGTTAGAGGCTTTATGAAAACCCATCTATAACCATAAAGTCCGTTCGTCAAATAATCTACTGATAAATATTAATACTTCGTACTGATATTTTAAGTTTAATTTTAGCTAGAATAATTTTACACACTCAAATAACGCGTCATGTAAATATATTTTTTCACAATTACATATTATCTTCCTAATTCTTTACGTAAAGTATTTATGTCGTTCTGACCTATGTTCAGCTACGATGTTCAATCTCAAAGGGTACCTGATGGTTAGGACATATTATCGTGCACAAATTTGTGCACAAACACAGGATCACTCTCAAACCCTTACTAATATGATAAGTAATTAGATTACCAATTTGTCTTCTCGATTTCATTGATAATTACATGGTACTCTCTGTTAATTCAAATCTATCAATGAATTTATGAATGTCAATTAAAATAAAATCATTGCTACTATTACATTCACAATCCTTTTGCCGGTCCAAAAAAGTAAAAGTAACAACCTCTAAATTACCAACTCCTTGGATAGGCCTCCTTTCCCATTAAGGAGAGGCTTTGGTACATAGTCCACCACGCTGTTCCCGTTTGAGCCCGAAATCATCGATTAAGATGCACGCGTTCTAACCACTGGGCCATCTCGGCTCTCGCCAGTTCAAGAAACGCATTAATTTTACTTCTACATAATGCTATTTATTATGTTATTGTTATATCTATCACGATGAAACAAAGAATAACGATACGTTACCTAAGCATCAGTATAACATGTAATATAATAATCGAATGAGATGTTACAAAATGTGAATCTTGACTTAAGATTTGATTTTCAAACAAGCAATCATCGATAGGTTTTCGGTATACATATATCAACTCGTTTACCAAAAAAGCCTTATCAATAAGCGAGATCATCGTAAGATATATGTCCAATCGTCTATGTGTCAAACAAGAGCAGCTATACTCTTTCAGTAGTATGAATTTTTTATATGTAGTTGGTATAAAAAGCAACGATCTGTTATATCTGGAAACGCTTTATTGGGTTAAATTTACAGTTAAAACGTCATGACAGCTTAAATGTAATAAAGTATTCATTTAATTGTAGCTTCAGCTATTTAAAGAGAGGTCATGGATAGACGGATAGAAAATAAATGCGGAAACATTAAAGTACATACTATTATACTCATATCAGCCATAGTCATAACAAGCATTTTGAAACTATAGTTGAGAGAGATATGTTCGATATATTGTGTCAATTAAGCATAAACTCAAAGCGGTTGGTTTTTTATCCGTCCGTGGGGGGTTTAAATGTGGCTCTACATCGGGAGCCAGAAAAATAATTTTATTTGAATAAATGTAGTACTTAGTCTCTAAATAGTTAATATATTCAAGAATGAAAATTGAAAGGCTCAATTCAAAAGTGTCCCATAAAAATAACAATCAGTATAATGTAACTTTCAGAGTAGAGTTACTACTGGTACTAGGAATTCGAGTCGATTGTTTTTTGGTGTACAATAACCACACGTACACACACATACAAACTGCTTATTAGAAAATTTTCATCTTTTTTAATGAATTGTAACTAGTTTCTTTGGCTCTATACTACATAAATTACTTATAAAAAATATTTAAAGAATGACATTCGATTTTTAAAATTTTAAATAAGCTTTCTGAAATGAATATCTACACGAGTCCATTTCTAAAAAGGTTTTATATCTTTCTGTCTTAATAAGTCATAAATAAACCCGTAATAAGGTTCGTATTTAACATCTGAGCGGAAGTAAAGCTAACAAGCACGTCATGATGCTTTAATTAGTTTTCAACAGGATGATTATGTTAAGTAACTACCGAATATTCGATGAGCACTCGTATGTAGAGTCGCGCCGTGTTGACTTTAACTTGCTGAGGTGAATAAATTGCTTTCAATATTATTATTTTTTAATTTCTTACTTTATCGAAAAAGGTTTAATATATTTTTTTTAAGTTGTTCTTTATTAAAATTGACTTATGTAAGAAAAATATTTTGTTTAATATTTTTACCTATTAAAACAAGTCACGTGTTTTGGTAGATTATTGAAAGACTATATGTCACAGTGGTTGTAATATTTCTATATAAAGACTTGGGTATTCGTATGCTGTATTTTTATACAATTCGTCCCATGTTGAAAGGAAAACATCGGGAGTAGATCGCATGCCCAACGCATGGGAGCAGTGTGGTGGAAGAAACTACAAAACTTCTCACAAAAGAAAGTACGATACGGAGGAGTTTTGTATGTTTAGCCCGTCTAGCAGAATATGCGTTAACTCGTTTAGTTACAAGCCAGTCATCACATATATTCTACCACCATACATAAATACCAGTAATACTCGTTGAGTTCCGGTTTAAAATGAGA
Organism: Vanessa cardui; assembly: GCF_905220365.1. NCBI lineage: Eukaryota > Metazoa > Arthropoda > Insecta > Lepidoptera > Nymphalidae > Vanessa > Vanessa cardui. Next base: position 13,678,602 of record NC_061125.1, on the reverse strand, counting down.
CTGATGTAGAGTAACTACAAGTGTTTCTTAGTTCCCACGATTAGTGGCGCATTTGATTTAAGGAACGGTTAATATTTTTCAAAGCGATAATCTAAATAAGCAGCTGTGATTGGCCATCAACTGACATTTAACAATTCACCTATCGATTTTATGAAAGCCTTAGCCCAACAGTGAGAGGCATATTTTCAGGCTGTTACTTTACTTTTATTATGTAATAAAAATATAAATACCATTTTATTACAACAGCTGTTTTCAATGACAGCAGTGCCATATGGATTTATAAATTTCTTTGAAGGAAATAAGCGATTTCTTTTCAAATATAGAATTTATAACTTTTAATTCGGATTTTATTTATTTTTCATTTAACATCCTTTCCGAGAATGCATGGTTCAAATAGTAAGTCGACATAAATGCGACCGCCGGGTGACTTCCGACTGCAATCGAACAACTCAGGTGAAACATCAATACGCTCCGTGACCATGACGCTTACGAATGAAACGCGTTATGCAGTAGACAATCATAATCCTATCAAATATTAAGAATATGAAATTGCTACGTCTGTATATGTAATGTTTTCAAATCTTGTATACTCCTTACACAACATTGTGAGATTATTATTAAAGAGTTAAGGTGTGTAAAAAGAACGAAAATCGAAAATAAAAATCGAATTATTCTTTCTTTAAACAGTACCATGAACCAACTTTGGATTGGTCAATGAACAATGTTTAATTAAATGTAAAGCTGTCGCCGGTTCGGAAAATAGATTCTATTCAAAAGATCGACAAGAAATTCACTAGTTAAGATATAATATACGAGTAAATGACAGCTTCTCTCCCTTTTCCTTTTTTCGAACGCAAGTGTAAGCGACTGCGTATAATACATATATAGTATTTTTTTTTTAACTATTCTTGCTTAGTGCTTTTTGACACTGATATTATCGTTAGTAATTTGATTGTACGGTACAAAATTTTAAACAAAAGTCATGATACACTTTGTCTGACTAGAAAGAACTGGTTAAAATGATAATTTCATTGCTTATAATATTTATTAAAAATAATAACTTATTAAATAGATGTAGTCGTATCTGTTTCTTATTTCATGTTTCATTATTTTAAAATTGTAACTGTTGCATGAAGCCGTCCAATCAGGTCGAATCAGAGCTTCTGTAATACGAAACACGTTGATCAATTCGTTCCGAACTTGCACCTTCTATGGCGGCGATACACAAAAACTTTTCGTGTTCCAATTAGTGATACGGACGGATCGCGTCAGATTGTGTTTAACACAACAAAAAAATCCCCTCTAAGACGTCGCAATAAAGTGGCACAGTAGTGCTCAGTTGGAAAACGTCCTCTGCCGTATCTCGTTAAACCGGGAAAGATTAATGAGATCTCTATTATTAAAGGAAATGAGATTTGTAAGGCAGTCACACTATTTAGTCGTATATTCGTTTGTCATGGTATGTTTGATCAGCTTATTTGTAGGAATGTTAAAGAATGTACAATGGAAGAGCTATAATATGTCCGTCTGATTTTTAATCTTCTTTTTCTCGTTGTTATAGTATCGAATATAACACGCCTTACTATTTGCCCTATTTGCATTAAAATATGACTGTTTTTTTATGAAATTAGAAGGCTTTTTACTTGGTGGTAGGGCTTTGTGCAAGCCTGTCTGGGGAGGTACCACCCACTTATCAGTTATTTTACCGCCAAATAATAGTACTCAGTATTGTTGTGTTCCGGTTTGAAGGGTGAGTGAGCCAGTTTAACCACAGGCACAAGGGACATAACATCTTAGTTCCCAAGGTTGGTGGCACATTGACTATGTAAGGAATTCATTATCTATGGGCCATATGCTCGTCCGCCAACCTATATCATAAAAAAGGTAGATCGCTCATGTATTATTGTTTTATAAAATCTATTTTACAATAGAAGTAATAAATTGAGGTTTGAATTGAGACAACATTTTTATTAATATGACTTTATTGAAAATTATACAAAACACTTGATGGGCGATGCGTTTTGTCAAATCATTTAATATAAATGATAATACATACGTATGTTGAAATATTTTTTATCCATTAATAACTTCCCCTTATTTACAAGGTACATAAATATAAACACGTCAATTTAATGATATAGATTTGTTGTTTATTTATCATAATAATTTTAGAAGAATTTATTGGTTTGAGATAACCTGTGCACTAAAATAACATTCAAAATATTAGAAAATGCGGACGATTTCTCGTAAGAGTTAAACTTAATTTAATGATTGTAGTTATTATTAATTTTACATAAAGTTAGTATATTATAAATAGGTAACATTTTATGTTATTACTATTGTAGACCTTAGGTAATAGTAAATAGAATAGCTAATTGAACGGATTCAATGAAAACAAAAATTGTCAAAAATTTTAATCTTAAACTACGCCCTCCAATCTCCTATTTCGTATGATTTAAGTGACAAAATATTTTATAATATTTAATATAAATTGTCGTAACAATTAATTTTATTTCGAAGCGTACTTTAACACTATTATATACAATGAATTTTGTACAGTACTTAATTTAATTATTAATTATATTGGATCGTGTGTATTGAAACCTGGATCGATCTACGTTACAAAAATAAATTTCATATGATTAATATTTAATATATTATTTATAATACTTACATTTTAAATACACGAGTGGATTATCTAAAGATTTAAACAGCGTAAATAAAAATCACAGCGAATCACGACTTACGACTAATTACAGTATTTTAAATTATTATAAAAAATAATCAATTATTTAAGTAAGTGGACTCATTGAAGAAAATAAATCATATCATACTTGTAACTATTCAACATTTAATTCGATTCAATAATAATTAGAATCGGTATTACCAAATTTAAGTATCGTCCTAATTAATAATTAGAAACGATTTAATGTCGAAATCCTAGTTTTTGTTATACCAACTTTCTTAGTTATATACAAATGAGCTTGAGCGTGTTAAAATTAGTTAATTATTAGCAAGCTGTTGTATTATCTCTTTAATTTTTACACCTAAGATTTTAACTTACTAATATTATTATGAAAATTCGTATTCTTTAATACATTATATAAAAGACGTATTTAAATGTAACATGCATATCATTAAATACAGAGTTTATATGTAACAATGTTTGGACTTATTATATAATAAATGCAGTGAAAAAAATTGCGTACATGTTTCGGGAAAAAAAAATTGTCGTTATAATTTATACCATGCTTATATAAAATCGTATACAATACAATAATATTATACGACTTTTAATTGTAGCGTTCAATATGTTTAGATAAAGGGTAGCACTGTTTGGGTATGATTCTCCACTGAACACGTATTGTAGTCCTAAACAACATTTCTTCGTATTGTTGTGTTTCAATTTGGAGAGTCAGTGAGTTCTTAAAGTTGGTAGAACATTTGCATAATATACAATGGTTATTATTTTTAATAGAGCCTGTTATATAGCTATGCATGTTCATCGGTAATATATATTAATATACTAAATCAATTAACAAATTTGTATGTAATTTAGTTTTGATACCTATTCTAAATGGTTATTCAAGGGTCAATCGAAAACTAAATATAATTTGAAACGGTGATTCCATTATGTAATATTTAAAGAAGTTGTCAAAATACGTTCTAAATTTGTATATAAATGGCGTTACTCAGGGTACATCATAAATATTCATATTCGGTAACCAAGAAGAAGTTTTACGCTTCGTCTCGGCTCGAAGTAAATGCGAGAATATTAGCAAATTTATGGGAAAAGATGCTCCACGAATATTCCCGTACCGACAACATGAATATTGGTACTCATGTTTTTCGACATTATTTATCTTGTTATGTAAATTTTTTGTATTGATATAACTACGTTAAATATATTAGGAGAAAGGAAATATAACTACGGAATATTAACATTTCGTCTATACATAATTAGGTATTAAGTAATCGAAGTTGGTTTAACATATACACAGCTATAGTACGACACGACTTAGATTATCATCGGCAAATTCAATAAAATCGATTACTGCCGATTTATACGACCAAGAGCAATAGCTCCCTATCGCGCCGTGCGACGCTATTCGTTGCAATAGATTATCGCGTCAGTGACGTTTCAAATTGACGAATGTATTACATGTTATTAGGTTTGTGTAAAGATCATATTCACATAAGAAATAAATATTGATATTTGGGATAGCGTTCCTTATTCGGATTTGATCGGTTTTACGAATTTCGCCGATGCTATATTTAAGTTTTGTCGTACTGTAACAGCTTAATTTGTAAGCGTTATATACAATCGGAATCTGTGAAACTGGATGTTTATAGATTTTTCAGTCCGTACAAGATTATAAGAAGTACATATGATATATACAAAGAGAGAGGTTAGTTAGAAAAACATTGATATCGTCTCATTATCACTTGTCACTAAGTCACTAAGTGTCCATCAAAGTAGTGCTTCTTCGAGCTGGTCGAAGCTATCGCACCATCAGTCGCTCTCGTAGACCGTGGAGTTGGAACTCTTTCGGCGGCTGTAGGGCGAGCTAAACTCTATCCTGGTATCTGGAAGCCAGGTGTACGCAGTGCGCTCGGATGATGCACTGAAAGTAGAAAAGTAAAATTTAATACCAGATTGGCAATTAGACAACACATAGTCAATCATACAGTTATATGGTCTTAGAAAGCAAATTTTATGCACTCGATTTATTGTTAGCAAATTACGGACGATGGAAATATTTCATATTAAAATATAGTGATTATTTAACACATATAATATGGAAATGTAATAGATACTAAATTATAACAAAAGATAACTCCGTATAAAAAGGTTAAATTTGTTCCAGCTCAACCAAAAAGGGAATGCACATACATATACAAATACTATAACTGTATACATAATGTATGGATCTATTTACTCGCAAAGGCACACATAATTTACATCTTATTCTTAATAATAAAATAGGCAGTGATGTAGTAAATTCAATAATCTAATCGATTTTAATGAAGCGTCATTAAAATCATAGAAATATAAACCAATACAGTGAAATTGGACTTGCAATTAATATACCTAAAAGAAAGTAAAACAGTCTCGTATTTATTAAGTACTAAGTGTAATAAAACCCAAAAAATACAGTCAGTTAGTTATTTATTGTGTTATACACAATATACATTTACTTTTTATTTCGATTTTTCGTGTAATGTAAGCTTTAATATTATATAAAACCTTGTTTCTAATATAAATTGTTAACTCGATAACTCTTCACATAGATGAGGTTTCGGGTAAAATTTTATCATAGAATTTGTTACAAGATATTTTTATTACAAGCGTATTAGATTACCAGTATAAGACTTCATGAATTCAACTGAAAGCTTTCAATTCGATATTTAAATTTAATTCTGCTATCCGTTCGCGATGATAGGTCAGTCTGAAACGTAAGACCAGAAATCTCTGAATTATTAAAGCAGATTTCTATGATTCGAAAATAACGGTCAGATGACCTAGTTGCTTTTCGAAAGATATTATATTTAGTTTATAATTCCAGTGAACTGAGTCTTTGTGTTGTAAATCTTGGCTTTCCTTGTTCATCAGACTGATAAAAAACTTTTGAATTTTTCTGTCAAGAAATAAATTTTCGGTAACAGTTCGAATTCAATCAGTATGTACATTCAAGTAAAGCCATTGGTTCTGACCTTGTATCCTCCGATCATGTCAGATTGTCTTTGCTCGATGCAAATGTTATCGAAAACATTTTGTGAAAACGGGAAAATTTGATTTTAGGAAGCTTCACATTTTTGTTTAATTTTTTTTGCATGTTCAAAAATATAATGAGATACAACTTTTTCAATATTCATTAGTAATATATATTAGTAATTCATTCCCGAATGATCTCACTCACTATGGAATTACTTAGGTTTTTTTGGTAACATTTCCTAAATCTCCGAAAATATTCAAATTTATGAAAATGAATGAATAAAATATTGCAAGGTATCAGTATATCCCTACCAAATAATAGATTCTTATCATCTTCTTATTAAAAATATAACTTTAGTAATAAAAGCGAATTATATTCGTTATAACATATTAGTATTTCTTTGTTTTTAATTTAGAATCTTGTCAGATAGAGGCGATGGCAAAGCTAGTGTGTGCCAGTAATTTTGTTAGCTTCTTAAATATATTAACTTGGATCTGACCCAATGTTTACGTAACAGAAATAAAATACGAAGTTCTATTGTGATTACTTTGTAAAGAAATACTATGCTATTGTCTGAAATCTTATATTTAATTATTCCCAAAGACAATATTGAAATCACCGTTCCTTGTTTCTATTTCATTATATTTACATTTATTTGGGATCACGGCTTTGTATTTTTCTTTATCATTAATTTCTATCAAATCAAATTAAATATAAGTATTTTGTTTAAATTATAGATAGATTGTTTTTTAAACGGTAATTGTTTAAATATTCACACCTGTTCTACCAAAGTGGATGCAGATTATATAATACTCTGAAAAACACTTTATGATGTATAAATAAAATTTTAACAAAAAGAAAAACCGACTTCAAACAAAACAGTATTTTAAAACAAATTAAAATGCATTAAAAAATAATAAAAATAATTGCATATTTAACATATTTTTGAGAGTCCTCATAGGTAAAATGAAATGAAAAATTTTAGACTACTTAAAAGTCGATTTACGATTATATAATGTAGTTATAGTTATTGTTATATTTGGAGCCGGTGTCAGCCACAGGCACACGCTTCAACAATCAAAAGAAAGAAGCGATACGAGCCTCTTGATTGACCCAGTATAATATCGTATAAAAGGTAATTTGTAAGAAACATTTTTTAAAGTATTCTCGTATTGTTTTTTGATAGGTATAGTATAGGGTTGGCTGACACCGACTCCAAATATAGCAATAATTATAACTACATTATATAATAGTAAATCAACTTTTAAGTAGTCTAAAATTTTTCATTTCATTTTACCTAGGAGGACTCTCAAAAATATGTTAAATATGCAATTATTTTTATTATTTTTTAATGCATTTTAATTTGTTTTAAAATACTGTTTTGTTTGAAGTCGGTTTTTCTTTTTGTTAAAATTTTATATATTTTTTGATTTTAAGTGAAGCTGATGTAGACTAACATTTTTTTCTTAATATGGATAGATTAAGCGTGACGTTTATATGAATCAGAAACTACTTCAGGGACAATTTCAAAAGAAACTTTCGAATAAAGCAAAAATAGACTTTCGAAAATGCGGCTTTAATACGTCATGCGGCATAAACTACAAGGTACCACCCTCGAATGAGCTGTAATCGACCTCAGTAAAAAAACTTTGCAAAAGAGCTATTCGTATGCTATGTCGTACATCATATGACATCACATCATATACACAAAATTTGATTAAAGACAGAAAGAAATTCTGCCCCAAATCGCACCCTAACTGTAAGCCGTTTAGGAGTTCCGTCAATACATAGTATAAAACAAAGTCGCTTTCTCTGTCCCTATATCTTTAAAACTACGCAACGGATTTTGATGCGGTTTTTTTCAATAGATAGTGTGATTCAAGGGGAAGGTTTGTGTATATAATAAATGAATAATATAGTAAAGAAACACTGACAATTTTAGAAGTTTGCAATGTGATGTCGTAAATAAACAAATTCTTTAGTATATTTAGTATCAGTATTGCACCCGTGAGAAGTCGGGGCGGGTCGCTAGTTGATTATAATATTCGATTATGACAATTACATGAACATAACCACGTTCCGGAAGGTGATTCAAATATCCAAGTAACCCATAAATAAAAGATTCGACCGAGTATTGCTAACGTGCTCCTCAGAATTGTTCCGTTCCCTCCCGTTCCCTTAATTTGTCATGGATCCTGTGCTCAGAACCTTACCAAACTTTCACCAAACTACCCTTAAAGTATATCCTTTATAATAAAAAAAAAATCATCAAAATTGGTTAACGTGATTTTGAGTTATTCACCTATTTGTCGCGCATATACATAATGCAAATTTAAGACTTATGTCGTTTTCATACGGATATCATCATCGGAAAAAAATTAAAAAAAATGGGACCCCACGGGAAGCACTACCTTTCAAACAAAAAAAAAATATCAAAATCGGTCCACCCAGTAAAAAGTTATGAGGTAACAAACATAAAAAAAAAAAAAAAAAAAAAATACAGACGAATTGATAACCTCCTCCTTTTGGAAGTCGGTTGAAAATGATTCTAGTCGTCTCAATATCTGTCGATTGCTTACCTTTTTTGATAATATGAACGTTGAATTCACGGTTATAGATAAGATTATTAGCAATTCTAGGATCGATATTATATAAATATTCTTATTGAAGCAAATATTAGGAAAATTGGTCCTATCAATTTCAAGTATTAGGCTTTATAGTCAAATTACTATACATGAAATTAAAACTGTTTTTTCAGTTCGTTACAATATTGTAGAAATTTAATCATTAATGTGTCATGTCCAAAAAAAATATAATGTCATCATTGACGTAAATTAGAAATAAAAGCGGACCTAAAATTGATTCTTGCAGATCCTTCTTGATCTGAAAGAATCTAAAAAATGTAGTAAACTTTCTGAATTTTGTCATTATTGTGTTTGAAGTAATCAATAGTTAAATCTATTACAGTTTACCTTGAAGGCCATAGTTTCTTACTTGACCAAAAGTATTAAACACAATCAATGGAATTGAAAGCTTTAGAAAGGTTACAGAACAAACCGAATGTATACTTTCTTAGGTTGTATCTGCATAGATGCTTTAAAGTTGTTACTCTTGCACCTCTTATTGCACAGCTTTAAGTATAGCTATGTGAGAATATCTATCCACTTTGAAGTAAACCTACTGACACCAGTCAATATTTTTTTGTTATATTTTATTTTATATAAATACATAGTAAAATTAATAGTCATTAGCATTAAAAATGAATTATAAAGTATATTCGGATCATCCGATACATGTTTTGTAATTCTGCTTAATAACATTTTAAATTGATTAATTCTATTTGATGTACAAAATATAATATCTCTGATTAATCACGTGTTCTTTAGTATTATTAAATTATTGTGTAAACAAAAATATTATATGCCGGGAAACGTAGAAAAATAAATTATATTGATTCAAATTAATGTTTGTGACGTCATCGTGTCCGATTTCAATCACGGCGATATTTCTCGACTCTATCTATACAGAAAGAGATTATAGTGCACAACTGTGCACAGAGAAGTACACTATTTTTCTCGAACTCGCAATCCGAAAAGACGGGATAAAGATCATGATAGAGATCAGGCCTTACGTGAACGGCTTTTCGAAGGCACGATAGTGTAATACTGTAAACTTTTCAAAGAAATACTTGTATTCAAAACTCAATATTTAAGCCTTATAATTTGCTTTCAAGAACAAAAACAACAACAGCCTGTTCCAATGCGTGTTGGTGGAATATATGTGGCAGAATTTCTATGAAATTAGACACATGCAGATTTCCTCACGACTTTTCCTTCACCCCCGAGCACGAGATGAATTATAAACACAAATTAAGCACATGATTTTCCAGTGGGTTTGTACCCACAATCATCGGTTAAGATGCACGCATTCTAACCACTGGGCCATCTCGACTCAATACGAATAATTCACTAACTAAAAACGCAATCAAAATTATTGTCAATGTGAAACATATGTATATTTGAGAAAAGAATTATGATTGACTATAGATTTTTTAAAGTAAGATAACATCTTTAGTATTAATTAGTGTATGTACTTAAAAACTCATTGCTCAAAGCACGCTTCCCTGATTGTCTATGCTTATAGCTCGAATGTCTGCAATTAACCTACTTATTTTGCCTAACAAAATGGAGTAGTGTATTTAACCGCTAATTAGTTTCAGGACAGATAGCGGTTTGAATAAATCTACCGTATTATTAATGATAATGAGTTATTTGTCTGCTGCAAATATAAGAATATTTTAAATTGTTTATTCGATTTGTATGTATCGTGTGCAAAATAGTAAATGATGAAAATAATTCACTATAGAAATACTATTTTAATCAAAAATGATGATTTATATTTCGATTTTTTTATGTCTTACTGAAAAATTCGTTTAAAAAACAGTGCCAAAACAGATAACGAACCGTTTATACTTATCCGTATTTTTATAGAATATTCAAAATCATATGGTGACTAAAATAAAACAAAATGTATTTCGTCTCCATAATAAAGGAAAACAAAAGACTGATTTCCGATCATATTTGAGAGAAGTTCTAGGAAGCTAGATAATTTTATATAAAATTTAATCACCAAAAAAATATAAAATTACGGCACCAAATAAGCCATCTCATGGTATATAGTTCGACCTTTGCTTATTGATGTAATATATATTGTGTTTATGTATATTTGGTTTAATTGCATAAATGGCAAACGAGTGGCACACCGTGTGACTTCCAATAACATCTGAAATATGAAGTATTGCTGGTGTATATCGATTCGGAAAACCCACCGTCAAAAGTTAGGTTCACAGAATGATTGTGCAAGGCAGAAAATGTCTTAAAAATTGCGCTAATTTAGATTCCTAGACATTCACGAGCTCAATCACATAAAAGCTGGGATGATATCATATAAATTAGGTTACTTGGTGTTAGACTAACTAATTGTATCACTATAGAAACAGTGATCAGTTTGTTTGAACCCACAATCTCCAGTTAAACTTCACGCATTCTAGCCATTGAACACTCTCTCAACATATGTCCAATAAAAAAGGTAAATAAATAATCAAATAACAAAAGTTGGAATACAACATAATTTAATACATATTTGTCTTTTAACCTTCTCAGTGAAAACTTTATCTGAGGCTTTCGAATAAGCTCGAGGGGGTTTTGGGGTGAAATATTGTTTTATTCATGTTGATAAGACAAAACTCTTGAATCCATTGAGCAATATTCGGTGAATAGTTATCCTTTTATCTTTTTGATCAAACATTTTTATATTTTCTTTAATAACCAATCGACAGTTGTCATTATTTACTTGACCTTGTCTTATTTATTTTTTTAAATTTGTGAATATACTTTATAAATCATTTATGTTGTCTGCTGCCTAGCTCTTTGGGTGTTCACGGGAAGTCTGGTTCAAGTGCTTAGTAATGGCAATAAAATCTTAGTTGGACAATGAAGATGGAGAAAACGGTTTTGATAACCGAAGTCAAGTCAAGTTTAAGTCAACTCAAAAAAATCGTGATATTTTTGAATTTAATATTTTATGTGTGAACTCACAATAAAAATGAGATTTCCAAGACTATATCATGTTATTGTTTTATCCAAATTCTTCAAAATGCTTGTTTTTATTTTTCATAAAATTAAAAAACATATTTCTTTTCTTGCCACTCATAATTTTTAGGACAAATTATTAATTTTCCTCTAATTAATATATAGAATTTTTATTTTTTTTTAAATATTATATGATAATAGAGTAATAATATTACTTACTATATACAAAAAATATTGTTTTACTGACAGTGCAGTACATATTTCATCTAAAATATATCCAACTTTCAACCCAAGATTTAATAGTAGCAATGTATAATAAGGCTGGTTTACGTGTACAAAGAGCCTTATTTTAAGGCGGCCAGAAGCGTTGGTACATCATTGTTTCGCATCCAATTAAAGTTCATACTATTCACTAGTTAAATTTTAACATGGCTTTCGAAACATCGCTTTTAATGGTAATCGGGAACACGATTTACATCGCCATGGGCAGCTACAATTGGAACATGTTTTGTGGACAAAACAAAGGCGTTTCTAAGCATATTGTATCATATGTAGAACGTGTATCTGTCTATACTGATATATTTGAATTAGTTATAAGGCATAATTTGTTGTTTTATTTACTTGTAACGTTTTATAAATATTTATAAATTGTTCTTTTCTAAATATGATTTTAAGCATTTTTGGTCTGTGGGTTCTATCAAGTTTACTGGTAGAAAGTGCCTAGATGTTGGTTACGCCTTTACAACCAAACAATTGATTAAGAACAATAATTGACTGTATGTTTGATATCTTATTTAATTAAGTTGATTATAACTTTAACGAAATACATATTTCAATTTATTATGATTATCGTATTGTATCGCTCAATATATACATGTTTTACTTATGTTTGACTTAAAAAAGGAAGTTCACAAAAAATAACCGTTAAATAAAATTAAGGTAGGGATTTGTGAAAATTAAATTTGATTGGTTTATTAGTGAATCGACCATTGTAAGTAGTACTATACATATGTTTAAGAAATATAAATATTATATTCAAAGTAATTTAAATGTTTTTTATAATTTCTAAGCCTTTGTGTAACGTAATTGCTGAAAATGTATGTGAAGTACTTATTAAGAAAGATTAATTATTGAATAGTATATCGATCGAATTTATAAATATATCAACACAAATACTATTAATATTTTTTGTTAGTCATTAAGTCTTGTTGTTTTATCAAAGTTTATAAATAGACGCAGAAGTAATAATTTTCGTTCATTGAATAGTTAAACCTTCGCTATAATTTCTTAAGGACTGATAGCAATTTACGGAACTATAATTGTACACCTATAACAATAGTTTCTATTTCTGCAAACCTCACTCTATAATTTCTATTTAAATAACAAAAGAACGCTTGAGTTCTCTACGTCTATAACGTAAAAAATACAAGGACTCGATGTATTTGTTCCACTTAATACCACCTACGTGCATTTGAGTAAACACAGGGTGTTTAACTTTGGTTTGAGTTGTATTCGAAGGAACAGTATGGAGGTCAACGATATTGACTCAGTTAAGGGTAAGATGGGGAACAGCAGACTCAAAAGGCGTTTAAACAAATTTATTATAAGTCATATTTTTGTCTTTGAGAATAGAAATACGAGTATTTTATCGACTAATACGAATAATGTTGATCGAATAATTTTCGAATTTCGAATGTCGACCAATACAGAGAACAAGTCTCACACTATTAGGAGGAAATGAAGGCGACGCGGGTGCCTGAGTCGCGAGTCGAGCGAAATCCAATTTGAAATAAGTGCCTTCTGAATTAATCCGGCCACTTTGAGCGGACCGGAAGAAATTTCTGGTATTTTTCACGTCTAGCAATAAAAACGAGCCCTCGACGCGGGAAAAAGATGAGTAATAGCTCACCCTGAGCTCTGTAAGGAATAATAATATTATGCTCATACGATGGAAACCTTTTTAATCCAGACCACTGGTATATTCAAAGATGGAACGTGTTGAAGAATTCGTTTCGGAGAATAAAAGTATGTTGTCCTTTCTTTGATGGTTTTTTTTCTGTTTATTATATTTTGTAAATAGAAAATATATATTAACTGAATCTTGTTTCAATATGTTCTACGAAATCTCGTAAATGTACTGGACAAAGGACTAATATCACCGACAGGATTACGTTAAAGATACTGCAATCTTTATTATATTTTGCATACAGACGGACAAAGTCTCACCACGACATTTTACTTGGTGGTAGTGCTTTGTGCAAGCCCGTCTGGGTAGGCACCACCCACTCATCAGTTATTTTACCGCCAAATAACAGTACTCACTATTGTTGTGATCCGGATTGAAGGGTGAGTGAGCCAGTGTAACTACAGGCACAAGGTACATAACACCTTAGTTCCCAAGGTTGGTGGCACATTGGCGATGTAAGGAATAGTTAATTTTTCTTACAGCGTCATTGACTATGGGTGATGGTGACCACTTACTATCAGGTAGCCCGTATGTACTTCCGCCAACCTATACCATAAAATAAATAAATGATAATTACATAAACACACCATGAAACAAATCCTGTGTGTATTTGATTGCATGATCCAAATTCTGTAACAGGCAAGAGTGCTCATCGAATATTAAATGTTGTTGGTAATTTGTTAAATTTACTTTAAAACTAGAGAATCTGATTTAATATTGGAATGCGTAGCGAAATCAAGAGCCTTCGTCTTTATACTAGGAAAATTAATCACAGAAATATACTTCCTATTGAAAAAACTCACGTACAAAATTAAAAAAACAATCTTATATATTATAGTATATTGGCTTCATTTGATTTGATTATTTTTGATAGATAAATCATTAAAGTCATACTTAAGACCAGATATGAAAAATTGTTGATGGTATTTTTTTTTAAGATGCGCACGCACAGAATGACTAGATCTATATGATATCACTCGTAATGGACAAATTAACATCTTACATTATTTTACAATGTTTATTTTATTACTGAATTGTGAATTTACATTTATAAAAATTATTTTATTGTAATTAAATATTTTCATACAATTGCAAACTATTTTTTGTTATTAATTTTATTTAAAATGATGCTGCGTGTAACAGTTGTCTTTTAGTATAATATGTAATTAATATTGTTATCAAGGCTGTCATTTTTATTTGACTTTAATCGTGTTATCAAATGTTGACTGTGTTGTCTTAATAGTTAATAAATAAATATACCCAAAACGATTTGAGTTCTATAGGCTTTCGCTAAAATTCAATAAATATGTACGACGTCTATCATAAATTTATTTTGACGCTAGGAAGTTACTTATGAATCGCAATTAAATGTTAATGACTGTGCAGTGCCCTGTAATTTAAGGATAAAGTAATTCGGCTTCGGGAACTTATGTAATTAACATTCAGTTGAAAATTGTTGGCAACTCGTCGTAGGCTATTAATTGAATAACTTGAGTGTAACTGTATTTAATACTTGTGTTAGGTATGTATCGAATATTCAAGACTACGAAACCGCCCGAGTTTAAAGCTGATACTAAACATGTAGTAAAGGGTTATATTGATCTATTCATACGATACAAACGTCACTCAATCGTTTTGCCTTCCTGAAACCAGTCCAATTATACTTGAACTTTATGGTATGATATTAAAGTTCAAATTGACTTGTAATTATATTATTTCGAATGGTTTGAATGGGAGTATAGAAAAGAGTTGTTTTTGAGATTTTTTCAGACAGCCATCCTCGTACTTCAAGTAATATTCTTAAAAAATAATAAGCGATTCTGTTCAACTGTTTTCGAGATTGGCGCATAGCAACACATTCAGTGATTCATTTATATATTTTCGATTATTTCAACTTGGTCAGTCAAAGGGCTTTGATCTTTATTCCTGGTAAGGAAGTGGATCACATCGGCTGCAATTAAGAAGTAGTAATACGTATTGGTTGGTGGATTTGTTGGTGTTGCACCAACCCGCATTGGAACAGCCTGTAAATGTTCCAAACCATCTCCTCAAAGGGAGAGGAGGCTTTAGTCCAGCTGTGAGAAATGAACAGGCTGTTGTTGTGTATGTTGGATATGTTGAGTTAAGATATTACTGGGTTGAGTATGAATTTTTAAATGGTGATAACTTTACAATTAATATAGTTCTATCAAATGCTTGTAAAAGCCTACTTAAATAATAAATGGAATTAATATATTTTTGTGTTTTATTTTGGGAGCTAAGCTCTCGTTAAGCACGTTAAAACGGCACGGCATTATAATTTGTATATTCCTTTATTTAGTAATGTAAATAAGTAATATAATTAGTTAATTTTTCGTCAATAAGTCAGATACTTATTTATGTTTTGAAATCTTTTATACCTTGCTGTAATTCGCATACTAAAATTTCTTAAACAACCTTATACAATTACCAATAGTATACCTTTGTGTATGCCCGTTTGACACTCAACAATTATTCTTCAGTTAATATTCGACAGGAGCACAGTAATGGCCGAGTTCCAGTGTGCAGACACAAGGGACATAACAACTCAGATCCTTTGTCAGGACATTCATGTAAAAATAGGTTTATTTTTTTCTAGTGACTGTGTTTATAAAAAAAGGTAGTCGGCTAACGATTGTAAGGTAATGAACGAGGCCGGTTTTCTAGCATACTTTCGTTAAATACATTGGAATATTTGAATGAAAGTATCAAATTTTAAACATAATAATTGTCACAATTTTTACGTTTGTTATCTTGAGGTTACTCAGAATTACATTGTTCTGTTCTTTAAGGAATTATTAATAATTTTACCAAGAACTTTTTTTTGTGATATTATTTTTGGACAAACTGAAAACAGGATCAGAATTGCGATTCAACGGGGAAATGCTGCTAGCATTCTTGCCACCATTCCACGCGATCAAGATTTATACAGTAACTAGTTTTAGTTCATATTTGTATATATTTAAGCATTAATTCTTATGTTAATAAAATTTCTTAATTCATAAAAAAAAACAATAAATTAAAAATGCTGACAATATCTTTGAATTCTAATCCTTTAGTCGAAAAATGTTTAAGTATTAAATTTAAATAACCATTAAATATATATAATAGAAGTCCCTAATAGATACGTATACCTTAATATTGTTAGTAAACTTCCTTTTGTGAACTTAACAGTTTCTTGAAGTAGTTCATAATAACTCTAATTGGCAATTTGAACTGTAAGTAAGCTAACAACTGTCAGAATTGTTGTATTGGTTCGTGTTGGTAGACAACTAAAGGGATAGAATATGAATTACATCAAAATGTTACAATGTAATGAATATTAATGTTATGTAATGTAAGGATAAGCGTGTAAGGCTAATTTTTCAACTCCGCAAAGGTAATATAAAAAAAATGTAATAAATAAATAAATATTTGACAACATCACATTCATTACTCTGATCCCAATGTAAGTAGCTAAAGCACTTGTGTTATGGAAAATCAGAATTAACGACGGCACCACGAACACGCAGACCCAAGACAACATAGAAAACTAATGAACTTTATTTTTGCATCGACTAGGCCGGGAATAGAACACATGAAAATCGTCTTATATATTGTTAAAAGATATTAAAAAAAGTATCGACTTAAATGGTCAAACAGTGTTGATATATTTATTAGTATTTAATACTAACAGATATAAATTTTGATTTTTATATATGTCACAAACTTTACATAGTTGTCGATATCGATAGTGTAAATTGGAACTCATTAAAAAAAAAATTAACAATTATAACAAGTCCTTATTTGATGATCATCTATTAAATCTGTACTTACTAATGGAAAGTAGCTAGTATTAACTCTGTATGTCTCTTTGTTGCTTTTTGAAGAACTAACCAATAAACCGTATTTGACGTTATTAAGTATGAAGCTAAACTTCAAGGAATGTCATAAGATTAATTTTTATTAGTAACATTTGATAACTAACGCGAGCTAGTACGAAGGTGACACCTAGCAATGAATAATGATTTTAATTAAAGCAAATTAAACAATAAATGTACGCAACTTTATTTACGATTTTAATTTCAGTTTTAAAATATTTAAATTCAAATATACCATTGATGGTATTTCCAACACCGTTACAGTTCTACAGTAGAAGCACCTGCTACACTTAAAGTTCAAATTAGATCAGTTAACAGTGTCTTAGCGCCTCTGAACATTTATGACCATACATAACCAAGGATTATTGAGTTACAATCTCTTTATTTCAATTGACAGGCCCTTACTTCAAGATTAAATTATTTAATTCCTATACAAATTTACATAAGAGAACAAATTTGTTTTTAATGTTCGATATTTGAATTTCTGATATAAATATAAAAATTGTATTTATTGATGACAGTGTTGACGTTTGAAAAAAATATATTTGCATTTTTTTTTATTATTATTTATTACGTGATTCTTTGTACGTTGGACTTAAAAATTCTAATAATATATAATTTTTTCCATGCTAATGGGAGCTTAATTATAATTAGCTTCTGATGAAAATCGTATATTCATCTCATGGTTAAAATAAATTAAAGCATACAGATAAGAAGTGTCGTCACTATGGTAATTAATCGTCACCGACTGATTTATAAACGTGTGTATTTCGATAGATAATTTAAAAAAAATAGACTCTTCAATATCATTAAAAGTATTCTGGAATTCATAATTTATCATTCATTACGTCAAATAAAATTATGTATATTTATATATTTCAAACTTCTTTATCGAAAATGTATTTGTCAATAATATCCCTATTGTTTATGTGTTTTGTTACACTTGAAATTACATTTAAATAACAATCTATTAATTCCTATTTTTTTAAGTAATTACTTGTTATTATTAGGTTAGACTTTTTAGTATCAAATGATTGTGTATTATATAATACTGTATTGCTACGATCGGTGTACATAATAGTTTGCTAGTAGCGGCACAAATTATGTGTTTAGTTAGACAACAGGTAGTCATAAAACGAAGAAATCAAGCATACGACTGCGGTGGCATAAGGCGGCGAGAATTCTCTAAACAAACACTAGCGCAGCGGTCAAAATGGAAGCTCTATTGTGTTAGAATGTATTCATTTGTATGGAAAACCTAATATTGACTGTACGGAACTTGTTTCGTACGTAAATATTGAGGCGGACCAGCGATGAGGCTACCTCATGATTATGACTCACTATTTTATTAAACCTTCACAAAATTTTACTGTGTGAATCGTTATTATTATTATTCGTACATAAGTAGTAATGCCACAGCAACGAAATATAGAATTCAGGGAATGCGAAAAGGTTGCCTATTCCTAATAAAACAATTCGAATAGGAATAGAAATAAATAAATCTTAGATTAATGCATTTCGTGCGATTTGATAATACCTCGGATTTATTGTGCACTACTAAGAGTTTATACTTAATATAATATATTTATTTATAATATAACACTATTTCACTTGATTTCTTATATATCCTTAAATTTTGATTATAGTTTTGTCGACATCCAAAACGACTTTTTTCACCCCGATCAAAATCCATCACTTATCTTAAGACGTTGGTTATAACTTTTAATATATTGAAGATAATAAAATTTATTCGGCTTAAATGAAATGTAAAACATTTAATTGGTCGTGCATGACAAAATGATAATAACATTAGGTTTTGGATTTCGTCGTAGCGTGAAGAAACATAAATAAAATCATTAACTGACTATAAAATTTACGATGTCGGCGCCTATCTATATTCATTCGATATTCTATACAAGCTCTTTGATTTAATTACTTGAAAGTAGAAGATATATTTTTTTTTTTGAGACGATTCGAATTTTAAAATTTATTTATCTTAGTAACGATAATCCGTTCTTTATATTGGTGGGTTGGATTTTAGTAGAGATTTGTGCATCTGGGTAGGTAGCTACTGATCATTACATTATACCGCTAAACAGAAATACTAAGTATTGTTTGAAAATTACGAGGGATATCTCGTCAGAGTTACCAAGGTTGGTGAAGCATTGGTGTTGGAAGAATTGGTTGATGTTTCTGATAGCACCAACGATTGTGACATTTTTTAAACAGATACATAGGTTACTTAAAGGGCTCTGTCATCCAGTAATTTTCGTACGATATTCTTAACTTAAAAAAAAACAGTGTAACTGAAAAAGCGTCACTAAGATTCGTATATATATTTAGGTCATGTCTTGTGGGAGGTTAGCTCGTGTAAAGAAAATGATTGAAACAAATCTGCATAATTGACAACAATTTTGCTTTTTCGAAATTTAATTCAGTATAATTTGTGACCTATAGCGCTTTTAGCGCTACTTTCAAAGCGCTACTTATATTTACAAAAGATCTAATAAAAATTAAGTCATTTCAGAAATGTATTTAATTCTTCTGGTCTTATAAAATGAATATTAAACTTATTTTTAAGGAAGTTAAATCTGTTTTTCGCTTGAAATAAAGTAGGACGTAAAGAAAATAAATGTTTCACTCAAACCACTCAGACATTTTAATAACACTCAATCTTCGTAATAAAATATAGCGAAAAGGCCTTGATTCGAGGAAGTTGTTTGGTACGAATTGAAATACTTAGTGAAGCCTATGTTTTGTTATATGTATCTGAAAAATTTATTAGTCCGTCTTAATGGACGATTGTAAAGTTTTGGTACTATAAGTAATATATATGAATATGTGATGAACATGACGTAAAATTGAATGATTTTGAGACTAGCAAACTGCTAACGTATAGAGTACAAGGGTGTAGATATAATTGCTCTGTAATGTATATCTATTCGCTGAAACTCATTGGAACCAAGTATTGCGTTGCTTAATATGCGACTACGATTAAAAAACGGCGAGAGTTACACGGCTTTTATACAAAGACACAAATTAAATTAGAAAGTATTGTATAGTTTATAATGAATGAATTACTATTATAAACGATATAGTATATAAATAATAAAACTGACAAAAGAAAAATAATACCCGCTGAGTTTCTTTCGCCGGTTATTCTTAGGTCAGGGTGTTTCCTTTTCCGAACCGGTGGTAGCGTTTAATTTTGACAGGTATTTTCTTTTTCGGAAGAGTGGTAATGTTTATTTTGACTATCAATAAGTAAGTGCAATGCTTCTATATTGAATAAAGGAATATATGAGTTTGAGTTAAATTTTGACCCGTAATATACCTACATACCTGTTGCTGAAAAATCAATTATTATTTTTTTTTAATTTCCTTTAAATTCATCTTTTTTTTGATATACTATTCACCATAATTAGATCAAAATAATTACTCACTATTATTTTTTTTCTATTAGATATAATAATGTTAATACCTTTAGCTATTTTTTTTTCTTAAACACCATGCCATTTAAATCTCTTTTATTTCCATGCTATGTACACTATTTTAATCTCATTTTAAGAAAGAGTGTTTTACTTGAATGAATTTTAAAGTAGGATTTTGAACATACCTTAATCATTTCGGATATCCGTCATTTGCTATGTCGTGTTAATCACGAGTTAAACTTCGGTAACTGACAACTCCGGTGGTCTCTAATTATCATGCGACGAACATATAAACAATAAAACAGGTCTCTCATAAGAAT
Organism: Vanessa cardui; assembly: GCF_905220365.1. Classification (NCBI taxonomy): domain Eukaryota; kingdom Metazoa; phylum Arthropoda; class Insecta; order Lepidoptera; family Nymphalidae; genus Vanessa; species Vanessa cardui. Next base: position 13,657,699 of record NC_061125.1, on the reverse strand, counting down.
TTATGATCAAATAACAATTTTTGTATATTTTTCCTTTTGATCATTGATACAAAAATGCGTTGGAGTTAAAGAATTTCCTTTCTTTGAAATTAATAGAACAAATTAACTATTTTTTTTAATATCATTCCGTAATACTTATAGACTATAGTCTGACAGTTTCTATTACAAATTTGATTTTAACATTTTACTAACTAATTATTTAATTCATCATTCATCGTAGTATCTGTTAATCAAATTAAGGTACCTACCTTAAAAATAATCTAATAAAGATATTTTTTATTGAAATAATTAATTATATAATAAATAAATGAAGTAATTTTCAAAAAGAATCGAAGGTGGTCCTTGTCTATGATGATGATAATTTTGAAAATAGAATCGTGCAAGTTAATAACAGGGAATTACTTTGAAATATGCTTTCCCCACGCAATCTAGAAACGGACAATGTCTATACTAGTTTACTCAGAAACGGCCTATAATATGGCCTATGGAATGATTTAGACTCATTACAATACTCAATAGTGTTATGGCCAAAGTTGACCAGTTACCATCACGTAGTTCGTACCATTAATACTTATACTATTAATGCTAAAATTACTAATAAACCTTCGCCCCTAAGCCAGAACAGTGATTACACCTTGGGAACGCAGTGGGAACTGTTTGATAATAGTGTAACAGTTAATTAAGAGATATGATTAACGCGTTATAAAATCCTATTCGTCCAATCAACCCCTCTGAATAGTACGCAAGACCGGGTATTGATAGGGTTCATAATAACATTGTTTGGGCGTAACTGATCGCTATGGTTACTTTCGGATACAATTCGCAATTTGAATTGTGCTCAATACAATATTATCTTACTTGTACTTTTTAAATTGTGATTCTAATTTCATATAAAAGTTTTTATATCAAAAATTTTAGTAATGTATTTGAAATGATAGATATGACGAAACTATAACACAATAAAATATTATTTACATAATAAATTGTTTTAATCACAGTCTCAAAATCAAAATATAGATCCTACCGAGAAGAATCGGCAAGTCTTATGTTAGTATTAAATATTATAGGTAGTACTCAATAACTCCAACCATCTTGTGGTTGGAGTTATTGAGTACTCCAGAATGGCTGAATAGATACGATAATTTTACACATTGATAGACTTATAGTATGGAATAGCGCAATGGTTAGTTTTCATGATATAGAAATAATAATAACCTCTTTGCACACAAAACTTTTTAAAGTAAAAGAAAATATAAATTTAGGCTTAAGTATTGGTTTAATTAAATTCGATATATGTATTTAAGTAATTATTATTACAAGCACTGTTTTGATTAAATTACTTATTTTTGTAAGGCTCTTCGTTGTTGTTTATAATTATATTATCAACTAGTATTTGTAATTTAAAAGTACCTGTATTATGGTTATAAGACAATTATGATAATCATGATATTAAACCTACTTGCAACAACCTCCTTTATATCGACGTATCTCTATAAAAATAATTTACATAAATGCACGGTAATAAGAAACCATTACGTTATTCGAAAACCACATACAAAATTACTCTAATTTCTAACAAGAACTAAACGGTAAAGTAAATTTGTTTGTTTTACGAGTGATGTGCTTAACCGGTAAACCGTATTTATTCGAAATTTAATTTCGATTAAAGCTAGATTTATTACTGGGAACGAGTTACTCAACTGGTAAACAAATGTTTTTAAGCCGTTAATATTACCATTCTGTGGATTTGATTGAATCCGCAAATAGCTTCCCATGGTTACGAATGTAGTGATGTTATCGTAATTGTGAATGTAATATCGATAACTATACCGTATAAACATGTAAAATTTTCTTACATCTATCTATATTTTACATGTACGATTATACTACACTATTTTGTATGATAATGGCGTGCCTCATAAAATCATCTCATTATGCAGTGTTGGTAAACGCCATGCCAATCTCTTATGCTGTCTGTGATCCCTGTCTTTCATTGGTCTCTATTCATTTGTTTGTATGTATTTTATAATAATCATATCTTAGGTAGATATGATTATTATGAAATACTCCTCACTTAATATTATTATTTACAAACCCTCATTTTTTATATACTAGACTAATATTATAAATGCGAAAGTAAGTCTGTTTGTCTGTTAGTCTTTCACCATAAAACCACTGAACCAAATTTGATGATACTGATTTATTTATTCGATGAGCTTAAACCTCAGGGGAGTTCAGGGGTAATTTTTTGTATAAGACAATTTTTGTACCTAACACCTGACTACCGGTCCCGAATACGAGAGCGAGTCCGAGGGGGGCAATAGTTTTTTATATCTTAATTTTCCTAAGATGTAAGTTCTTTATGTAATCATACATTTTGATGTTTGACAATGACTTTTAAAACTTGAATATGATGTGGTTTTTCATTGCAATATACATCGACTTTTATTGATCTTCAACTAACGGCATCAACTTAAAAAGCATTGGAACTGATAGCCGGAACTATAATACAAACACTAAATATGTCATTATTTACCATTAAAAATAAATATCGATAAAATTATAAAACACAAATATAAACATTTCTCATCACTAGAGAGGAAATGACATAGTGTGTGATATGCGGAAACGTATTTAATGAAACGCGAGGGTGCGCGTTGCGTGGCCCGCACTAACACGCACACAACCACACAACAATACATATGTATGTAGGTACGCAGCTGTGTGCTGAAACGATTAATAAAGATAGAGCACGTTAATTTCACAGTTCATGTTTTTTAATAGATTCGATTCTGGATTGGTTGTAATCGATAATATGTATAATAAATCATAGTTACGAAATCTAATCAAGACGATTTTGTCAATATATAATAATAATAATATTGAACTCGAATTGGTCATGGGATTCTTTTAACCTATCAATGGCCTAGTTTCATCAGATTAATCAAATCTTTCACTTTTGAATCGTCAAGAAACCGGCAAGAAACTCAGTAGTTTATGAATATTTAAAAATTAACTCAATCGTTCGAAAATATTGTAATGTTATTCGAATTTCATACTATTAAGTATCTTAAGATCGATCATTACCTTTTCTCCTTTTATTACATTACATAAAATACTAATCTTGCTTGGTCATTGGAGCATTCTAGTGGATTAAATTCGAATTTTTTTCGAAAGAAAAGAGACCTTCCCAGCTATGGGATACTATGTGGATTACTAACTGTTACCTTATAACAATTTACAGTAAAATTATCAAACAGTTGTACATAAATACCCACCGACCGGAATTCCCAATTGTCGCCGAAGTAAATTGCAATAATATTAAACCAAATTGTCGTCCTGTTTCTTTATCATATGGTGAAATCGCTTTACGAAGTAATTATAATACGGGACAATAGTTAAGGGGCTTATTAAGGAATATAGTTACATTTTGTTAAACTGCCCCGGGCGAAACCAATAATTTGGGGCCAACCCCAGGAGGCTAGTCGAATAATCTACATCGATTTACATGCTGTGATTTACCCTTGAATTGTATTTTTGACTTTAGCTAGCCAATTATGAATAATATTGGGCAGCTGGTGTGAAAATTGCTATATCAAAAGAGTGTTCAAATTACTCTCAATAAAATTTTTATTTGGTATTTTATTTATTATTATTTGCAGTTCAATTTATTTCATAATAGGTTCTGCTTGGATTCAGTCTTCTAGTAAATTAAAAAAAATATATAGTGTGATTAAAAAATCGCGAAAAATGTACTTGATTGTTGCAGTATGAGATTGTTTTTAGATTAACTAGGAAAGTATTTATGTGTATTGTATCTGTGTTGAAGAAAATTCTTATCATTTAATCATAAATAATGCCTCTAACTCATTTAAACGAGGTCGTGAGAAACATAAACAAACATTATGATTCCCAACCCCATGAATACGATCTAATGATGCTTTTCGGTCGTCAATAAAACATAATTCGTAAAAAAAAGATCGCAATAAACAGTGAACTGCAGCGAAATATTAATGTAATAAATAACGGTACACCCCGAATTTCACGATACACGACGCACGCTCGGCTAAATACGTACAACCCTACATTTAAATTTGACATTCAATTCATTGTATTAAATAAAATGTACGCTGCGAATATTATTTATTATGACCCCGCATGTGTCTCCGTTTGGTTAAAAAACACAATGAGACATTCGAGATTATTACATCTTGCCACGTTTAATTGTACACAATGGTTTAACAACAAAAGCTGTAACATTCGTAACAGTTGCAACCAATTCATTCAGATGCGACGTCGATAAGAGAATGGTCCTGTTCGTTGCGGCCACGGTTTTCCATACAACGATTTGAATGATAATGCCTGATAACTTCAGCGTGAATACACGAAGATATATTAATCTAGTCGGGGTTAAATTGTTATTAAAACTATGATTAATGGACGGCGTTAATGGCCCCCAGATTAAGGAGCGGGCACGCAATGTTTAAAATTGTTGGTCTACGGACGAGCCGTGACATTGAGTACAAATTTATCTTCATCATCGAAGCGTTAGTTTCGATTATAAGACTATAACTGGGTTACTACTTATCATACTTGATGCTCTGTGTTAAATTGAGGAATTCCGGTCCTACAAAAATGTAATTTACGAACGCCTTGTTGCTAACAAAGACGTCTGGATGTTTTATATATATATCTGTATAAAGTAGATTTGTACATTATATGTTTATTAAAAATTTCATTATGATTTTTGACGATCAATTTCAGAGTCTTTGGTGACTACATCTGAATTACATCTAAATTTTGGCTGGTTAATAAAAGTTCTTACACAAGTTAATAAAACAATAATTGTTACTCGATCTGCGGTTATTAAAAGTTTCATGTGAGATTTGTAGAGTAATGAGTTTTTATTTACTGGAGTCAAAATTATTTCTACGATTGTAACATTGTGTTGCATAAATAAATTCCAATTTGATTGAGTGAAGATGAAATTTCCAAGAAATTGTTACTTAGATCATCGCACATATTTTATATAGCGACCTTATATAATATGTATAGTTTGCATTTAATCAAAATATCTGATTCATTTTTATTTATTCTTTGTCTCTTATACGCGCTATTATCCATTTCACTTTACAAAATTATATTGAATGCAATGTAATCATCGGTTTGTGGATTGATAAAAAACTTCTACAGTTGATTCTATTTCTGTCAACAAAATGGCTTCTCCCCTTTTCATTGTTAAGTGTTGTATTGACTAATATCACTTATTTATTAACGATAATTTAAAATAAAAATCAATTTTATAATATAATCTCGCTGTTTTGTAAGAAATTGTTAAAATACCTTACGGCGACAATATTTATGGTCAATGGTAACTAGTTAGCACGAGATGACCTATTGGTCGCTAAAAATTCTACCTTTTTATTCATCTGGAAGAGAGTGTCTAAGATTTCAAATAATAACATATAAAGCTTTGTAGCATTAAATAAATCAGACAGTCTTAGAGCAAAATGTTAACGATTAAATATATACCTATTATGTATTCATGAAGATCCCCTAAGGATATACCCCTCATAGAATGTCTAATGTGGTAATCTTGATACATATAACGCAAAATTAAATGTAAGCAACAAATTACAAAACAAACGGCGTACATATCCAAGATGAAAGTGTACATAGATTACAAACATTTATGTAAACATAACAAAACATGTATTAACTCGCTATTAAACTGAGTTTCATTCAAGTTTAACCGCTTGACGGTTTATAAACAGAATTATCCGCTTCTATTGCCCGGGGAGTCGGTTCGATATTGATAAACAAACTTATATCGGCGTAAAGTAAATACGGTAATAAATTGTACAGAGTTCGCGATGCAGGAAGTTATGTATGAAATCAAAATTTTCATCTCCTTTGCGTGACGTGTTTTACTTTCGATATCAAATATTTGTATTGATAAAATGATTTGCTTAAATTATGTTCGAACTTTTGAAGCTTATGAATATTTCTTATATTTAATAATATAATGTACATGTAAGTATTAGGTATAATATTGTTCTGACCTATTTTAGTATTCAATGTTATTTTGATGGTTTGGGTGTTAGTATTACATAGTTACAATTTGCTTATACATATTTATATATTTACTGTAGTTTATTACTTTTTTAAATTATTAAGAAGACATTATTATTGTTATATTTTAACAAAAACCTTATATATATAACTATATATTAAACCTATATATTAAAAAAAAATATTTAGCATAGGGATATAACAGAGAAAGCGACTTTGTTTTATACTATGTAGTGTTGTTTTATACTATGTAGTGATAAAGGACAAACAAATGGCCACCTGATGGTAAATAATCACCACTACCCATATATATTGGCGGTATAAGAAATATAGATGTATATAAGAATTCAAAGTGAAAACAACAAACATTTGAATCATAAATAAATATTTTAACAAAAAGACTTCAAACAAAACACAATTTTAAAACAAATAAATAAGCACTAAAAAGTAATATAGTAAATAATTGCGTATTCAACATATTTTTTTCAGTCCTCCTAAGTAAAATGAAATGAAAAATATTAAACTTTTTAAACGTCGATTTATGATTATAAAACGTAGTTATAGTTTTTGTTATATTTGGAGCCGTAACGTAGTTATAGTTATTGTTAGATTGGATATAAAAATAAAAAAAATACAGACGAATTGATAACCTCGTCCTTTTTGAAGTCGGCTGAAAACTAGCACTACTATTAAAGTATTATCTACGAAAATATTCGAAACTCACCGCAGTACACGAGTTTTTTCAGAATGTAATATGCGACATTAACTATACTAATTATAAAATGTATTAGATACATGTATTAAAATGTCCCGGCTGTCAACATTTCACGCGTGAGATACGAAATGAATAACAGAATAGCACTGCTGATCTTTCACGTACTTAATTAATGTTTATGTAAGGTTGAACATCGTGAGGAAACCTACATGTATCGGATGATATTCTGCTGACTTTGCGAAAAGCATGTGAAACTGTAGGACAATTGGCTTAAAAATAGCTATATAATAAATTGAAAGCAAATTCAGAACTTATTTATATGATAATAACTCTTACAAAGAATACATTAATGTAATCAATTTATACGAAAACGATCGGTTACTCGTAACGCACCAACCACATTAAATGAGTCGAAACGAAATCCATCGAACGGGTTTTATTGGCATACAGTATGTTAATATTGCAACTTGCTTCCATTGAAGCGTTTTTAATGTTACAACTTGCTTCAGTCGAAAAAAAAGTATTTTTTTTTTCATGTTGGGCAACATCCCATACATTACTCTGATTCCAACGTAACTAGCTAAAGCACTTGTGTTATGGAAAATCAGAAGTAAAAACGGCACCGCAAACACCCTAGTATTTGTTGTTTGCGGTGCCGTTTTTTGCGGCGATATAGAAAACTAATGAATTCTTTCTACATCGACTCGGCCGGGAATCGAACCCGGGACTCAGAGTTGCGTGCCCATGAAAACCGGTGAACACACTACTCGATCACGGTCGTCGTATTGCACCGTGACGAATGAAATATCGATAATAAAATTAGCATAATCAATAATCGAGTCATTGATGCACCCCTCTAAATAGCGCTACTTATTACTAAAGTTTATTGGCAAAGTTCCATACGAGTTTACATACGTAGTTTAAATACACAAAATTGATATTAAGTATTATTTCATGCAAATTATCGACAATAATGGCAATTATTTTTGATTTAATCTATGTAAACTTGGTTAGTTTTTGCCTCAATTACTGATACAACTACGGTCGTGAACAGCAAACGACTGCCATAATTTTTATATGTATGGATTTTAATTATGTTTATGGATAATGAAATGTATGACGTGTTTATTACTGTTTGTATTAATACGTGTATGCAATTTATTTTTATTTGATAGGCGTAAATTAAATTAAATGAACCAAAATGAACGAGTGGTTGGAATCTGTTGGATCGATACGTGTTTCAATTCAAATACATATGTTCAACAAAACGTATTAGTGCATCAAGAGTACCACACACACTCAAGGAAATGACAACTAATTCCGATGTGCTTTTTACAGGATAATACTTTCTTTTGAGAGGGTAAAAAAGTCTCTTATAATTTATCTTGTGCTCAGTGGTGAAGGAAAACATCGTGAGCAAACTTACATGTGTCTAATTTTTAACGAAATTTGGCCACATATGTATCCACGAACCTGCATTGGAGCAGTGTGGTGGAATATGCTCCAAACCTCTCCAAAAGGGAGAAGTCTTAGCCCAGCTGTGGGAATTTTACAGGATGATGATTATGATTATGACATTATTCGGTACATTGGAGCATTAGTAGTAATTAATATAATTTTATCAATATTATCGTGTTTTAAAGGGAAAGGAGAGAGAATGAGAGTCGAGATGGCCCAGTGGTTAGAACGCGTGCATCTTAATCGATGATTGCGGGTTCAAACCCAGGCGAGCACCGCTGATTCATGTGCTTAATTTGTCTTTATAATTCATCTCGTGCTCAGCGGTGAAGGAAAACATCGTGAGGAAACCTGCATGTGACAAATTTCATAGAAATTCTGCCACATGTGTATTCCACCAACCCGCATTGGAACAGCTTGGTGGAAAATGTTCCAAACCTACTCCTCGAAGGGAGAGGAGGCCTTTAGCCCAGCAGTGGGAATTTACAGGCTGTTGTAAAGAGAAAGGAGGTCTTAATCCAGCAGTAGGAAATTGACAGGCTGTCAATGTACCAGCAAATTAAACTATATTACATAAACTACACGTATATGATTTATATAGTATACACAATTATGTACTGAGATATAAATACCTTACAATGCTATTAATTGAAGACGTTCTGTCCTTTGTGTTTATAATATGCTTTACTCATATTTCAAACCGGAAAACTTAGATGGTAGAATAATTAATGAGCGGGTGGTGGTGCATGCACAATGCGGATAAATGAATACAGGGCGGTCGACGTCCTTATATACTCGATGGAGGACGTTTCAATATGAAACAATCATTTTATAGTGAATTTATTTTTATATGAATCCTTTTTATAAAATAAGAGTTCATATTTTATATATTTAAAAGAAGTTTTTTGTTTTTGCATTTTATTTTTTTGTGGTTCGATTGATTTCCGTTATATTTATGGTATTGGTGGCAAATGAGAAAGTGGTTCAGCTAATCGAAAGTGACTACCACCGCCCATGGATCTACACCACTGGGGGGCTTGCAGGTACGTTACCAGCCGCTAAGGAAGGTGTACGCTCTTTACTTGAAGGTCTCACGTAACTGTCATTGTTGTCATATAGCTAACTCAAATGTAATCATTATCATCAACTCACATCAACTCCATTGCTGGACAAAGCCTCTCCCCTAGCACAGCGCTAATTATGATCTTCATCTCTCCTCCTTCAATACATGCAAGTTGCTTTACAAATTTTAACTTTATTAATTGATGTCGTGTAATGTGGAGATGCCCTATACTAAAAGTCATAGGTATATAATATATGTATCAAAATGAATACTTATTCATTGCAAAAGTTTTTAAGTGTAGTTATAATGTATAAACTTTAAATCGAGTAATTATGATTAACAAATCAATAGCTATATTTAAAAATAGAATCGTATTCGAATGCGAAAAAATCATATCAAGAATACGCCTCTAAGGAGGTTCGTTGAAAAAAGGTCAAATTTTCTGAAGACGAATAAGTCTGTTTTTACAAAAAGAAATATTTACAAAAAAAAAAAAAATTCAGTCGAATACATGAAAATTTTTAAATAAATCCCATGCGTGTTACGCGTCACGGATATTGTGTTTGCGAACAAAGACAATATTGACGATATTCAAAGCTTTGTGGAGCCGGCTTAATTCCAGTTCATCGGGGCGAATCTGTCGTACTGATGTTACTTGACAAACCAGTCCGTGTTATTGTTTAAAACAATATACCTTGCAAATACTATACGTTGATTTGACATGAATAACAGTATCGGGTTATACCTCATTTGAGCGATAATATTGTGTAATCTATCGCCTTACCTAGCTAAGGATAGATGGAGATTGGAATATTAAAATTTGGAAGCAGGGATGATGCTGCACTAAACAATGTTTTACTAGAGTCTTAGTGCAAGCCTATCTGAGTAAGTATATCAGATGTTCTGTAGCCAAACTACAGTATTGTTTTGTTCCGGTTTAAATGGTGAGTTAGCCAGTGTAATGCGATGTAAAGAATATTTCTTAGAGCGCCATTGTTTATGGTGTGTCAGTATTTTAAAAGCCTAATGATTATATTTTTTGTTTTTTAAAAACAACAATAATTCTATTATGACTAAATTTGTCAGTTAAATATTTCTTACATTGCTAATACGCCACCAACCTTCGAAACTATGATATTCTCTTTCGCCTCTAATAACATTGGCACACTCACCCATCAAACTGGAACACAACCATACCGTGTACTACTGTTTGGCAGTAGAATATCTTAGGAATGATTGCTAACTACCCAGATAGATTTGAACAAAGACCTACTTACTACCAATTAGGTTTTGGTATCGTGTTCGAAAAATCGAATTTCACATTATACCGCTTTGGAATCCGATTTTTAATTTAAATATACTTAAATAATCTTATTTACAATAAATTATATAAACAGCTATGCTATAGCATGTTAGTTAAAAGTTTTGCTTATATTGACCAATTTATAGTAATTATAACGATCAATATTTGCTTTTTTCATCACCAACATCAATAGTTTGTGTCAACATCAGAGATGAACCAACTTGTATGTATGTTCATACAAATATGTCTATAAATATAGAACTAACAAAGGGTTATGGATTAGCCCTTTAAACATACGTCAGCTATAACGTAATACGGCTTAATGGTCTAATAAATTAATACAACACGGCATCAAAGCCGAGATAGTTCAATAGTAATAGTGGATCGAGCGAAGGTAGAGTTCAAATCTGGTCAAGCAATAATGAGTTTTTTTTAGTTATTTGGAAATTCTGCTACATGTATAGTCAGCAGTGCAGACTAAGTGCAATGCAGCGTAATCGAGCTAACTTCACCTTTGCCCAACAGTGGGGCTGCTATAATCTGATGACTTACTTACCTTTTTATAATTAATTATTTTCAAAAGCTTACTATTCATAGCTAATATCTTAGAATCAGCTTGGAATAACATATACTAATTTTAACTAAGATTGTACTCGACCTTCCAATTTGCTGTTTGGGGATGACTTGGTGGTACCACCAAAAAAATCTCTTCTTCACACTTTTATTTATTATATAAGCACCCGCTCCACAGACTTCTAACTACAAAATTCATGTATGTCTAACTATTTTTTTCAACCGACTTCAAAGAGGGGGAGGTTATCAATTCGTCTGTATTTTTTTTATGTTTGTACCTCATATGGGTCGACCGATTTTGTTAAATTTTTTTAGTTTGAAAGGTAGTGCTTCCGCAGGGTCCCATTTTAATGATGTTTATTATTATATTATATTATAATTATTACTACATTTGGAGTTGGTATCAGCCAAGAAAACCCTACAGTATATCTATCAAAAAACCATACGAGAATACTGTAAGGAATATGTTTTTTACAAATTACCTCTTATACGATAATATACTGAGTCAGTCAAGGAACTCGTATCGCTTCTTGCTTTTGATTATTGAGGTGCGTGCCCATGGCTGACATCGGCTCCAAATATAACAATAACTATAACTACATTTTATAATCGTAAATCGACTTTTAAGTAGTCTTATATTTTTCATTACATTTTACTTAGGAGGACTCTAAAAATATGTTTAATACGCAAACATTTTTAATTTTTTAGTGCATATTTATTTGTTTTAAAATAGTGGCTTGCTTGAAGTCGGTTTTTCTTTTTGTTAAAATTTTTATTTATTTGTTTATCTCTTTGTGACGCATTTTAATATAGAGTATTATATCAATAATTACATAATATAAGCAGACGTACACAAGTAAAATGTTTGTTATAAAGTTGCAATATTAAACATTGTATGTCTAAATGACTTATAAGAAGAGCGCGTCTCGTCGAAACACTATTCGTATTAATTTGGCTCGAGGCAGTACATTCTCATCTGAACTACAAACTTAGACAATTACGTCATAGTGCACGTAACGCCACAAATTCAAGTTAACTGACCTAATAAATTTATTGTACCATAACTAGCCATATTGGTGAGTTATTGTCCGTTTCGTCAGACCGTTTCCACTGCCCTGGTGGATACTTTAATCGTCATATTCTCTTACTTGTTACTTTGTCTTAGGTAGTTTGTAATTATTATTATACAATATGTACATCTCTATGTTGTTTGATTGCATTAAAACTATATTCGCAATGTATAAATACATATAATAAAATTGGAGTGTTTGTAATATTCAAATAAACCGTTTTTTACTTGATGTATATTTACGTTTACACGGTACATATAATATAAAATAAGTATGAATTTTTATCTGTCTGTCTGTATGTTTGTTGCGGCTAATTTCTGGAACGACTGCATCGATTTTGATGGGAATTTTACTGGCTGATAGCTAATGCAATAAGGAGTAACTTAGACTACAACAACTTTTTGGCTTTTAATAAAAACGCGTCATACACTATGATATAAAATATTAACATTTTAATTCGTCTTTAAATTAATTTCAAAGTAAATATCTTATGTGGCTCGCATACTATACCGATTTAATGAAAAACAATAATGCATTAAATTACCAGTATTTTAAGGAAAACTACGTAAAATTCAATACTCAAAGAGCAGGAGCTCAATTCTATTTTGTATGAGTCCACATCATCTCTCAATTGCGAAATGTTGACAAGCGACTTACATTGTTACGCCATTTTAATACGCGTATTCCATAAACTTTATAATTATTATAGTCAATATCGCATATCATATTCTGACATTTTACGCTCGTATTCTGCCGTGAGTCTGGAACAGAATCACCATCGATATAAATCATATAAAGTCTCTACATAATTACACAATGAACACGACAGCCCATTTTGTAAGCATGTGATATTTTATGAAATCAATTTTCAATATAAATTACTGGCTATGACGTCATAAATTTATTACAAATAAATATTATTAAAAAGTTCCTTAGAAATGACTTACGCTATGCCTGGTGAAGCATAAGGGAAGAACTTGGATAATACTTTTATTGTGATGTATGATAAACAAGCCAAATTATACATGACGCGTTATTCATAATACGTCCGCGGTTAGAATACATTCTATTTTCGTATATTAATATTGGAAACGTCGCCTCTGAAACTTTTCAGTGTAAAGTTTCTCTAAGAGTCAAACTGTTGACGTTGTGTTATTTTCGGTAACCGACTATCGTAGAAAGAATAAAGAATCCGATACATCTGAGTTCACAAGCGTAGCGGGACAGCGGAGATGTTATTTCCTGTATAAAGCTGCGGTCTCACTAGTAACTTTAATATGAAAACTAAGCGACGTTGTTTCGTAAGATACAACGGAGTTACTCGGTTGATCAAGTGTGGCGGTAGTTTTATGAGAAAACGCGCGTTTTAAACGCTTCTTGGTATTGCAGAGTCGTTATGTTAGTTACCCAACGTAACTGTCCGTCAAAAACTAATTTTGTGGCTGTAAATACAACTCGTAACAAGTTAGAAATGTGAGATGGCTTGGAATAAGCCAATTTGGAATCTTCTTATTTAATTATTGCTCGCGAGAATTTCTTTCAGCTTTTGAGTTACGAAATAATTTTAAAGTCGCATTTTAAAATCTTTTCAATTTCATTCTGAATAACCTTTGGATACATTTGAAAACTATTTTAATAATTTAATAAGATTCATTATATAATATGAAAAAAAAAGTAAAAATATTTTTGTCATTATATATTTATTTCTTCCGGCATTTGTGAAGTCATAGCTCAAATATTTAGAAAATATTTGAAACTTAACGAATCACATTTATATCGTAACAAAAATGGCGTATAAGCCAATGTGCCACTTGTAAGATAAAAAAAGTTCTAATTAATAAGAAATGTTATTTTTATAATACGAATACGTGAAGTAAAAACTTTGTACCCCTTTTTATGATAATTACGCGGATTAGTATTAAAGTTGGCGCGATTAAAGTGTTTATGTCAGTGTGCAGAATGATAATATCTTTATATTATATGCATTAGAAATTGATTACATTAATATCACAAAAAAAAAACATTACACACATTAAAATACACTAGAGACCCGTCTAGGCTTCGCACATGTGCAATACTGATACCAAATATTCCACAGTATTTGTTTATTTACGACATCACATTAGAAACATCAATATAATCAGTGTTTCTTTACTATATTGCCCATGTATTAATTACCCTATCGACTAATAAAACCGCATCAAAATCCGTTGCGTAATATTAAGATCTAAGCTTTTTGTTTCATACTATGTAATAATGATAATTAATAAGACTAAACCTTTTATGGCATTGTTTTTCACGTTCACGTTCGTTATTAGCAATAATTGATATTCAAATTTTATACAATGATTTATATTGTATCGTTATAAGTAATCAACGTTTAATAAGATATTTTGCAGTAACAATTAAATCGATTAAAACTGTTTATTCGACTGTAAGAGCTCGATTTATTCGATTGTAATATTCGTAAAATCGCTGTGTTACTGGTTAGTGAATGTATTGTATTAATAGAACAAACACAAAACAACCCCAAACATTAAACAGTGCATATGTAAATAGGACAAGCAAATATCAAATACATGGGGATGTTTTGATTCGCTGACACAGTAAAAAATTGTTGATGTTACTTCTAGTAGAAATAAAATGTAGGTTGAGTGAATGGTACGCGTATCCTTCGGTAGTACTTATTTTAATTAAATTTCAAACAAATAAATTTTATATATATTTTATTTTATTCCCCGTTTTTTTTTTTAATTTAAAATGTGTCATCATATTTGGGTCATATTTCTTGATGTCAATAGTTATTCTGTATTTGAATCAATATCAGAATAATAATAGTTATTTATTTTAATATGCTCTATTTTGCTATTTGATTTTAAATGTTAAATAAATTACTTTTATATTGTGAATGTATTAAAGATCTTATAGAAAATGTCGGTCCATTTTATACATTCTTACATATTTTTTATCTGTCTAAGTAATCGATATTCACATTCTCATATGCAAATAATCTCTGAAATATAAAAATATTTAAGTAAATGATTTCAAACGAGATAAATTACAAAACAAATGAAGTTCACAAAGAACGGGTAACGAATCTTGAATTCAGAAACGTCAGTTTGTGTTGTATTTTTTTTTTATGGAATAGGTGGCAAACGAGCAGGAGGCTCACCTGATGGAAAGTGATCACCACCGCCCATGGACATCTGCAACACCAGGGGGCTTGCAGGTGCGTTGCCGGCCTTTGAGAAAGGAGTAGGCCCTTTTCTTGAAGGTTCCCATGTCGTATCGGTTCGGAAAAACCGCCGGCGAAAGCTGGTTCCACAGAGTGGTTGTGCGAGGCAGAAAATGTCTAAGAAATCGCGCTGTTGTGGATTTTCGGACATCAAGATGGTGCGGGTGAAACTTAGAATTTTGACGAGATGTCCGAAGGTGAAATTCAGCAGCCGGGATTAATCCGAACAATTCCTCGGAACATTCCCCGTGAAAAATTCGGTAGAAGATGCAGAGTGATCCAACATCTCTACGCAAAGCCAAAGGATCAAGGAGATCGGAAAGGGCTTGATCGTCGATAACTCTACGTTGGATGCGGTCAAATGGAAGGAGCTGGTACTGGGGAGCACCCGCCCAGAGGTGAGAGCAGGAGCTCCATGTGAGGCCGAATTTGCGCCTTGTAAAGTTTTAGGCGATGGGCCGACGTGAAATACTGTCTCGCTGAGCACACCGAGCTTCTTTGAAGCCAATTTGGCTTTACCTTCCAATTGACCGCGGAACTGAACGAGGCTCGAAATATCAACGCCAAGTATTCCGATACTACCTGTAGCGGCTATCGGGATGTTCTCAAATCGTGGAGATACGACAAATGGTGTTTTTTTAGCGGTTAACGCGCAAACTTGCGTCTTTTTGGAGTTGAAATGGACAAAATTTAGCCGGCCCCAGTTCGAGACTTCGTTTAACGAAGACTCGATTTCAGACACAAGTTTGTTCCGGTTTTCTTCGACGTTTTCCCGAGAAATATTAGCGCGGCCGGTGTATAAGGTGTCAACGGTACTGTCGTCTGCATAGCAATGAATGTTCCCGATTTGCAACAAATCATTGATATGCAGAAGAAACAGAGTGGGTGATAGAACGCAGCCTTGTGGAACACCAGCATTGACGAATTTTAAGTCAGAGCATGCACCGTCGACAACGACCTTGATGCTCCGATCTGCCAAAAAGCTGGTAATCCAATTGCATAATTTCCCGGGAAGCCCATAGGAAGGAAGCTTCGAAAGAAGCGCTTTGTGCCATACACGATCGAAGGCCTTCGCTATGTCCAAGCTGGCTGCTAATGCCTCCCCCTCGCTCTCAACTGCTTCAGCCCACCTGTGAGTAAGGTAAACTAGAAGATCACCGGCTGAGCGACCCCGACGAAAACCGTACTGGCGGTCACTAATCAGCTGATTCTCCTCTAGGTACCGCAGGAGCTGGCAGTTAATGAGGGACTCCATTATCTTGGAGAGCAAGGCGGTGATGGCTATAGGCCTATAATTGGACGGATCTGAGCGGTTGCCTTTTTTAGGGATCGGATGCACCAAAGCAGTCTTCCAGGAGTTCGGGACGACGCCTAATGCGTAGGATTGCCGGAAAAGACGCGTTAAGACCGGTGCCAACTCGGGAGCACATGTCCGTAGCACGATTGGAGGGATGCCATCGGGTCCACTCGACTTGTGAATGTCCAAGGAAAGAAGTGCTTTCCGAACTGCACTTTGCCGAAATTTAACCTCCGGCATCGTCGTATCACATCGCGGGATTGATGGTGGTGACTTTCCTTGGTCATCCAGAGTCGAGTTCGACGCGAAGAGAGACCCTAAAAGATCGGCCTTCTCCTTCGAGGTATGCCTCGTATACATATACCGTCCCTGTGCAAAGATGGAAAAGAAGGCTGACAGAAATTCCCTAGGACAGCCTTAGCGAGAGACCAGAACGCACGTGTTCCTGATGGGAAGCGCACCAGTCAGTTTTGCCAATGTACTTCGACTTCGCCTCAGCTATCACGTTTTTGAAGGACTTGGAGGCAGAGTTATATTCCTTTCTGAATGTGCTGGTGTTTGTATCACGAGACGCCGATGCGTTAGCCCAGTCTTGGTAGCGTTCCCATTTTCGGCGTGAAGCCGTCTTACAGAGGCGACCAAACCAGGGCTGGGACTTGCCACCAATGGGCACCGCAGAATATGGAATGAAAAGTTCCATACCCTGAAGCACCACATCGGCGACAGAGTCAGCAACAACGCTCGGATCATCCATCGAGAAACAAACTCGCCCCCATGGGTAAGATGCAAAGAAGGACCGCATCCCATCCCAATCTGCTGACTTGTAGTGCCACACGCGACGACAGCCCGCGAAACGAGGTCGTAAGTATCGTGTAACTGGCACTGTACTCCGGACGAGACAGTGGTCCGACGAGCCCAGAGGGGGATCGACGACAATCTTATAGCCATCCGGATGCGAAGTCAGCAGAAGGTCCAACAGGGAAGGTGTATGATCCTCCACGTCCGGTATTCGCGTTGGCGAGGTGACCAGTTGTGTTAAATCATAAGCCAAAGCGAAGTCGAGAACAGATCTACCCGCATGATCAGTGGTGCGTGATCCAAGCCACTCTGTATGATGAGCATTGAAATCGCCCAGAATAATGATCTCTGCGGATGGAGTCTGCTGCAGCACGGAAACTGTAGCCAATTGGACGTGCTCAACCAGTCGGTCGGTTTCGGCATTAGCGCTATGGGACCTATAAAGGCACGCGTAGATTCGCGGATGGTCGTCGCAGTCTACGCGCAGCCAGATAATTGATAGGTCCTGCCCTTCAAGGCTGCCGAGGCGTCGAGAGCAGATATCATATCTGACGTAAACGCACACCCCAGCTCGTGGCACAAAAGTATGCTCCAATTTGTACCCGGGGTAAGAGAGAAGAGACGTATCGGCAGGAGAAGATATATGGATCTCGGTAAGAAAGAGCAAGGCCGGCTTCGCCGTCTCAAGGTGAAAGTGAACGGCATTCAAGTTGGAGTTGAGTCCCCTTATGTTGCAGAAGTCCACAGCGAGTGTGGTAGGGGTTGCCTTATGATGCCTGCTCCGCCTGCCCCGAACAGTGGCGAGCGCAAAATTGCCCCCCCCCAGAATTCGGAGCATGCATTTTTGTGCTGCATTGAATTAAATATAACATTGAACATACAAACACTCTTACTATATGATTAAAAATAATGACAGCTCAGCTTCCCGCTAAAACCATTAGCCAAAGTGACAATATGACGTATTTAGCTGTCACAATTTCAACCGCTCTGAAGGTGCCTCTGATTGCTGAACTAACTTCACAGCATTTAATTCGGAATCGCTTCATTATTTTTAGTGTCTTACTTTAAAATTATGAAACGAGAATATTTCGTAACAACAAAAATTCGATTTTTAAATTTATTACGGAATCGTTTGAATTATAAACCTATGATGATATTAATAAGATGCACAATTTAAAAAAGAATGATAAAAAAGCTTATGACTAGCATAAAAGTAGTTTGTAGTTCTTTAAGATAATTTAAAAAAATATATTGTAAAAATATTGTTATTACAATTACTTCTTTTTTTAAAACGACAATAGCACTCACTCGCATATTTGAACATTTTTCTTTGTAAAAACTTTGTACAAAGGTGTTGAAGTTGTCTATTAATTAAATTGCCATTAATTGGCAAGTAAGCGGGCAACTCGCAACTAACTTGTTCTTTGGTATTAATAATATGACTAATCGCCGCCCGTGTCTTTGTTCAAGTTTTATGTTCATAAATAGGTATTAGTCATAAACCGTGACGTTTCTTGAAATTCTATTTGCTTCATATAGAATTCCATCAAACTCAGTTCAATGGTCTACGAATGAGCAGCAGACAAGCAGACAGACAAAGTTACTTTCGCATAGTTCAGCTATAAGGAAATTTACTCATGAATAATTTATTTTGAGTTCTTGTGCCCGAAAGAAAATAAATTAATTCAGTACATCATAAATTTGAACGGACGAGTTCGCGTGCATAAGTTAGTGTCTATATTAGTAACAAATGTTGATGTAGTGCGCGGGGTTGCAAACTTTTGATCCCCCGACATAAATCTCCATCAGAAAATGGGGTGGGACGGTACCGGCTTAGGCTTATCGGACTAGCGACTCTACTTTAATTTAAATATACGAAACTACTCAACTGCTATTTTGTGGAAATGATAACTGTTTATTTTTCTGTTTAATTATGGTTATTGTATTCTTATGATATAGGTTAGTTTTATTTTTTTTATTTAATATGTCATAATATTTTTGTAATAATAAAACCTTCATTGTTTATTTCATTGTTTTTATTGACTGACATTTCAAATTAAATATTTTAATTTCCATCATTATCAATACTATTTAGAGAAGTTTAGTATGAGATTAATTACTACTGAAATAAGAACACAGCTTGCATTAAAAATAATGACCTCGATAGCAGCGCTATGTACCAGGTCCAATATAAACCATATATCTAATAAGTCACAAAATAAAATACAGCTATTTAGGAGGAGTACAGTGGCATAAACAAGTACAGAAGAATTATATACACAAATAATACGCCATTGTTACAGTCGATAACAATATAATCCAAGCAATTTCGGTTTTTATTTTGTAACTCGTAAGACTCTTGTTATAATATTTATTTTGGTCCAACAGGGCCCCCAAATATTGTTACATATGACCTATCTAAATATTTGCTAAAAGCTTTGTATCTAATAATCTCATTTTAGTCGCAATAAGTATTGTTTGTTTAAGTTTTTATCGTTTAATACGAAAAAAAAAAAACAGTTATATATATTAACGCAATGTCTAGTTTAAGTAAGTAGTTAATTTACAGTCAGACATCATAATATGCTGAGAGTCTAGCTATCCTATTCAAAATGTCTTAGATTACCTTTTTTTCTACTGTTTAGCATTATCCTTGGATTGACATTGACATTGACAGTGACAGCACCAAGTGTCAATGTCACTTGATAGATGAAAGTAACAGCCATGCGGTATGTCATGTATCAGTCAATCCTGCTAATTGCGTTAGCTATTAAGGTTAACTTTGTTGTAGGTTCTTCTGAAGGCCTGTTTGGGTAACGCATACTCATCAGATATCCTTAGACCAAATAATTAGTATTGTGTTCTAGTTTAAAGACCTAGTGTAACCTAGCTCACAAAGTTGGTGGCATATTGCCAAAGGATTGGTTAATTTTTGTCGCATAAGCCCTTTTCAAGTTCATAAATCATTCTTGGATTGATGGATCAGAGATGGAAGAGAGGTGTTATTTGAAATAAGAACATTAATTATGGACGTTGGTGACCAAATCGTGACCTATTTACAAGAAAAAGGAAAAAGTGATTTGAAAAAAGAACATAAATTCACAAGATATCTTGGTGTAGATTTTGTCTGTTGTATAATGTAAGACAATGTTATAAAGTGGATAAGGTTCAAAGCGAACGAAGATTATATGGTTAACAGCATGGAATACATATACAAACTGTAGCATAAATGCACGGACGGACATCAACACATACCACTTATCTCCCACCTTACTATTATTTATTTATGTTGCCAACAAAGTATACACAAACACATCGATCGTGACTTATCTATACTTAATATTATAAATTCGAAAGTTATTGCCTGTTACCTATTCAGAGACTTTTTAAAAAATTAACATCCTGTTAAGTTGCCACTGCTGGGCTAAGGTATCCTCTCTCTTTGAGGAGAATTCCACCACAATACTCCATTGCCGGTTGGAGGATCCACGTGAACGAATTTTATTGAAATTAGACACATGCAAGTTTGCTCACGGTGTATTTCTTCACCGCCAAGCACAAGATGAATTATAAACTCAAATTAAACACATGAAACTACAGTCATGCTGGCCTGGGCTTTAATCCGCAATCATCGGTTAAGATGCAAGCGTTCTAGAGATAGTTGACTCTTCCTTAAGGATACTATTTTTTGTGACGGTGGAAGTCTGTATGCTATAGATAAAGCTTTGCTAGTATGTTTACAAATAGCTTACTAATTAATACGAGTATAAGATTAAAAGTAACAGTAAAAATATTTGTTTACGTATTCGTATACAAATATTCTTACTGTTGCATTATAACACTCTAAAATCTAATCTAATTTGCCGTTTTATTTTTTTGACATTGTAGTTTGTGCTCTCAATTATTATTAACTGTGTATGTTTGTGGATTTATATTACGATTTTAGGCTATAGTATTTTATTTATCTTTAAATGATGTATAATTATAGTTAAAACAAAGCAGCGAGTGAGTTGATAATATTTGAAAAGCGTTGATTAAGCCCTTTCATTTGATCTTCCACGTGAAGCATCCTGTACTTGTGTCCACTATTTGGGATCGGCCATCATATTCCTTAATGACTTGTACTTAGCAAGACGAAAAAGTTGTTCAACGTCGGCTATTCTCGTCCATTCCCGGAAGCCACGACTTCTTCTACTCACACTTCTATTTCAATCAGTTTTGCCTATGACAGACAGTCTGAACATCGACATAGCTTCGTCCTAGTCAGGAATAAAAAAGGGTTTAAGTGCAAATTTGACTCAAATCATACTAAACCGAAAAGCAGAAACTGTAAGCTGTTGTGTTCTAGTGACACAATATTATAAAATTTTTGAATAAATTTTAATGTTAGTTAATATAGTTATTTGATAAGGATGATTCAGCAGTATATTTTATATACCTTCGTGCATTACTCGAATAAAAAAAAAAAGTGAAACACTATTTTAAATAATGCAAGAATTTTTAATTTGAATAAAGAATTTATTCTATGTTTGTGACTGCTGCATGCTTAGAATTACTTTCGAAACATGCAAGTTTCCTCGCCGTGTTTCTTTCTACGTGCAACTGTAAATGCAAATTGACCTCTTGAAAAACTCAGAGAATCTTGTTCAGAATCTAACTCGCGAATTCAATGTATTTTAACACGTAAAATTATATTCTATTTTTAGCTTCAAAGTAACGACCATTATTATTTTTATGCAGTGATGGCTCAATGAATAAAATATGTGGATCTCAAAGAGATGCGTGGGTTCGAAACAAGACAGCTCACTCGATTTTAATGAACATTTTTATTATGCTTTTACATCACATCTACCGGCTAAAATATATAATAATGATAAATAAAATTTTAACAAAAAGAAAAACCGACTTCAAACAAAACACTATTTTAAAACAAATGAATATACACGAAAAAGTAAAAAAAATAAACTAACAAACATAAAAAAAAAAAAAAAAAAAATACAGACGAATTGATAACCTCCTCCTTTTGGAAGTCGGTTGAAAAGTAAAAAAAATAATTGCGTATTCAACATATTTTTTAGAGTCTTCCTAAGTTAAATGAAATGAAAAATATTAGACTACTTAAAAGTCGATTAACGATTATATCATGTAGTTATAGTTATTGGTATATTTGGAGCCGGTGTCAGCCACGGTGCCCTTGCCCCAACAATCAAAAGAAAGAAGCGATACGAACCCCTTGATTGATCCAGTATATTATTGTGTAAAAGGTAATTTGTAAAAAACATATTTGTTAAAGTATTCTCGTATTGTTTTTTGATAGATATACTGTAGGGTTTTATTGGCTGACACCGACTCCAAATATAACAATAATTATAACTACATGATATAATCGTTAATCGACTTTTAAGTAGTCTAATATTTTTCATTTCATTTAACTTAGGAAGACTCTAAAAAATATGTTGAATACGCAATTATTTTTTTTACTTTTCAACCGACTTCCAAAAGGAGGAGGTTATCAATTCGTCTGTATTTTTTTTTTTTTTTTTTTTATGTTTGTTACCTCATAACTTTTCACTGGGTGGACCGATTTTGATAATTTTTTTTTTGTTTGAAAGGTAGTGCTTCCCGTGGGGTCCCATTTTTTTATTTTTTTTTTCCGATGATGGTATCCATGTAAAAACGACATAAGTCTTAAATTTGCAGTATGTATATGCGCGACAAATAGGTGAATAACTGAAAATCACGTTAACCAATTTTAATAATTCTTTTTTTATTATAAAATATATACTTCAAGGGTAATTTGGTGAAAGTTTGGTAAGGTTCTGAGCACAGGATCCATGACAAAGTAACGGAACGGAAGGGAACGGAACAATTCTGAGGAGCACGTTAGCGATACTCGGTCGAATCTTTTATTTATAGGTTATTTGGATATTTGAGTCACCTTCCGTAATGTGGTTATGTTTATTTAATTATCATAGTCGAATATTATAATCAACTAGCTACCCACCCCGGCTTCGCACGGGTGCAATACTGATACTAAATATACTACAGAATTTGTTTATATACGACATCACATC
Source organism: Vanessa cardui (assembly GCF_905220365.1). Taxonomy (NCBI): domain Eukaryota; kingdom Metazoa; phylum Arthropoda; class Insecta; order Lepidoptera; family Nymphalidae; genus Vanessa; species Vanessa cardui. Next base: position 13,634,041 of record NC_061125.1, on the reverse strand, counting down.
GCAAACTTCTAAAATTATCAGTGTTTCTTTACTATATTGTTCATGTATTATATACACAAACCTTCCCCTTGAATCACACTATCTTTTAAAAAAAACCGCATCAAAATCCGTTGCGTAGATTTAAAGATATAGGGACAGAGAAAGCGACTTTGTTTTATACTATGTAGTGATGGAACTCCTTTACGGCTCGCAGTTAGGGTGCGATATAGGGCAGAATTTCTTACTATCTTTAATCAAATTTTGTGTATGTGATGTGATGTCATATGATGTACGAAATATAGTTGGTCTTTTTCAAAGTTTTTTTGCTGAGTTCGATTACAGCTCTTTCGAGGGATCCTTGTAGTTTACGCCGCGTGACGTATTAAATCCGCATTTTCGAAAGTCTATTTTTGCTTTATTCGCAAGTTTCCTTTGAAATTGTCCTCGAAGTAGTTTCTGACTCATATAAACGGAACGCTTAATCTATCCATATTAAAAAAAATTAGTTAGTCAACATCAGCTTCACTTAAAATCAAAAAATAAATAAAATTTTAACAAAAAGAAAAACCGACTTCAAACAAAACACTATTTTAAAACAAATGAATATGCACGAAAAAGTAATAAAAATAATTGCGTATTCAACATATTTTTTAGAGTCTTCCTAAGTTAAATGAAATGAAAAATATTAGACTACTTAAAAGTCGATTAACGATTATATCATGTAGTTATAATTATTGTTATATTTGGAGTCGGTGTCAGCTAATAAAACCCTACAGTATATCTATCAAAAAACAATACGAGAATACTTTAACAAATATGTTTTTTACAAATTACCTTTTACACAATAATATACTGGATCAATCAAGGGGCTCGTATCGCTTCTTTCTTTTGATTGTTGGGGCAAGGGCACCGTGGCTGACACCGGCTCCAAATATACCAATAACTATAACTACATGATATAATCGTTAATCGACTTTTAAGTAGTCTAATATTTTTCATTTCATTTAACTTAGGAAGACTCTAAAAAATATGTTGAATACGCAATTATTTTTATTACTTTTTCGTGCATATTCATTTGTTTTAAAATAGTGTTTTGTTTGAAGTCGGTTTTTCTTTTTGTTAAAATTTTATTTATTCGTGTATATTCATTTGTTTTAAAATAGTGTTTTGTTTGAAGTCGGTTTTTCTTTTTGTTAAAATTTTATTTATTTTTTGATTTTAAGTGAAGCTGATGTTGACTAACTAATTTTTTTTAATATGGATAGATTAAGCGTTCCGTTTATATGAGTCAGAAACTACTTCGAGGACAATTTCAAAGGAAACTTGCGAATAAAGCAAAAATAGACTTTCGAAAATGCGGATTTAATACGTCACGCGGCGTAAACTACAAGGATCCCTCGAAAGAGCTGTAATCGAACTCAGCAAAAAAACTTTGAAAAAGACCAACTATATTTCGTCATCATATGACATCACATCACATACACAAAATTTGATTAAAGATAGTAAGAAATTCTGCCCCATATCGCACCCTAACTGCGAGCCGTATAGGAGTTCCATCACTACATAGTATAAAACAAAGTCGCTTTCTCTGTCCCTATATCTTTAAATCTACGCAACGGATTTTGATGCGGTTTTTTTTAAAAGATAGTGTGATTCAAGGGGAAGGTTTGTGTATATAATACATGAACAATATAGTAAAGAAACACTGATAATTTTAGAAGTTTGCGATGTGATGTCGTATATAAACAAATTCTGTAGTATATTTAGTATCAGTATTGCACCCGTGCGAAGCCGGGGTGGGTAGCTAGTTGATTATAATATTCGACTATGATAATTACATAAACATAACCACATTACGGAAGGTGACTCAAATATCCAAATAACCTATAAATAAAAGATTCGACCGAGTATCGCTAACGTGCTCCTCAGAATTGTTCCGTTCCCTTCCGTTCCGTTACTTTGTCATGGATCCTGTGCTCAGAACCTTACCACACTTTCACCAAATTACCCTTGAAGTATATATTTTATAATAAAAAAAGAATTATCAAAATTGGTTAACGTGATTTTCAGTTATTCATCTATTTGTCGCGCATATACATAATGCAAATTTAAGACTTATGTCGTTTTCACATGGATACCATCATCGGAAAAAAAAATAAAAAAAATGGGACCCCACGGAAAGCACTACCTTTCAAACAAAAAAAAAATTATCAAAATCGGTCCACCCAGTAAAAAGTTATGAGGTAACAAACATAAAAAAAAAAAAAAAAAAAAAAAAAAAAATACAGACGAATTGATAACCTCCTCCTTTTGGAAGTCGGTTGAAAATTGGTAACCCTCTAAAAACAGAAAAGTAAATGATTATGTTTCATAACTATAATTAAATTCGTACCCTTTGTGAAATAAACTTCACATTATAACGAAAAATCAGTCTTTATTGAAATTTATTATAATGTTTCAATAAAGGCATATTCGTGTATCAAACGAAAATATTCAATAACGATCGCATTCGTGGAACAATTTCGCGTTAATCATGTCACATTAACGCATATACTTTATGTGTCTCCCACATGCTTTTTGACGGTCTTATTTTGATGTTTTCATGACAGTTTACTGTGGATATACTCTTTAAAATAATCTACGTCATTGTGATAAAGTATTAACTGTCAGAAATGTCATTCACGAGCAAAACGTTTTAATGGAAAGTATATTTATCTTCAAGAGGTTTGAGAAGATGTATCATATTTAACGCCGACTATTTGCTCTAATCTGATACAGAACACAAGATATATTTATCATTAAACTGACTTACGTACCTTTGAAGCCGAAACAGTACAGAATTGTTATTTGGTAGCAGAATCTTTCATAAAAATGTCATAAAATATCCGTCAATTTATTTTCTTCAATATAATTAAGATTAGTCGCCCGCGTGTATATATTTAAGAATTTAATGTTATTAATTCTTATGTTAATAAATGAAAGCAAATTATTATTTAAAATCATATAAATATAAGATCCATACTAAGCTATCGTTTACAGTTCATGGTGATTCCCAATTCCCTTGTGGTATTTTATTGAGTTAATGGTATCATTTGCAATGCTTCGATCCTCATTGGTTACTCCATAGATTTGTGGCTGTGATATTCGCATTTAGTATTCCGTAGCTAAATATAAAAACTGTATTATAATTTATTATTTAAATTTTCTATTAAAAAAATACAATTTGATTAATACATTATTTACGTTTTTATATAAAAATGTGTTTTTTTCATTTCATTATACAATTAAAGGGTCATTTTTATATTGATATTAATTTTTAATCTTTTTGTTTTTTTTTGTTAATTTTTTCACAAAATTGAAATAATAAAATTTGAAGGTTTTATAAAAAAAAAGCTGTACCCGCGACCTTGTACGCATTTCAATTTAACAAAAAAATGTATTATTGTAGCAAAATGTTATTTTGGTATATGTACCGTCTATACATATATATGTATTGAGTAAAAAGGGCCATTTTAATATTACAAACAGATACTCCAATTTTATTATATGTATAGATTAGTAGTATGTTAAACAGAGGCACAGTAAACATTACACTATAGAAAAAAATTGCAGCTCATACGGAACCCATAGGGAGAAATGGATTACATTTTTTTATCTCTCGTCCAATGTTTAGACGTGGTGCAAATGTTGGCCACAACTGTTCGGACAGGTTGAATGACGTAAAACGGTTTCGATGTCATAGTCACGGGTGGCGCGTGATTTATTTATTTTTTTCGGCAGAACGAACGCATTAGTAATCGATGTACACAGACGAGTGCACGCAGTGGAACAGATACGACTAGAAAACGTGCTGCGTTAAAAAATAAATATTCGACCTCATTTTGGTTGCGATTCTACTAATTTGAAATGAGGAAAATATATTTTTGTGTCAAATCAAATTAAAATATACTAAATATATTCATTCAAGTAAGCTTTTACAAGAACTTTTGATTTTATTTAACAACTATTTTAAGTGAAGCTACCACCGGTTCGAAAAGTAGATTCTACGAAACTCAGTAGTTACACTTTTTTTATAGAATAGGTTGGCAGACGAGTATATGGGCCACCTGATGGTAAATGGTCACCATCACCCATAGACAATGACGCTGTAAGAAATATTAACTATTCCTGACATCGTCAATGCGCCATCAATCTTGGGAACTAAGATGCTATGTCCCTTGTGCCTGTAGTTACACTGGCTTACTCACCCTTCAAACCGGAACACAATAATACTGCGTACTGTTGTTTAGCGTTGTGGTTTATCTGAGTTAATTTAATAATATCGACAGTGGACACGAAGTACTTAAAAAGGGCTTATGCGACAAAATGGTATTTTTGGAAAATGAGATTTAAAGTAAGAACTTTAAAGATACAAAGGTGAAAGTGTGTTTCTTGGTTTGTCTTCTTTTTAGTTAAGATACTCGTCTCTATGCAATGTACCTATATAATGTAGAGTATGTTCTACTTATACATTCCGATAGCGTTCGTTAAAAGATTTTTTTGCGTTTCGTTAAAAATACAATGATACGGGTATTACATGTGCTATAATACCGTGATATAGAAAAACAGTAAATACATTTATTTTTCATGTGAAGGCTGAAAAATCTATTTTGAAAATATTTTGTTTATTCACGTCAGCATCAGCGGAAACCACTAGATGAAATTCCATTAATCTGCGTGTTGGATAACCTACAAATACAATAACTTTTGCAGCAGATTAAATTTATATGCTAATTTAAATATAGTACGACACAAATTAGATGTAGCATCGGCAAATTCAATAAAATCGATTACTGCCGATGTGCGTAACCAATAGAAATAGCTCCCTATCGCGCCATTCAACGCTATTCGTCGCTATAGATTCTCACTTCAGTTCAATCCTAGAAAGTAAGTGCATCTAAATCGACGCGTCAAATTGACGAATATATTAGGTCATGTATTATTACAAGTTATTACATTTGTGTAAAGATCATATTCACCTAAGAAAAAAACATTAATAATTTGGGACAGCGTACTCAATTCGGATGTGATTTGTTTTACGAATTATGTCGATGCTACATGTAAGTTGTGTCGTACTAAACATAGGTATGAATAAACTCTCATGTCATTTGTTTTATCAAATAAAACGTTCGAGTCATGAAAACGTTTCAATAACGAAGTCCTAATAAATACAAATCATTAAACGTAGCGTTCAATGAAGTGCAATATTAATCAATTTTATCGCTATACATATTAAATCAATTGACTTTCTAATCTATCTTCATTGTTATACGGTTGATTTTTAAATGACATAACGTTTTCGTATTCATGTCGACGATATGGAGCATGTAAATTAGGGGATGTATAGTAATTATGTGTACAACAAAAGAGATTGAATCACATGACTCTACAACCGTGTCATAATAAAGAATAATGATTCTAATACTACCTAATACTATGTACTTTTATTATTATTAACTGCGTCATTCTTCTAGTGGAGTAGAGTATATGTTATGCGTGTTCTATTATATATTTGAATAAGAAATTGTAAGCCAAGTTTTTTTGGTAATATTATATACTTTAATCTCTGTTACTTATACAAGAGAAAGTCCACACAAATTTTAAGCGTATAATTACATTTATGAAATAATTAATAACAAACAGACAGACAGACTGACAAAATGGTAAGCAATGAGATTTTGTTATAAGCATGTATACTTAGACAAATGTAAAAGTAAAAAACGGTTATATAATATTTCAAACAAACACTCCAATTTTATTATATGTATAGTGATATAATTAAAAATATTTGGGTAGTAGTAGGGTAAAGTATTAAAATATTAAAGGCTATTGAAAATTAAATTAAAACGAGACGATTTCTCTCGTATTCTAGACGACGTTTTTAACACTAAGAATTCAACCGACTTACTGTATAAAACGTCGACGCGTAAAATCAAAAAATCTATAACATCTACAATTTTAAAAATCAATATTGACAGAAAACTTAAATATAAAGTAAGCGTTTTACGAAATGGTAACTTTGTTAATATACGTACTTCAGTTTAACAACTTGACTTAAGTATATTTGCTTTAGTTATAACATATAATTTAGTAAATATATTCATTACACACAAGAGTAGAGACCACTGCTGGATAGGGGACAAAACAGTTAAAACATGTCCTCAAGGCATACGTGTTAATTATGCTCCCAAAATTTAGGAGTATGATCAACAATAAAAATCAATTAAATCATTATTTTATATAAAAAAATCAAAAACGAAATATACTTTATTCAAGTAGGCTTTTACAAGCACTTTTGAATCATTTGACAACGAAAGCTACTAGTGAAGAACCGGTTTGGAAAATAGATTCTACCGAGAAGGACGGGTAGAAAACTCAGTATTTACTCTTTTTTAACGACTTCTAAAAGGAGGTTATCAATTCGTCTACCTTTTAACATTTAAAAATACAATCATGTTAGTTAATAACAATGATATAAATTAGGTAATTTTTCCTCTCTGGAAGTCAACAAATAAGCATACTTATCTTTAGCAAAGTATTTTTTACAAATAATTTAAATTTATGAAACGGCAAAGTTAAAAATGTCTGTGGAATTTTATTATAAAAACTTTTAAATACTCTATTGGTTTGGCTGTGCTCTGTATACGTGATAATTAAATGATAGTTAATTGTAGCATTAAAATTTGATCACACCGGCAATGGTCGTCAATGGGTTTCGTTATACGGTCTCTTTATTTCGAAACATGCGAAACCGCGAATGTTACCGGAGTGTTTAGAAACATTTACCGGTAAATTGTTTTAGCCGCAAACAAGACAAACTAAAAACAATTTGAGGTCTGGAAAAGTTCTAGTACGTGGTGAAATTGAAGTAATTTATTATAAATCAAAGTCACTCACCGCTTTCTGTCCCTATGTATACCTACTTAGATCTTTAAAATTACGCAACGGATTTTGATTGATTTTTTAACAGATAGAGTGATTCAAGAGGAAGCTTTTTGTATATAATACATGGACAATAAAGTAAAGAAATAGTGATAATTTAAGAAGTTTCTAATGTGATGACGTAAGTAAACAAAGTCTGTAGTATATTTATTATATATCAGTACTGCACCCGTACGCAGCTGGGTCGCTAGTATAAAAATAAACTTCATTTTAAATAATTAACATTCTTATCCATTATGAGATATTTTACGGATACATTTAAAAATAACTAAGAAAATAATATATGCCAAAAGAGAATCCGAAGTGGCGTTTGTTCAAGCCTTCAAAATCCGTTTCACTCAAACAATTCGCCACTCAAGATATCGGGAAGGGGTACAAATTCGCGTTTACACAAGCACTAGATGGGGTGAGTTGGAATCACATTTAAATTTTCCGATCTCGACACGAGATAAGCAAAATCATGAGTTAGGTCGGAAAGGGGTATGGAAGACTGCGTGCTGATGCATAATTTCGTTTACCGAGTTCGTAAGATATTGCCCACCTTGTCCCATACATACGAATACCCTAAAATCTTTAAGATTATGGAAGGATTTAATGTTAGAAACTTTAAATATTTATTTTACTTCAAAGTAATTTATATTGTTTGTATTGTATATTGTTTTATCTCTCACATTTATATTTAATGAAGGATTAAATTTTGGTAAAGGGAGTTTTCAACCGACTTCCAAAAGGAGGAGGTTATCAATTCGTCTGTATTTTTTTTTTTTTTTTTTTTCTTTTTTTTTTTTTTTTTTTTTTTATGTTTGTTACCTCATAACTTTTCACTGGGTGGACCGATTTTGATAATTTTTTTTTGTTTGAAAGGTAGTGCTTCCCGTGGGGTCCCATTTTTTTTATTTTTTTTTCCGATGATGGTATCCGTATGAAAACGACATAAGTCTTAAATTTGCATTATGTATATGCGCGACAAATAGGTGAATAACTCAAAATCACGTTAACCAATTTTGATTATTCTTTTTTTATTATAAAGGGTATACTTTAAGGGTACTTTGGTGAAAGTTTGGTAAGGTTCTGAGCACAGGATCCATGACAAATTAAGGGAACGGGAGGGAACGGAACAATTCTGAGGAGCACGTTAGCAATACTCGGTCGAATCTTTTATTTATGGGTTACTTGGATATTTGAATCACCTTCTGGAACGTGGTTATGTTCATGTAATTGTCATAATCGAATATTATAATCAACTAGCGACCCGCCCCGACTTCTCACGGGTGCAATACTGATACTAAATATACTACAGAATTTGTTTATATACGACATCACATCGCAAACTTCTAAAATTATCAGTGTTTCTTTACTATATTGTTCATGTATTATATACACAAACCTTCCCCTTGAATCACACTATCTTTTAAAAAAAACCGCATCAAAATCCGTTGCATAGATTTAAAGATATAGGGACAGAGAAAGCGACTTTGTTTTATACTATGTAGTGATGGAACTCCTATACGGCTCGCAGTTAGGGTGTGATATGGGGCAGAATTTCTTACTATCTTTAATCAAATTTTGTGTATGTGATGTGATGTCATATGATGTACGAAATATAGTTGGTCTTTTTCAAAGTTTTTTTGCTGAGTTCGATTACAGCTCTTTCGAGGGATCCTTGTAGTTTACGCCGCGTGACGTATTAAATCCGCATTTTCGAAAGTCTATTTTTGCTTTATTCGCAAGTTTCCTTTGAAATTGTCCTCGAAGTAGTTTCTGACTCATATAAACGGAACGCTTAATCTATCCATATTAAAAAAATAATGTTAGTCTACATCAGCTTCACTTAAAATCAAAAAATAAATAAAATTTTAACAAAAAGAAAAACCGACTTCAAACAAAACAGTATTTTAAAACAAATTAAAATGCACTAAAAACAAATAAAAATAATTGCATATTTAACACATTTTTGAGAGTCCTCCTAGGTAAAATGAAATGAAAAATATTAGACTACTTAAAAATCGATTTACGATTATATAATGTAGTTATAATTATTGCTATATTTGGAGTCGGTGTCAGCCAACCCTATACTATACCTATCAAAAAACCATACGAGAATACTTTAAGAAATGTTTCTTACAAATTACCTTTTATACGATATTATACTGGGTCAATCAAGAGGCTCGTATCGCTTCTTTCTTTTGATTGTTGAAGCGTGTGCCTGTGGCTGACACCGGCTCCAAATATAACAATAACTATAACTACGTTATATAATCGTAAATCGACTTTTAAGTAGTCTAATATTTTTCATTTAATTTTACCTAGACTCGACTCTCAGAGGACTCTCAAAAATGTGTTAAATATGCAATTATTTTTATTTGTTTTTAGTGCATTTTAATTTGTTTTAAAATACTGTTTTGTTTGAAGTCGGTTTTTCTTTTTGTTAAAATTTTATTTATGTAGTACTTCGTCGTGATTCGTCGAGACAGATACAACTCGATTGTTAGTACGCGATATGATACCCTTTTGTGTTGCATACAATTTTGATTTTAGATTTTTATTCAGCTTATATAATTATGTGTACAAAAAGCAGTAGGTATATATATAAAACAATAAATCTGTGTCGTACTTGTGTTTCGCTTGTAATACGTACATACTTATACCATAGACCAACTCCTTTTTATTAAATTTAGTGTGATTTTAGTTTTCAGCTACTGAAGCTAATCTCCTAAAGTATAAGCCGTTTGAATGCAATATTCAGCTTAGATAAAAAAATATATTCTCCATATCTGAAATGTTCCAAGGCAAAAAGCACTTTCATCGTTTTAATACTTTAAGTTTTTTTTTAAGTTAATTCACACTGACTAACATAACGTCACGCTGGTTAGGGCCACTTCTCACGAAGGTTATTCCACAACGTTGCTCAATAAATAAAATTTTAACAAAAAGAAAAACCGACTTCAAACAAAACACTATTTTAAAACAAATGAATATGCACGAAAAAGTAATAAAAATAATTGCGTATTCAACATATTTTTTAGAGTCTTCCTAAGTTAAATGAAATGAAAAATATTAGACTACTTAAAAGTCGATTGACGATTATATCATGTAGTTATAGTTATTGGTATATTTGGAGCCGGTGTCAGCCACGGTGCCCTTGCCCCAACAATCAAAAGAAAGAAGCGATACGAGCCCCTTGATTGATCCAGTATATTATTGTGTAAAAGGTAAATTGTAAAAAACATATTTGTTAAAGTATTCTCGTATTGTTTTTTGATAGATATACTGTAGGGTTTTATTGGCTGACACCGACTCCAAATATAACAATAATTATAACTACATGATATAATCGTTAATCGACTTTTAAGTAGTCTAATATTTTTCATTTCATTTAACTTAGGAAGACTCTAAAAAATATGTTGAATACGCAATTATTTTTATTACTTTTTCGTGCATATTCATTTGTTTTAAAATAGTGTTTTGTTTGAAGTCGGTTTTTCTTTTTGTTAAAATTTTATTTATTTTTTGATTTTAAGTGAAGCTGATGTTGACTAACTATTTCTTTTAATACGGATAGATTAAGTGTTCCGTTTATATGAGTTAGAAACTACTTCGAGGACAATTTCAAAGGAAACTTGCGAATAAAGCAAAAATAGACTTTCGAAAATGCGGATTTAATACGTCACGCGGCGTAAACTACAAGGATCCCTCGAAAGAGCTGTAATCGAACTCAGCAAAAAAACTTTGAAAAAGACCAACTATATTTCGTACATCATATGACATCACATCACATACACAAAATTTGATTAAAGATAGTAAGAAATTATGCCCCATATCGCACCCTAACTGCGAGCCGTATAGGAGTTCCATCACTACATAGTATAAAACAAAGTCGCTTTCTCTGTCCCTATATCTTTAAATCTACGCAACGGATTTTGATGCGGTTTTTTTTAAAAGATAGTGTGATTCAAGGGGAAGGTTTGTGTATATAATACATGAACAATATAGTAAAGAAACACTGTTAATTTTAGAAGTTTGCGATGTGATGTCGTATATAAACAAATTCTGTAGTATATTTAGTATCAGTATTGCACCCGTGCGAAGCCGGGGTGGGTAGCTAGTTGATTATAATATTCGACTATGATAATTACATAAACATAACCACATTAAGGAAGGTGACTCAAATATCCAAATAACCTATAAATAAAAGATTCGACCGAGTATCGCTAACGTGCTCCTCTGAATTGTTCCGTTCCCTTCCGTTCCGTTACTTTGTCATGGATCCTGTGCTCAGAACCTTACCAAACTTTCACCAAATTACCCTTGAAGTATATATTTTATAATAAAAAAAGAATTATCAAAATTGGTTAACGTGATTTTCAGTTATTCACCTATTTGTCGCGCATATACATAATGCAAATTTAAGACTTATGTCGTTTTCACATGGATACCATCATCGGAAAAAAAAAATAAAAAAAATGGGACCCCACGAGAAGCACTACCTTTCAAACAAAAAAAAAATTATCAAAATCGGTCCACCCAGTGAAAAGTTATGAGGTAACAAACATAAAAAAAAAAAAAAAAAAAAAAAAAATACAGACGAATTGATAACCTCCTCCTTTTGGAAGTCGGTTGAAAACGACTTGATACGATACACGTGGCAGATTTATTCTAGCACTAAATTAATAACGTACATATTTATATTCTGATATCTTGTCATAGTTATCGCAAGTAAGATTAAGGTCATTGACATTGCGTTTTTGACGACCTCCATGGTCGAGTGGTGTGTACACCGGTTTTCATGGATACGCCACTCTGAGGTCCCGGGTTCGATTACTGGCCGAGTCGATGTAGATTACCATTAGTTTTCTATGTTGTCTTGGGTCTGGGTGTTCGTGGTACCGTCGTTACTTCTGATTTCCATAACACAAGTGCTTCAGCTACTTACATTGGGATCAGAGTAATGTATTTGATGTTGTCTCATATTTATTTATTTATTATTATTATTTATCTATATCTGCGTGAATTTCGCTTTATTCAATTACCCAAACATACTCTTGTAACGTGTCACTTTATATTTTACATGCGGTGTTTTTATCCCAGCTCGGCCGTAATTTAGGAACCCTAATCCCCACTTCAGAAGGGGTGAAAGAGGAAAAAAGAAAGGGTGATTAAAGATAAACAACGGTTCAACGTGAATCCCGAGGATAATTTGCAATTGTATCATTATCTTCAGCGGTAAATTAGGTCTGACTTTTATGCTTTTTGGAGTCGACCAGCAAGATTAATAGCAAGGATTACTTGCCTTCTAGAATTATTGGTACAAGTTTTGTCTTTAACACTCCATTAAATAATTTATTTCTTTATAGATGACAGCAAAAGTTAGTTTATTAACCTTTAGTATTTTCGTCTTAACCTTAATTAATTTTGAATTAAATATCAACGTCTCTTTTTGTCATTAAGGATTTTACATTCGAATGACGCAAACAAAAGTACTATATAAAATATAGACAAAGTTTATGCAAATACTCGTATATTGAAAATGTACATAACCCATATACATAACAAATGTTCTATATGGTTGATATAATAGTACAAAATATTCAAACGCTTAGGTTGTTTTAAATTCGTACTGACTGTTACTGGCAAGTCAATTTGAAAAAAAAAAAACAAAAAATGAAACAAAAATATTAGTATAAATAATCATTATGGCTGAACGGAGTTCTAAAATCAAATCTTAGAATTTAATGAATACCAAAATTGAAACAGCTCATAGAAGTCCACCTGGCTAAGTCTTCTCTCAGAAGCTTATACAACGCTGTTTCAAGATTTTCTCAATCTCTCACAATATTCTCTTTTACGACTGAGTAATGAAATTAGGAACATGAAACGATGTTCACTATACTCGAAAGCTTTTTTTAATCCATGTATTTAAGAAATATCAAGCAATTTTCATTTTGACGTTTTATTTATCGTTAAAGAGCGTTCTATTTTTAAAGCACTGCAAGCGGCTTTAGTACACCGTTTGAAGGGCCTAAACAGCTGATGGTATTAACCATGGTAATTTATAGGTGTCATTTATTATCAACAGCGCAAGTGTTCGCTCTTTCAAGTAACATAAGTATTGACTACAGCTTATACAAGAGTAATTGCCTATATTACGAGTGTATTAATATATGATTGGTATGTGGTCACATATGTTGGTATATATATTATAGAACAGTACATTTGAACAATGTTGAATCTTTTAAAAATATATTAACATATTTTTAAATCATGTAACGTAATTCCTTTCATTATCTTGTTTCATTATATGTGCATATTTACATTTCCCAAGCATTCAAATAAATAAGTAGGTTAATAGACAAGTTGGTCAACGATTGGTCAGTACAGTCTAAATACTACCATCGTCAGAAATTTCAATCATCAGTACGGTTAATAGTTCTTACACCACTATATACGAGTGATGATGACCATACATTAACAGACGCCCAATTTGCCCGCCAACTATACTAATAATAATAAAAGTTTTAAAAATAACTACTAATAAAAATCCTATTAAGATTCTATAAATAATTCAATGTTATTACTTTCCTCGGGCATTTCATTAGCTATTCTCGACACAGAAGCAATATTGAGGATATTATTGCAACGTATTTAAAAGGAACAGAGGCTCTTTTGTTAATATTCATTTTTCCAGTGTATATTTTGTTTTTTTATTAAAAGAGTCTTATACAAAAACAGCCTGTAAATTTCCCACTGCTGGGCTAAGGCCTCCTCTCGCTTTGAGAAGGTTTTTGGAACATATTCCACCACGCTGTTCCAATGCGGGTTGATGGGATACACAAGCAGATTTTCTCACGATGTTTTCATTCACCACCGAACACGCGATGATTTAGAAACACAAATTAAGCACGTGAATATTCAGTGGTTTTTGCCTGGGCTTGAACCCGCCAATCACTTGTTAAGATGCACGCGTTCTAATCACTGGGCCAACTCTGCTCTAAAGAGTCTTATATGTGTGGAAAATGTAAATATTTATGAATATGCCACTAAATCAATTTATATGAAACCAGTGTCAGATCCAAAGTTGTCCTCTGGGTCTTGAGCCCTTAGTACGAAAACCACGTGTTCGGAATATATAATATGTTGACAATATACTGATGAATTATAGATTATTCCAAGAGGAAACTTATTTACCGTACTTAATCAACGAAATAATATACAATTATAGAACTCAGCGGCGAAGGAAGACATCGTGAGGAAACCTGCATGAGTGTCATTTCAACGAAATTCTACTACATGTGAATCCAACATTCAGTATTTGGAGCAGCGTGGTGGAATATGCTCCTAACCTTCCCACTTCGCCTTAGCCCAGCAGTGGGAAATTTGTAGGCTATTACTACATTATAAACTTGAATTTTAATTCACTATTATTATTCATTAAATAATAACATACGGTAATCAATAAAAAAAAGAAAAAGTGTATTTCATTAATGCTCTAGTTATTTTATCCACCTGAGACTCGAAAGTCGGAAAGGCTAAAAAAATACCTCTCAATATTCATAGCACCGGAATATCGCGTAAATTATGCATATTTTCTTTACCGATATCAGAAACATTGAGACCCTTGGCCGAAAATCCACTCTTTATACACATACAGCGCTTTTATAGCTTCTATATTTTTCGTTCTAAAATTACCCTTTTTGTTTCAAGCGAAATCCCGGCAAAATGATGTTATTACGGTCTCGACAAAATCCTTGAAATGTGGGTTGAGTTTTGAACGTACTCGGGAAGCTAATTAGGATTATTCTTCACAATAAGCATGTATGTGGGTTGAATAAATAGAAGAATACGAATATTTTGGTAAATAAAATCGTCCTGGTGTGTGACTCATGATTTGTAGAAGAATTGTGTCGAGCACACATGATTGGGTTTTTGATTATTTGATTATTGTTGCTGTAGTCGTTATAGGCCTTGGATGGATATAGAGGAAGAGGACGACCAAAGATGGATTGTGTGAAAGACGATATGGTTAGAATAAATGTTACTTGTGAGATGACGTCCGACAGAGAGGTATGGAAGAAGACATGCTGCGCCGATCCCAAATAAAATTGCGATAAGGGCAGGACGATGATGTTGTTTCAGTTGCAATGACTGTAGCTGATATCTATTTAGTTGTACATGAATGATTTTACAAAAAGTAAAAATATTAAGTGTATGGTGTCGGACTTATTTCTGTTAGCAACCCTTGCGGCAGATTATTGTTGGTGAGCCAACGTCTATTTATCATTGGGTTCTGTTGCATGTCTTTTGTCTAACGATAAATTTATTATTTAATTTTTTGACTCAATGAAATACGAATTTGAGGTCTTATTGAAATTAAAGAGTGGCATTGACGATGAAATTTTTAAGATTGGTATATTTTAAAATAAATATATTTTATGAAAAATGGAGAAAATTATTATATAAATATAATTAACATAAATTAATAGAAAATATACAAGCGATTAAATTTCTAATTAAGAAATTAATATTAAATTTTAACATCAAAACTTCAAACTCAATCATAGTGAAAATTTTATTATTTTAATGTAAAGCCTGGTCTAGATATTATAAAAACAACGAACGTGGTTCATTTATTAAAAATGTATGCCGTTGAAAACATCGTAAAATAAACCGTAGCCTACATTTTGACCTACATATTCTATCATATCGAATAATACAATCCCTGAACGAGTAGATACGAGCCGTAGTTCAACGTACGTATTTTTTTAAATTTCGAAAAATAAGGCCGTTGTTATTGTTCATATTCCTTAAGGAAATAATATAAGATTTTATTGTATTAGACTATATTTATAAGAATAAGGTATTTTTATGCTCTAGGTTGGCGGACGAACATATCGGCCAATCGGTAAATGGTCACCACCATATACAATGGCGCTGTGAAACATTAACTATTCCTTAGATCGCCAATGCGCCATCAACCTTGGAAACCAATCTGCTATATCCCTTGTTACTATACAACAATACTAAGTTCAGTTATTGCCTGTAAAATATCTGAAGAGCGGGTGGTACCTACCAAAACTGGCTTACACAAAGCCCTACCATCAATTATATAAAAGCATAAACAGACTCTGATGGACAAAGCAAATAGTAAACCGTTATTGTCATCCAATCGATACACCAAGCGAGATGAATAATTAATAAAACAAATTAAGTAAACAAAAACTCAGTATAAAGGTTTGAAGTTGCAATTTTCGATTAAGATTTACGTCGCACCACTAGACCATCTCGAAACGAGATAATTTATGTCGAGTAGCGTTTTTCTGCTCTTAATATCACGTCGGTTTCTCGAGAGGATTAGTTCTATGAATATGGTTATTGGTTAAGGCTTAATTCATTATTATTTAGTGCAAGAAAACTAACCGTGTCTGCGGTAGAGTTTTAATATTTGATATGATTATAGAGTTACTTATAAAATAGTTGTCATATTTTGTATTTCATATAGTATTGAGCAGAGATGGTCCAGTGGTTAGAACGCCTGCATCTTAACCGATAATTTCGGGTTCAGGCAAGCACCACTATAAATATGTGCTTAATTTGTGTTTATAATTCATCTCGTGCTCGGCGGTGAAGGAAAACATCGTGAAGAAACCTGCATGTGTCTAATTTCATAGAAATTCTGCCACATGTGCATTCCACCAACCCGCATTGGAACAGCGTGGTGGAATATGTTCCAAAATCTCGCTTTAATAGGAGAGGAGGCCTTAACCCGCAGCGGAAAATTTACAGGGCTGCTACTTTACTTTACTTTATATAGTATTAGTTGTCGTCCGCGGTTTCGCTCGCGTTTTAGGGATTTGTCATGTGTTGCAAAAAAAAGTAGCTTATGTCCTTCCTTGAAGCTCAAGTTTACTTCACACCAATTTTCATCTAATTCAGTTCATTGGTTTGGACGTGAAAGAGCGACAGACAGACAGAGTTACCTACGCATTTATAATATTAATGTGGATTATTATTTAGAATAATCTCAAAGTTTTGTTTGTTTGACACACATTTGAACTCTCCATAATTATGTAATAATAATAGCATTCATTGTTATTCTTTAATTAAGTTTTTTTTTTTTAATTTAGTACATGTTGCTAACGATCTACCGACGCGCATTGGTTCAGCTTCTGTTATGAAATCCAAACCTTCTTAAAAAGGAAACCTTCACAGGTTTTTATAAGTATATTATATATATTTTCTATTAAATTAAATTGTAATAAAAAGTTATATAAACAACAATCTGACTCTATATATTTCCACGGATATTATATTTATTCTAACAAAATTGTTATCAATAATAAAACTCTCACGAATATTTTACAAATGCTTGTTTTGATTCTATTATTTTATGAAGATACTTATAGTCTCACATAATATTTAATAAGTCATTTTTGTGGAGCCAACTGCCGTGTCCGACAAAGTTACATTGTTAAAAATGATTTTTTGATTGGGCCGGTTGTAATGATGTGATGAAATAGGTAATAGCATAGAGCTGTATATACTTATAATAATCGTATTTTAAAGTAAGTTGTTCAGAAGTGTATTATATTTCTTTGAACGCGATAAATTTAAAACTTTAATATGGAATTTCTGTGTTATTAAAAGTGGCTGAAAGGTTTCAGAGTCAATTTAAAAGTTAAGTATTTTTATTTTATAATAAAGTTAAACTAATTTTCTTATTGTAATATTTTATATAATATTTTTTGTCATGTGAAAGGTGAAAGTGAAAATTTGCTGTCAGGATAATTTTACTTCATGGCAGAGTTCATTATGTAGGCTAGAGTAAAACTAAGAAATTGGGCAGATGTTCTCGTATGTGACAGAATTTCACTCGATCAAATAACATCACTATGTTTTCTCACAACGCACGCACGAGACAAATTAAACACAAATTGAGTACATAAAAATTTACTGATATTTACCCGACTACAACCTAAAATTTTCGGTTTGACGGATTTACTAATTCTAACAGCTGCACCAATTTTCGTCACAATCAAAAAATATATTTATTCAAATGTAACAGCTCTATATATATCAGGCAAAAACAAGTAAGTAGAACGTCCCACAGGCAGGACTTGTTACTGACCCTCTATTTTTAATACCATATGGTTACAAAATTATCTCATGCCTACACGAAATTAAACAGAATTCCCTTACAACCAAAAACAATGTGCGAAAGTGTTGATTGGTGTAAAACGTTCCGAGGAATCGATTTAAAACGAATTTCGTGATTGCGAGTCTCTTATTATCCCCGAGCCAAAGTGCTGGGACACCAAAAAAGATGTCCCTTTATTGTGTGAAGAGGAAATTAGCTAATGGTTTTTTACAGATAAAAGTATATTATGTATTCAATAGTGGTTTATGTGTACCTTTGCGTCGACGAGTTCGAAATGTAACGTTTGTTTTTTTGGACTTGCAACATCGTATTATCACATACGAAATCTAAACATTTGTACATGTATTGGTTTTAAATGAAGATTATAATTATGTCATTATAACTTAATCTGTACGACGTGTAGTCATGGAATTAGTTATCTTTGCAGGCCATGTCATATTATAGTTTCTTCTATCAAATTATAATCCAATGGATTGGAAATCCCATATAGCTGGTGACATATCTGGATTTAGGAACTTCAATTAACGATAATTGGTGGGGCTTTGTGCATGCCTGGGTAGGTTCTTTTCATCATAATAAATTCTACAGCCAAGCAGTAATACTTAGTGTTGTTTTCAACGGTGACCAATTGGTAATGTAGGAAATGGTTAAAATTTAATATCGTGCCAATGACTATGAGAAAAGGTAATCATTTACCATAACAATCCCACTAAATACTGATACCGTACCAAAATACTACAATGGCTTACAGTACCTTGAAATAAAAATCCATCATTTGTTTATTAGTCCTTCCATATATAAGAAGGCTTGTTTTGTCTTTGAAACCAACAAGGCAGTTTTTATTGAAATATGTAACGACCGAATGAGACCCTATACCTATTATAAGTATGCCGTTTACATCAAAGACCCACGACATATGGAAACAAAAGTTTTTGCTCGAAAATTTTGAGGTAGTAATGACGCGAAAACCAAAACAAAGGCACATATTATCATTCGATAGACAAGGGTGGACGTGATAAAAACATATCTCCTAACACGTAATTACGTAATTGCGCGCCCTCGCCTCGGGTTAACGACGCTACACGAATATGGGTTAGAGAAAAACTAAAAAATTGTTTTATTAATGCTATACATAATATGGATGTTACTTTTATTGTAATATTTTATAGTAAGCTTTTATTTCGATCCTGTTGTTGTTGTTGGGGCCTTAGAATTATTACTGAGAATCTATTAATAATATTATTGAAAAATATTTACTATTAGTATTTGGAAGGCAAATAAGCTGATGAACTAGTGATTGTAAAAATTATCATACTTTCACTAATCTTAGACACAAGTTTTAACACCGTTATAAATTTAATATTTTATGTAATTTCATAAACGATGATTGATGACAAAATTATGCTACCTTGCATTTAGCATTCATTTACATTTACAGGATTTAATGACACCATTTTAGATGACGTCATAGTATCAGACATATCTTCTTATTATCGATCTTCGCATCGATCTGTCATAAGGCTTTCTATTAAAACTAGAAAACTCTATCATATTTTTAATTTATTATTATTGTTTTCTCGTTTCAAATATCAGAAATATTTAAACACAAACTCATCCATACAATTCCATCGCTATGCATTTGGATGAAACAGAAAGAGCCGAAACAAGTTTAATAAGAAGTTGGAAGTGAAATATTTTCTGTACCGGAATTGTTAATAACTGTCCGTTGCGGTCGGACGACTGGCTGGGCGCCGATTCCCTTTTAATTTAAAGCCCGAGCATTCTCTTTCCTTGTTAACAAGATACTGCCTAATAACAGCTTCGATGAAGAACAAACAAGATCGAAAGATACTTCACTTTGTTACGACGCCATATGGCGTATGCGTTATTTTGCATAGTTATTAAGATCGACGTAAAGGGATTTCGAGTTACCTTGTTTAGATTACGGATTATTTTTGCCTCTTAGATTATAGTAATTTCGATATAGTGTTTTTACCGCGTCGGATTCGTACGTTAACAACACATTAAATTTTTAAATTGGATGATAAAATTTTGTATCGTTTTTATACTGACAATCGTTATAAAAATA
Source organism: Vanessa cardui (assembly GCF_905220365.1). Taxonomy (NCBI): domain Eukaryota; kingdom Metazoa; phylum Arthropoda; class Insecta; order Lepidoptera; family Nymphalidae; genus Vanessa; species Vanessa cardui. The sequence goes on along the minus strand of NC_061125.1, from coordinate 13,613,840 downwards.
ATAGCACGTTTCGACGCGTCTTCGTTCATGGAATACTAACGATATAAATTCGAGCGTTAGTTTGTTTGTTTGTTACGTCTTAACCACTCAACTGATCAAAGTGATATTTTGCAAAAATGTTGTATGGTGTACAGAAGAGGACATACGTTATAACCCCTCTTCCCTCCCCTTCACTAACTAGTTTAAATATTTACTACTCACAAATATTGATATATAATAGTATTATATGTCTTATGTAAAAGAAATCTACCGATATGCTAAAAAATGACGTTGAAAATTAAAAGACATGCCCCCTTTTCGAGCCAAAGTCCCCTTAAAATATAAAGTTTTTATATGATTACAATTTTATGTAATATTTAAAATATATGTTTCGCTATATGCGTTATTATACATAATTAATAAATACATAATTCAAGTGATACATTAATGTTTAAAGCATTTGCACCTTCATCATTATTACGTAGAATGATTATAAATTATAACTAAACCAAAATATAGTAGAATTAATAAACATTTGGATATTTGGCATATTAATATCATCGTATTAATTCTAACTACCATCTCTATTTACACTCATTATATAAACATAATTCGGAACATTAAATAACATATCGTGTGGCCTTGAAATAATATATTCACGTATCATCGTATGATGCCATACTTAGATGTTATATTTTAAATTAGTTACGAAGTTTCTCTCTAAAATAATCCTCCTTCGATAGCGAACAAGCATCCTACGTTATGCATATTAATGAACTGGGATGTTATTAGTAAGATGTATATGATCCTTTGAATATGCCTTTTAGTGATCTTTGGTCTACTGAGCCTGCATGATAAGTTATTAGTCAATAAATATTCATGTAGATACCGATAGCTTCAATGCTGGTCTGGATAATTTGTGGAATAAAATTTCTATCTTGTATTTGTTATGGAATATATTGGTCTAGTTTTAATATATGATATCAATATTTTTAGTATAAAGTTCATCATCAATTGTCTCTATAAGAGACCAGTTTGTGATCATTTTGCAAACTTGGTGTTTGAAATTGTAAGTCGAAATCACGTCGCAGGCTAAAAAAATCATAACGTTTATCAATCTAGATTTTTTGAAAGGAAATTAATATTTTGACAAGTTCACCAACAAGTAACAGGGGTGAGACTTTGAGGCACTTGAAACACAGTTGATGATGCTGATTGAAATATCTTCAGTCGTGTTAGATTGCCTTCATAGGATGAAAATAAGAGGGTAGAATAAAAAAGAAGTGCTGTTGGATTTGATTTGGAAGATTTATTTTGTAGCGTTTAGTGTCATTATCCTTGGATCAAACATTATCGATTTTTATCGATATCAGTAATTATTTAAAAGTGTTAACATATTTGATTTTATCAGTTATCTAAAATACAGGTAATATTTATGAAAATTAACTACGTCTTCAATAAATATTTTTATATCTTTATTGCCCATTGCATGCCTGACTGATGGGAATAAAAATTTATAAAGTCCCACACGAATCTGTGTTTCTAAGAAATGAATAACAATTATGATAATTATCACGCCATCACAAGTTTAATCTCCAAGAGGGCCATAACAATAATTAAGACTGTGAAGTGTTATCGGCACGAAACCAGTAAGGTTCAAACAAAAACACTGTCACCGTCAAGTTCTTGATTTCGATTTACGATATTCAACCGAAGTTATTCGGACAAGATACATTTACCGAACACTCTACGAAACACAGCACTTATGCCCCTTAGGATAAGGTCGAAAATCTATTAGCAAACGATTAGGTAAATATAATTTTAACCTGGTCAGAATAGCTTGAATCAAAAAGATAAAGTATCAAGTTCTCACAGGCCCATTAAAGTATCAAAACGAAGATGCGGCAGCGATTCTTTCCAAATTCAAATGAATTATAATTATAAACAATTACGAGCTGATTTAATGAATAAAAAGAAAAACGGTAGACGGAACGAGGGAGATAGTCAATTTGTTATGTAGCATGTGTGAAAAGGAAGTGTAATAGAGTACGCCTACATGGATTCATCGGATATATGATTCGGCGAGCGATAAAAATCGCCGGTCTTATTCGTCAGTGTTTTTTTTAATTAGTGAGGGGTCCGTCATGTGAACCGAGGTGGCAGCGGCCATTGTATAGAAATAAATACGACATTTATAAATGATCGGGCTTCCGACATAGACATTGAGAAGGACACGAGATAAAACAAGATTCGGAAGGGACGGATTTTATTCTATTCAAATGAGCATACGAATTTCTTAGATTCATTTCTCAAATCTCCATATACGAATTACAGGTACGTTTCGGTTCCATTTGGAGATTGGTCTTAGAATCCTTATATGTTAACTTTAAATGTTTCTTTTGTTTTGGATGTATGAAAATTTTATTGACAGTTTATAATAAATATATATCCATTTAATGTCGGTATATTATAGGTGCATATTAGTAAATGTATTAAGAATGTTAGTTCGTTCGCTCAAAATAAACACCATGAATTTCTTTCCTTATCCTTTGTTGCCCAAAACACCGCGAGATCGTACAAAGATATAATTTCGCGGTCTAATTTACATAAATTAGTTAGGTAGCACCATATCATTTATCCTCTGATGTTCAGTCAGATAACAAACCATTAGATATGCTAATCCAGCTTTAATTACCAAACCCTAAGGGCTCTTTTGCTTAAATATATCATTGGAAATAATGGCTTTGTTTGCGGTTTATATTGTCAGACAGATGCAAGAGATTCCTGAAACTACTGTATTACAATTACTCCAGTAAATCGAGGAACTATTTATTTGATTACAGACACTTTCACGAATATAATGAAAAAAATATTGTGTAGCAACATCAAATAAAGATTTTTTCGGATTATGAAATTAACTGGTTGTCGCCTACGGCTTCGCTCGCGTTTTGTAAGGTATGGTTGTCCTTGGAGTTCAAATTTGCTTCATACCAAATTTTATTAAAATAGATTCAGTGGTTTGCTCGTGAAATAGCGACAAACAGATAGTTACTTTCACATTTATAATATTAGTATAGCTAGCTATTTACAAAAAATACATCAAATATAAAAATATAAAAGCAGAAAACATTCTAATTAAAAGACGTTTTTATCGAGTATTCTGTTATTAAAACGACCTGTTCTATTTAAGCTGATAGTCAACTGTTTAATATCTGAAAATATAATCAAGGTATTATGTATAAACGCTCTTGCAAACAGACTGCGTAATTAGCTTTGGGCTGTATCATTTGGAAGCCAAAGCTTGTGCTGGTGTCTGGCTTTGATCTCGAAACTTAGTTTGAATATGTTTTGCTTTGCTAAATGATAGTTTGAATTTTTTATTAACCGACTTGACCTATGATTTATGACGAAATCCGTGGTCGAGTGACGTGTACATCGGTTTTCATGGGTACGCCACTCCGAGATCCCGGGTTCGATTGCCAGCTGAGTCATGTAGATTATCATTATTTTTGTACGTTGTCTTGGGTCTAGGTGTTTGTGGTACCGTCGTTACTCCTGATTTTCCATAACACAAGTGCTTTATGTACTTATATTAGGATAAGAGTAATGTATGTGATGTTGTCTCATGTAATTGTAAATAAAATGATTTGGGTACACATACAAAAAATAATTGAAGTGAAAATAAAATCATAGAAAACAACCAATAAAATATAAATGCCAATAAAAATTACGTGAGAAAATACGACCAATAACTTAAGGAGCAGAAATCCGAAGCAGGTGAAAACTAAAAAACGAAAAGCAATAGCGACCATTGAAATAAATATCACAATGGAAACGACATATGACAACCTAAAGGTCTAACGCACAATAGTTTATGTGAATGAAAAAATGTTCAAACTTTTCTTATTACAAAGCAATAAGGTTCAAGTTTGCACTAACGGATATTGGTAAAGCATTCTTTGTGTGACATGTTCGAAATGTCTCTGTGATCTGTTTTTTGACAATACCCGGTAATTGGTGGGTTGGGTACCTGGGTTTTGTCGCTGACAATAGTGTTGGTTTAATCACAAAGGGTGGTACACTGTTTGAAGTAATTCGTTCATTGAATATATATAAAATTAATTTATCAAAGAACTCTGATTAGGTAGTACGTAAGCTATTTTCTATATGAGGAAGTCCATTCATAAAAATTAGATTCTCTACTTCTATGAGAAATCGTATTTGAGGCTTTACTAAATATTTTTTTTCAAGAGATTTGGGAAATAAGTACAAATATGTATATCTATAAAATCATACATATCTCTCATCATTGAAATTAAGATAATTACGTAAATACATGTGACTTACAGCAATATTATAATAAAGATGTCTTAATGAGAAATTAAAATTAATTCAATCAAGGACACAATACTTCAGCAAGGTTTCGCATAACATATTAAAAAACAAAGGAATTCTACAACCACTCACACAAAGAAAACAAAAATTTAGAACTGTAACAAAATGATCCATTTGTGATAATAAGACATAAAACGCCAGCAACTTCACCATGAATAAAGTTAGTTAAAAAGGGTAGTCCAAGTGACAAGTGAAGTCAAGAATATTTCTGAAATGTTTTTTTAAATTGTTTTCTATGCATCTGATGTTAAAGAAATACGACGCTAATTAATCTAAATACAGGGAAGTACAGAGCAATGAAAACAAAATCGATCTACATTTGCTACGTACAGTTCAATTTTAAAAATATTTTCTCTGTTTGATATTTGCCGAAAACAAATGCATTACGAATTACTTATTCTATTTATTTGAGATTGCAGAGAACATTATTCTCTGCCATTCATTTCTATCTCTATTCTTTATTTAAATATTCTTTGGGTTCTTTCACAATTAGTCCATTTTATTTCGATCTTTCTTTTGTCTAGTGATATTTTACTGATCGATTTGGTTACAGTGATCGTTCTCAACAGAGACTGCAATGCACTATCATTGTTCGATTTTATTGGAGAAGGACAGTCTCCAGTCTTGTCGATGGTAAACTAACACGACTTTTTTATGTAATAGGTTGGCGGACGATCATTTAGGCCACCTTATAGTAAGTGGTCACCGTCACCCATAGACAATGACGCTGTAAGAAATATTAACTATTCCTTCCACCGTCAATGCGCCACCAACCTTGGGAACCAAGATGCTATGTACCTGTACCAGAACACAACAATACTGCGTACTGTTGATTAGCAATAGAATATCTGATGAGTGGGTGGTACTTACCCAGGAAGGCTTGCACAAAGCCCTACCACCAAGGCAACTAACAACAACTAGACAAATATTTGAGTTTATGTCGAAAGTCCCAACTTTTAGTCTTCCAGGTACTATTGCGAATTAATTAGGTTTAGTATAAGGTTTGTGTTCTGGAAACCTGAGGTCTGGGACTTTAGAACTATTAGTCAAACGGTGTAGTAAGAGGTACTATTGTAGTATAACACTCAACCCTCGGTATGTCATGTTCATACAAGGAATAAATTAATTACGTAAGCATTCATATCTTGTAAGTAAACTTTGCTAAACTCTATACCTCACTGTTCTAGTGCCAAAACTTTATCCATGAATTTCATTTTAATATAAGGTGTTTTATTTTTGTATTATAATTATTCAGTAAAAATATTTATTTGTATTATATTATAATATATTTCCTCCCACAACTTTGCTCGCGTACTAGTATCAGGTCTAAACGACCTTTTGAATTTTTTTTCCTCCTGGAAATATGTATGCAAAATTTAACGATGGTTGGCAAAATAATTATCTGATTACGTTAGTAACAAACAATTAAAAAATGCCTTTGCATTTATAAATTACGAGTAGTATTCCAAAACTTTGCTTGTATTTTTGAGGTTGGGTTTTAGGGATGACGCCCAACGATCAACCATTGTACTTCCTAAGAATTCATCTTACTTCAAAAAAACTCTTCATCAACTTTAGTTAAGTTGTTTGCCCGTTAAAATGGAGTGGATAAACAGAAAAAAAGACAGAAAATGTTTTACATTATAATATTAGTGTATATTAGTATATTTCAACTAATGTAGGTACATGAATATGAATTTAAATAATCGTATCTATTGAAGCTACAATTTCATTGTTATGTAGTTTATTCATACTTAAATTACTTTTGATTTTATACAGTAAGTCGCAACTTTTGCTTATTTTGTAGTTAATGCTATCATCCTTTGATCAAGAAACTCATTAGTTCCTACTCTGATGAAAAAACCTACCATATAAGTACATACAAGTTGAAAAGTACTTAAGTGAATATACCTTCATCTTGAGGTCATCATGGACGATTTTAGCTATGGCGACCAATATCAAGAATATAGCACAGGACATATAATAGTGCACAAGCTGTGTGCGAAACATGTGCACTCTATTTCCTCACACTCACAATCCAACGGCAAATCTGACACATTTTATCGGTCTGACCTGGAAATCAATCTCACTATAGGATAGCCAAATATCACACCAGAACAATGAGGCAGCTACTAAAGAATATAATTATATAATATTAAATCTGAAAATAGAGAGTCTAAAATTTAGTTTCGAAAGTATCAAGATTGTTTTTTATATAAAAGATTCTATTTTTTTTATGTTAAATTTATTGTACCAGCTCATTTATATTTCAATGATGAGGTGAGTATATTTAAGCAAACGGCCCTTAACTTCAAACAGAGCTTTTAGTTACGGTGAAATTCGTGAACCGCAACATCTGGTGCACCTACTATCACTGTACCTAAAATCCGTATTGCATTTTATATTTTCATTGCAACATTCGATTTTGTGTTTTATTTTAAGTGCAGTAGAGTTTTATTTCAAACGAATATTGTTGTCACATTACTTTGTCACTTAGAACGTTTCGGTAACAAATATAGCTTCAATCTGTTGTCCCGACTGTCTCTGTACTATCGAGCCATTCCGCACAGATGCGAGTTGTGGGATGAAACGACACAAACTCGATTTACCCCGGGCGAAAATGAAAACCTCGAAAACTTTGCAATTCACATTATGTAATAGAAATACTTCTGAATTTACATTAACTTCGTTCTTGTATATATTACAGGAAAGGACTTTTCGTGAAACAACAATTCGGCTGTATGAGAGTTGTTGGGAAGTAAATTAAATATCAAATGAAAATCTGTTGGTGTCATAAACCAGGCTAATGTTCTAGACTGCTAACATATCATGTGTAACTAGTAGTCGCCCGTGAATTTGCTCGCGTTTTAAGGTGTTGGTTGTCATGTGTTAGGCAATAAAAGTCCCTTCTTGGAGTTCCAGTTTGTTCTTTACAAAATGTCATCAGATTTAGTTCAACGGTTTGCTCGTGAAAGACAGACAAAGCTGCTTTCACATTTCTAATATTAATATAGATTTCAGGAAATGTGGATTTCTATTTTAAAGTCAGCCTGTCAATATATTATTAACGAATGTAATATGTATTACGTTTATGTCCGTAAAAAATCTTAAGTGTTAATATTTCTTTAACATAAATGAACGGCACACTCACTCGGAAACACAACAAATATTGCAAAGTATATCCGCTTATAGTTTTTGGATAAAATATATGATGAGTAAGTAGTACGAATCAGATGGGCTTACTCAGCCATTTTTAACGTCTAAATATTAATAAAAGCACACAATTAACTAATTTGTTTTTTAATTCAATTTATTTGCTGATAAAACTTGAACTAAAATTTCTCGTACATTCAGTGAATTTTCATTGTTTAATGCAATGAATGAATAGCTTTTAAAATATTGGTTCTTAATTCTTTGTCTACAAAACACTGCTCCGTGAAGGCACTTCAAATATCCCGCGAGAAAATTAAATACGTAATTAAGTTCTGTGTAAAAAGTAAGTAGTCTGAGAGAATCATAATGGGATAAGAATTATAAAGTTAATTTAAAATATAATTATAAAATGTATTGTGTAAACGTAACAAACTGAGATAAGAGAGCTAGTCCTCTTCGTGGTAAAATATAAGTTTTGTTTTGCTTATCCATACTGTTTTATTTTAAGACATTTTTTGTGACAGTGTAATATTAAATACCTTGTATTTAAAAAAGTACGACATTAAATATCAAATGAATGAAACAGTGTAGGTGATATTTACAAATACAGATGAATTCTTTATTCCTTCGAATAACCTCAGTACCTCGAAATCTGTGGAGGCTATAAGCTAGCCTATAGACTAAAGATGTAGAATATATATCAAGCTTATATTACATACATAAAATGTTTACCTACAGCCTGTAAATTTCCCACTGATAGGCTAAGAATCCTCTCCCTGTGAGGAGTACATTTGAAGCTACCACCACGCTTCTCCAATGCAGTTTGCTGGATTCACACGTGGCCTAATTTCAACAGAAATTAGACACATGCAGATTTACTCACGATGTTTTCCTTCACCGCCGAGTTCGAGGAGAATTATAAACACAAATTCAGCACATGAAAATCCAGTAGTGCTTGAATTGGTTTGAACCACTGGGCCATGGGCGTTTTACCTAACATTCATTTAGCAATTGTTTTAGTGATATAGTTGAACACATGTCTTTTTCTCTTTATCGTGATTAATTTGACATTCGAATGAAGAGAACGTTGTTTAACTATCGTCTCCTAAACAAAATTTATTAACACTAAATATAATTAATCTATTACTCCTTTATTTATTCAATATAAGTTGTCTGCAAGGAGTTATATTAAAACTAGCTAGAAAGGATTGTGTGAGAATGTTCGTAGATTAAATAAGAAAGTTTTAATAGTATTTTTTTTTCTTATTCCCCTATCTCGCTCCTCATTTGCAGCGTATCTTTTTATTAAAAGTATATAATTTTTCATCATCATTGTGCTTCATATCTTCATAATTTCTTTATAATAAAACTAGACTACAATTTTTTTTGAAGATATAAAATTTGGAAAGTTTTAAATTATTTTTGACATTATATGTTTCATAAATATTATTATATCAGAATGTTGTGAGATACTCCAACTGATACTATGAATGATATTTTTTATTATCGATTAGCTGAGATGAATCGTTTGAAAGAAAACATAGATATTAATCGAAGAATGTGTCAGAAAAATTTTTTGAGTGATATTTGAAAAAAAATAAGTCATTAATACTATCTGTACTTTTTTATTGAGATTTAATATTGGATTCAAAAATTATAATTTATCTGTAACTCAAAAGTTTATGTTACGTTCTCTAAGATAACTTTAGAACTAGGGTTTTGATTTCCATAGCAATAAGTGCAAATATTTATTCGCTATATTTTAAAACGACTTAATCTTCTTTTGATATGACGCAATACCTTGTTTATTATTAGCATTGTCCTTTTATAATTAAAAACTTTTGCATTTATTAGAATTGCTTGTATCATTTCGCTATCCTTGTAAAATATATTCACTTAATAAAATAGAAATCTGGTTAATTGTCAAATCCTATATAATATATGGTAGTGCATGCATGCAAACAAAATGAGATGGTATTTATTAAGGAAATTACTGTGAAGTATCAAATAGAGTTTTATTTGTTCATCATAAATTCTTTAATAAAAGACGGACGACATAAGTCAGGAATGCTATTCATCGTGCATTGTACTATGGTGTTAAGTGACTATATAAACATGAGTTTAATTTGTTATGAATCATGATATCTGGTATCAAATGTTCGTGTATTAACGCGAATGTAAGTATGGAGTATCGGACTTCAGTCATAAATTAATTTTGCTTTATGTTCTATATCTATTGTTCATAAAATAGAATAGATACAGGTTTGAATTTTTATATAAAATCTATGTAAGGACAAAATTTAACCAAGATAAATAAAATGGTAAGTTTTATGTAAAACAAATACAAACTATTTATTATATAATGAATATCTCATAAGTTTGACTTTCCGCTAACGAAGCCGCTATACCATGTGTAGTTCTTATATGATACAAGCACAGTTACAGCGCTATAGTTATGACAGATAAAAAAATATCCATTTACTGATCTAACGGGTATCGATTAATTAATTGAATATAATTTATCATTAACGAATCAATGCATCGAATATCTAAAACAATACGTCACCCGTATCAAACCAGTTAAATGATATAAATCTCACATACCCGTGAATCGTTTAATAAATCAAACACATTATACCTACCAACCACACGATTGTTCGAATCATTATTGTCTCAACTCGAGTATTATTTACACAATCGAATGCTGGGCTTACGAGCTCCGCACTTACTCGTACACCGTCACAATACTGCTACGATATTTCGAAATACATTAATCTATAATGATTCATATTGAAATTGGAATAGGATCTGTTTTAGATTGAAGGTGAATGATTATATATCGCAATTGTATATTGTATATGGAAGTCGAAGAAATACCACGAACGAAAATGTCTTGGCACGCTCGAAAACACTTCAATTTCTCAGTCCTAAACAAATATGTTACCGGCGTAGTAATTGCTCGCCATGTTTACAGTCTTTTATTGTATATTGCAAAGTAAATATTGTTTTAAAATGCATCACTTGTCTTACGTTCAGCTGCATTGCGATATATTTTTGAGTTTTTTTTTGCTGTCGACGAAAAGTTAATTTGGCGTTCATTTGATTTGTATTGTATTTGTATTGTCGAAAGTTGAACGCAAACATAACTAAATTTTTATATGAAAAAATTAAACAACGGTTTGTTTGGCCGGCAGTTTTAATTCTGAATTCTGGAAGTGTGGAAATATGTTCTCTACAGCACAAACTTTTGTGTTTATTATTTTTTAAATGCGCGAAACTCTGTTACAGAAAGAAAAGTAGAATTAATAAAAAATAAGTAGTTCGGTCTAATTTATCGTATTCATATATTTTACATGCATCCTTTCGATACATATAATAATATTGGAGTGTCTGTTTGTAATATTAAAGTACCCCTTTTTTATTCAGTGCATATGTATGTATACACTGTACATATACCAAAATAACATTTTTTACAATTTTTGTATGTCTGTTTGTTCCGGTTAATCTCTGGAACGGCTGGATCGATTTTGACGGTACTTTCACGTGCAGATAACTGATATAATAAGGAGTAACTTAGGCTACAATAACATTTTTTTGGTTAAATTCTAACATGTACAAGGTCACGATTACAGCTAGTAAATCAATAAATTGTGTCCCATATAAAAACTTATTTGATATTTAAAAAAAATCGTCAAATACGAAATTAATTTAAAAATGGAATTAGTTTGTTGATTGGCATATTATCATTCATTATTGTTATTTTCATGTCATATAACTTGTTGACTTCGATACCAGAGAGTTGTTGTACACCCGCCCTAAATAACGCCTACATTAAACACACCAGCAATATAGCAGCCATATTGAAAAAAAAATCGCATTGCATAAGCCGACGTGAATAAAATTATCAGTCAAGATCATTACAATGAAAAGGCTACTGTGTAATATGAGAAAGGCAAGCTCACCTTTCTAGGCGACAGTCTGAGCCTTTAAAAAAAATCACATTAAATCGAGCGAAAAAGAAATTCAATACTATTTTGCAAGAGGATTATATTTTGTACAATCCACTGGCGTATTCTGCAGCTGTTGTCAGAACTTCAACCACCGACGCGATGATATTCGTGGAATGGTTTTTGATAAAGTTTAAAGGATTATTGAGGTAATAAATTGGTAGCTATGGTAATTAAAACCTCGCTTCGATCAAATTACCAAATACGTTGAACGAATCAATGATGACTAGTATCGCGTTTGGTTGAAAATCAATTGTTTTTGTATGTAATTCGTCCCCTTTTTTGTGTAAATGTAAATAGGGGTTTATATTATTTACTAGTAATCACCCGTGACTTCGCTTTCTTGGTGATAGTTTGCTTCATACCAAAATTCATCAAAATCGGTTCAGCGGTTTTGTCGTGAAAAAGCAACAGACAGATAGAGTTACTTCCACATTTATAATAGTTATATATATTAAAACAAGGCTTAAATAGGTTTATAATAATAAATGATAATATTACATACATAATTATTATACACATGTACAAAATTCCGAGAATCTTTTTATCTCAGTAATCGAATTTATATATTTCATTTCATATTTTTTATTTAACATATAACAATATATTTTTATATAATTTGCAAAAAACAATAATTTATTATTGTTTATTTATGCATGGAATGAAATGAATAGATAAATAAATAAAGATTAATATTATTTATTTAATGGATATATGTATTTTTATTTTGTTATAGAGAAATAACGATATATTTTCTTGTACATCTCGGTCTCACAACAGTTTGTACGATACCATAAACTTTAATTCAATTATTTTTATAAATACTGAAAAAAAATGTACAAATATATTCGAAATTCATATATCGACCCCTTTTTTGTTTATATTTTTCTATGGATCTTTATTAATATTATAAATATGAAAGCAACTCTATCTTTCTGTTGCTCTTTCCCCATCTAACACAATCGAATTTGATATCGAACTTTAATTCGCGAGGTAAAACATAGGCTTTTCTGTTTAATGCTAATTCTTGTATTATATATAATTTGACAACTACTATCTTCTTTACATAGTATGAAACAAAGAAGATAGTAAATTTCTTTCTCTCAGGGATAAGCTAAAATGTTCATTTTTTCCTTTACGCTATACGAAAAATAACGGCTTATTTTTGAAGCAATTTTAAGCAATACAGCATTAACCTTTATCCAATTAAGTATATATCCTTAAATATAATGTGCATTTAATATAGATTAATAATTATTTTTATAATTTGTAATTGAAATGAATATTTTCGAATATATTACAGATTTAACAGTCTGTAGTTTATTTACTATCGCGGGTTGCTTATGTATAATATTTTTTTCATAAACAATTTTTATGTGTTTAAAATGTTTAAGTGTCAAAGGTATACCCTTAAACTTCATATCAATTTTAGTATAAAAAAGATCTTTCGTTATAATATAAATGTTCGTTTAAAAGTTTTGTAAAAATAAAAAGGACAGGAATATAAAAACGTGTACATTAAAATAGAATCGATCGTTTTGTTTTGTATATCTAAGAAGTCTAAGAACATCGTTTTTATTATACCCATAATATCGGTTTTTCAATAAAATCTTGGTGTTATATTGGTATTAAGTAAAAAGGCAGGAGTTGATACAACATGACTATAATAAATTTAGAAACAATTTATCGCCGAGAGACGAGTAAAAATGAAATATTTCACGTTTTACGATTTACCCACTAAATCTTAATAGACCGAATATACATCCATTAAATACTTATTTTATAGACAATTAGAATGTAAAACAAAGTTATTTAAAAGTATTATTTGATATTGAAAACGAATACAAACAAACAAAAGTTATTTTTTTTTTAATTTAAAATCAACATATTCTTTATTCCAGCAGCCTTTTACGAGTACTTTTTCAATTGTCATTTCATAGAACTGTATTAAACGAAAACCTATCAGCGATTCGGAATGTACAAGTAGATACTCTTTTCCATCACTTGAAATACACTATGTATTATATGTCAGTTAAGTACATTTATTTATAATCTATCCTGAAAATCAACAAGTATTAGCGACACACTTTTTTATTATCTGTATAATTATGTATTGAATAATATGCCTTATTACGTAGGTTCTCATTTTAAATCTTATTAAATATTAAATAATTTGTTTATTATTGCTAGGTCAAAAAATAAAGAATAAAATAAACCGAAGCAATTGAAGAGGTAAGTAAAACATACTATTTCATCTGTAATAAAATCAGTTAGATAGTAACTTTGTTAAACTTTAGTATTATCAAGGTATATTATTCTCCGCTAAGTCGTCGCTACCAGTAACTCTAGACTATCCTCAAACCACTAAGGAGGAAAACATTAGTCGGAGTAAGTAAACAAGTCGAACGGCGGTACGACAAACAATCAAGCAGTATATCTCATCTTCGGACGTGTAATCGGATCCAAATTGTCCTGGATGCTCCTTAAGAGCTCGCAGACTCAACCAACAAAGTGGTTCTCCGAGGAAAATTACATACTTATTGTATTCTATTTATTTTAGTATAAAACCTTTAAGCGCTGTAAAGAGTAAAATGTATTTTTTTTTTTAAATATTTGACGATGACCCTGATCGTGGGATACTAAGATCTGTATTCCCAGATACGCATTGCACACAATTAAATTTTTTAACAACAAAAACTTTACTCTTTCGAACAAAAAAAAAATATAGTAAAGGCCTTGGTGACATATCAAAGATCTTATCGTAGTTAAATCTCTGCACAATACCTCGTCATAATGGTCGAACAAAAAATGATCTATATCGAAAAACGTTAGGGTATAATATTGTATCCAGGTTGTACACACACGGACGATTGGTGACAAAAAGCTCATTGTGTTGTCTTGTGTGCGTGTTTCGATCTAAAGGGTTTCGAGTCAGTCTATAGACCTTTATTGACTGAATCAAATCAGTAAAAAACGGATTCAACTATTTATTTAAAATGTTTAATAACAGAGCGGCTCGTAAAACTGGCTGTGTTGTATACCAGTTATTTTTCTTTAGTTTTTTTCTATCCGATCTTTCGATTTGATATCACCCTTGCCTGGGTACTCTCGTTAATGGGGTACCTATGAGGCGAGCCCGCATTTTATGTGTACTCGGTATACACTTTTACCGGCGACCCTACGTGACAAAACTTTGTTCCTCCCTACATTCAAATTTCTGAAGGAGCAATTGAAATCGGAGATCGTAAAGAGAATTAGAGCGGGGTCTCTTTCGAGCGCCCGTTTTGTTTTGTGCGCGTTCAAAGGGGCTTCTTTTGAATCTCAAACAGCCATCGAAGTGGAAGTGGGGGCAGCATTTATTGGGATTCCCTATGGCCTACCAATCGGTCCATGCGACATCACGTAATCTAATAGCTTATTAATGAGGGGAAGCCTTCAATCGGCCCCTATTTTTCTATCCTAGCGCACTCCAAAATTATGGATTCCATCTCGCTCGTTCACTATTCTTTTATTTGACGGTTCGTTGTGCGTATCGCTGTCTTGTTCCTGCGAACGTTTAGGCAACTTGAAGTGGGAAGGTCGATGGTGCGGGCAATAGCTCCTCCCACTAAATTTATAATGCGATAAATGAGTCAAGACGCTCGGTCTCGGAACCGGCTGCGAAGATATCACGTAATGCGAGGTTATTGCGTGAAAACAAACGGCAAAAACTGGTACGTAAGAGAGATATACGGTCTCGCATCGCAGACCTTTATGATCCGATCCGGCTAATATATGGACGAGGATCCGCGCTCGGCTTATGTGCAGTAAAGAGGATACTTTAAAATTACATTTGTGATGTTGTTACGTTAATACGTAATTGGCTAGCGCTCGATACATCGCTTAGCACTATAAGTTATGGTAAGATCGTTAACCTCGAAAACTTCTTATCTTGTATACCATTCTAAATTCAAATTATTGTATCTTTATTCGATGGAATAGTCGTTTCCACCTTTAAATATTTTTTCCTTATTGCTAACGAATATATCTACAATATAATTCTACAATACAACCTAATATTAATGTTGTAAAAAATAGCACGCTACGAAGTATCAATTAATGCCTCAATAATAAAGTAAAAGCCTTTGTCCCAATGCAGAACTAACGCTTTCTCTTTTGAGTAGAAGGTTTGAAGCTCACGGCGATTTAATACATCGGACAGATTTACTTCCGAGTACGAGACATTCAGGATGCTGTTTACGGACACAAACTAAGCACATCAAAACACAGTCATGTTTTCCGGGTCCCGCTGTTGAAGCCTTATCTCGATAGATTTATTACGTAATTACAAAAGAACTCTGAATGATTATAATGAAATATTCGACACGGTATCCAATAAGTCTAAAAGAGGAAATGACTCTTGTATTACAAAAGCGTAACCAGTAGCTAAGCCGTGTAATTGTGAGCAGATTTCATTTTGTTTCGAGAGTAAAAAAAAAGTCGTCACTAATACACCATTTAATTTGTAAGACCACCCTTTGTAAAGAATTTTGATGAGATTGATTTCTTATAAAGAAATATTGTAACACTTTATTCGAACAATGAAATGCTTTATGAAGCTGTTATATATACATAGCTAGTTTTAGTTATATATGATTACAACTATAGCTTATTCTAACTCGAATTTAGGTCGAATTTAGGTCTACGAATGTCTCGTTCACGAGACTGAAGTTTCGTAAATAATTTCGAAATATCGAGCTCCACCGAAAAAAAATAAAAACCATGATAAATATCCCGAAATTACTAACTTTAATAATAAAAATAACCATGTTATTTTAAAATCTTATATAATCAAGATCTAACTGCACACTAGAGCAAAGCTATCAATCGCTCATCTCCTTCGATTGGAATAGGCTTTATTATTTAAATTATAAGTTCAAGCTAAAAAAGTCCAACAAAAACATTCGCCAAATTTTAAAGTGATCTCAATTATGAAACAACCTTTGTTGATGTTTTGAGAAATACATTTGAGAAATACATTTCTTTCAATAATTTATAATTTGATATTAAAAGAAACATTCAGCATAGTTTAAATAATCACATATATACTGAGTTTATATATTAATTTAGTTCCAAGATAAAGACTGATAAGCGTGAGATAAATGATTCTCATATATCATTTCTAAAATTCGACTAAAAATTACCTTTTCGTTTCGAAAAAAAAAAAACACTTCCATGTAAGTAATTGAGTAAAACAACATAATTAATTATTATTGTATTATTATTTAGTACTTGTATCATTTTAACTGTAATTAATATTCTCTAAGTAACTAATTAACCGTCGATGACTTGACGATTGTTTCCGCTTACAAAGTACATCCGTCAAGCGAAGAGCAAGTGGAAAGTTTTACGAATGAGGTCTTAAATGATTACGTGTTAATTTAAACACGTTTTAAGAAAAAATTCTGTATTCAATTGCGATAGTAATTTCTTTTATATTTTAGAATATGTTGGAAGGAAAATATCGTGAGGTATCCTGCATGTGTCGTTTTAAATTTTGCCTCACGGTAGATTTTAAAGTTCAAAGTCATTTTTATTACACGAGAAGAAGCTTAAGCCCAGCCGTGGGATATGGATTGATACTAGTGTAAATATATTAGTTAATTAATATACTAACTAACTCTAATCTAATTAGGAATTTTCGATTATAAAAATATACGTAACTGTTAATCATATATAACAAAAAAAAAACAAGCGAACACTTGCAGCATTCTTGATGAGCTTTTAATACCTATAATCCAACACTCGAGTCATAAATAACGATTCCTTGCTTTGCCCTCCGCCCTACATGTGTCCGGCTACTTAATGGACTTGTCTTGTATATGGTAATACGTAATAACAAGATACGTAATATATCACTCTATAACGATATCTAAGAAGCAAAGAGAATGCTTAATTCCAGTAAAATCTTATCTAGAAGCCGAATTTTTTGATTTATGTCCAAGCTCATATGTACTGGGGTAAGAGATACGATACTCCGCGATCCGAGTTAAGATTATAATGAAAAATAAGATTCTCATCCTCATGCGTGATATATTTTATGAAAAGAATAACAAAACATCGCTATAATGTATCCTTAGACGAAATAAATATGCGTTATCTCTAGTGTTAATGACCAGAAATTTAAGCTTATCTGATTCAGTGTGACAATAAATAGGTCAGTTTTATTGTTTCGTCGACGAAAATATGGTGTTAGAAGTCATTTTAAGAACAGTGAACTTGTCACTTAGTGATAAAATGTCGTAGGGTTTTATAATGATAACGGTATACTGATATCAAATATGTGACGAAATCTATCAAACGTAACGAATTTGTATTTCAAGTATTTTATTCTTACAGAATTAGTGATTGATATTAATGTTCTTCTGAATGAGTTTGACCAAAGTGACTATTCTCAAGGGAGTCATGGTTTTAAGGATAAAGTGATCAATAATGTGTCACAAACAAAAGTACGTTGAATATTCCTTTACCACGAGAGTCTCATAAAACAGAAATCTTACAAGACTGGAAGTAATTCCGTACAAACTCTTTTGGGTGCCTTTTGGAACACGTGAGAGAAACCTTAGAAAATATTGCAAACTTCTAAATGTTATAGATTACTATTGAGAATTTCACAAGACTCCGGTTTATTTATAGGCTTGACTTAGAATGAACCTAGGACCCTAAAAGCAAGCTAGACAAGCGAAGCGTTCAATAGGGACTCAGGATGTATCATATAAAAGTACATGCTTTTAAATCTGATAATTAATAAGTTTACACTGACAAATTGATTCAGAGTTCATCAAAAAATAAACTTTCTGACATTGTAATAAATATCTAATTCCTTTGTCTCGTATATGTTACTGTTTTGTATGCAACATATAAGGTGTAAGATTAGTCAACGTTCATAGTTTTTCGATTCTTTCAATAATTCATTTGACGTCTCTACAAATAAATTTAACATTTACATAAATCAGCGGTGGACTTAAAAATGTTTTTTATCTTTTAGTTTTTAGTTTTAAATATGGAATAGAGTTGGAACGTACGAAACGTATTTGTTTCTGTGTATTAAGTGCGTACGTCTTTAACAAAATGGTATTCTTATTGAAATACTACGAATATGGAGGACAAAAGTGGGTTATACATTGGTTTCAAAGCATTAACTCTTTGTACATGGCTTGTTATAAAATGAGAATAAAGCTATGTGTATTATATTTGGATATACTTTAGTACATTATTATTTTCAGAAACGAACACACCGCAAACACTTTGATTTTTACTTTATTACTTTATTAATTCATATTATAGTTAGGCGGATGTGCAAATGGCCTCCTTATGTAAAAGCTATTAACCATTCCTCACATCACCAACGCGCTCACTCGCTCTTCAACGATACAACGCTTAGTATGCTTAGCTGTAGATTGTCTGATGATTGAACCTACCCAGAAGAGCTTGTATAAACCCTGTTTTTTGTTCCAAACATTGTTGTGAGGAAATTCTTGACCATGACGTGGATGGGTATAGAAGACGACAATCAAAGAACCGATGGATGGATTGTGTGAAGATATGGCTTGGAAGAATGTTACTTGTGAGATGACGTCAGACAGAGATGTACGAAAAAGACATGCTCGACTCCAAATAAAGTTGAGATAAGGGCAGCAGGATGATTATGAAAAAGTTATGTTTTTATACGTAA
Source organism: Vanessa cardui (assembly GCF_905220365.1). Taxonomy (NCBI): domain Eukaryota; kingdom Metazoa; phylum Arthropoda; class Insecta; order Lepidoptera; family Nymphalidae; genus Vanessa; species Vanessa cardui. The sequence continues at coordinate 13,594,592 of NC_061125.1, read as the reverse complement.
TTCGATAATTTTTTAATATATATATAATTTTTTTTTATTTTAATATATTTTTTTTTTTTTTTTTTTTTTTTTTAATTATTTTTTTATTTTTTATTTTTCATATATGTCATTTGTTTGTATTAATTTTAAGTGGAAACTTGATTGATTTATGTTTTTCTTATATTTGTTTTTTTACTATTAAGTGTAATTATAATTGTTTGTTTCCCAAATAAATAAATAAATACTTTTTATCTACAGCTCTAATATTAATCTTAGAATCAAATGAGGTACATTGATCGCATTTGTAATAGAACTTAAGATGATCATAACGACAATTCTTATAGTATGAGCATTGTAATATTATTAACGTTATCAAAAAGCAAATTTGTTTCGAAATTTATGAGTCATATAATATTTGAAAAACTCATTACATATTTTTATCTCTGTACGTAAAAATATTTATTGGCAAAGAAATTGTATTCATATTATCATTATAATCTTTACCGAATATCACGGGTTGGAGCCGGGTAGCACGTCTGCGTTTTAATGTCGTACATTTGTTTTTTTTTTATAATTTACACTGTATTTGGTGGTAATTAAAACCATCATTAGAGGACCCACGTGTTGAAGTAAATTTAGCCGAAGGTATATAAAATAAATTGTGATTAAATTGCTTGATGGATAAAGCCGCAAGTCCTTTTGCGAAGGAAGAGGCCTTTTTTCTTTAGATGTGGAATTTATGGGCTGTCATATAAAGAGAAATACTTTGACATAGATACTTGGTACAGGAGCTAGATGAGAGTAGCCGGAAAAAGACCACAGCGGCATGCACTTGGAGAGGCCTATGTTCAGCAGTGGACAAGCTCAGGCTGATGATAAGATCCTTGGTGATATATATTCCACTCATTCATCAGATATCCTTCGGCTATCTGCCTATAAATATCCCGTCAAAATTTATCCAACCGTTCCAAATTTTAGCCGGAACAAACAGACAGTCAGACAAAAAATGTTACTTTGGTATACCGTGTACCATATATACATTTGGCAATAAGAGGTTATTTTAGTATTACAAACTGACACTCCAATTTTTTTATATAAATAGGTATAGATAAATTTCATTTGAGTAATATTTACATTTAAGTTAACCTTATTCATGATGTGGATGAATATAGTCTAGAGAAGACAATTGACGAGGGTATGATATATATAAAAACGCTATGACGTACCGTTGAGGTACATATATGATATTTCGCAGTTCGTGAGACGAATTCAACTCAGTTCGATCTCTGATAGATATCATCTTTGAAACACTCGATAGATTTATCCGTAATATTATTCAGTAGTTTTATATCATCTGTCGAGAGATATTTTTGATAGAATTACTTAGGGAGTTTTTCGTCTCAGACCTTTGATATTTATAATCAGATTCTGACGATGGGTAGCTTATGTTTATATTTATTTATTTATTAAGTAACATCAACATTTCACAAGTAATAATAAAAATATATCTAGACTTAATGTTTGACTTTTTAAGACGTCCACAACAAATTATTTTGTATTACTAAAACACTAAATATCAAAAATAAAGCAAGAAATATTAATAAGTATACTAATAAAATAAGTCTCATTAATAATAGCATAATATTAATTGTAATATTTATGTATTAATAATATTAATGATAGTCGAGTATTTAAAATCATGATAAATAGTTCCTATTACATGAATATATCGTAGTAACATTCTATGAGAAAACATAGTGGTTGAAGATGATCTTAATCGAAGGTCGCAAGTTCAAAGCCGACCAAGCAATGAAACAGGTGTTACGGTGATTATAAATTTAATATCGTGCGCAGAGATGAAATATATCACGAGGAAACCCGCACGGAACCTGTTTAATGTTTCCGAAATCTTTCCTCTTAACGGGAGAAGCATTGTGCGACTATAAGATTTGCTGGATGAAAGTACTTTTATTTTGCTTCATCTAAACGGTGAAAAAGCATATTTAAAATTAAAACATAATACGTACTCAAGTGTACAACAAACAACAAGAGTCTGTAAATTATTTCTGGGCTAAGGCCTCATCTCCCTTTGAGGAGAAGGTTTTGGGACATATTCCACCACGCTGTTCCAATGAGGGTTGGTGGAATACACATGTGGCAGAATTTCTATGAAAATAGATACTTGCAGGTTTTCTCACGATGTTTTCCTTCACCGCCGAGCACGAGATGAATTATAAACACATGAGGATTTAGTGGTGCTTGCCTGGGTTTGAACCCGCAATCATCTGTTAAGATGCACGCGTTCTAACCACTGAGCTATCTCGGCCCAAGTGTACAAGCTAAGACTTTCTTGGAAAAAAATAGTTGCCGTAATTATAGCAGACTGGGTCAGAGATTCGAAGTTTAATAAAGCACAAACTCTGATATCTATGGCACAAACGCTTTCGGTTGTAGACAAACTTTTATATAAGTTTGATTTTATACTTTATTTGCTGCTCGGACTTCGTACGGATAAAATTAATATAAAGTTGTCCCTCCTATTTGAATATTACTCCCCTCCACAAAAGGTGACATTTTTTGTATTCGTTCTATGACAAAATACCGCAGACATTTTTAACTTTGCCGTTTAGTAAATTCAAACCGTTTATAAAAAATACATTGGTAAAAAAGGCATATTATTCGGTACAAGTTTTTTGATGATAAAAAGCGTAGATTTTGACTTCCAAGCAGGATATATTCATTTAAATAATTGTATTTAACTAACTTGACTTTCTATTTTTTAAATGTTGAAAAAGAGTAAGTACTGAGCATCTTGCCGGTTCTTCTCGGTAGAAACTACTTTTTGAACCGGTGGTAGCTTCACTTAATTGTAAAATGACGATTCAGAAGTGCTTGTAAAAGCCTACTTGAGTAAAGTTGATTTTGATTTGATATGATTAGATGGTATTAAATAAACCTATGTTCTAAATATTAGCTGTATTTTCAAAAACTATTTCATAGCACTTCATAAATTCCCTTGTATTATAGATTATTTCAGAGAAAAGAATTTTCTATTTTATAACACGAGACAAATACAGTTTTAAGCACATAATTTTTGTCACAACTCATTGTCACTGTGACCAACACTGAATGTTATTCTGTTAGACGTAAAGGTTGTAAGCTTATTCATTCATTTACACTCGTATCGAAAGATAGATTGTCCCTGTTCACAAATGCGGCCGAGAAAAAAAAACCAACGTATAAGTACCTACATATCTTAAAGATAGCTATAGTCATTTATTATATTCATCCCGCTCCGATCTATTGACTTTTGTGGTCGTCCGAGGAACATCCTTTGTCATACCGTCAAGAGGTCTAAGACGCCGTGTAATATGAATTAATAATCACAATGAAAGATCATAATGCGTTTATATGTCGCGAGAATTCTTGGAGTTCTTTTTTTTTAATTTTAACGTGTATTGGACAATTCCGGAACAAATTTTCGAGCATCGCGTGCGCTCGCTTGTATAGTAATATAAGTAACAAAGATTAAAAATAATAAAATATCTAATCGTATTTTTTTTATATAGATTTTATCAGAAATAAATTTCAAGAACGAATTAAACTTGGAACGAACTTATGTATTTTAAAAATAGAACATATTTAAAATGAAAATTGCTTGCACTTTAAAATTCTAGACTCGAAACGCTTTTATAAATTTTATTGACACTTAAATTTAATACAATAGTTGCTACAATATTCGAAGACAAAGTGCCCAAGTTGCTTTAATAAAGTCCCGCATAAAAGTACGTCCATTGTCTCTCAGAGGACGAGACAAAATTTGTAAAATATAATATAAATAACTCGTCTGTTCATAAACTAATATAATGGTTACCTCTGGATGAAAGGGACACCGATGACTGTAGATGCATCTAATGTTTTAGGGTCAATGAACTGATGTCTTTTCGACATTGAAATTAATGTCTGATTTCTGCTTATGACATATTGTACTGAAATTGCTTATCATAATATTTTCTTCTCAGTAAATGAAATAATCCTTGTAAATTTAATATCGTTGTCGAAAGAATTTATTAAACTATGTTTGATACCATTTTAATTTTGTACTTATTTATATTTTTATTATTGACAAGAAGCCGTGTTAAGTTCCAATTTCAAATAACTCAACTATTACTTGAGAAAATAAAACAATTTATTATAACTAACAACTAACATATAAATCTAATAATGTTTAGTATAACAATTTATCGACAAATTACGGCGATAGAATACTAATTTCAAATAGATAACACGTGTTAAAAAGGGACGTGTCAATATTATTAAAATACTAGTTTTCCCGCAACTTCGTGCGCTTTTGAATTTAACAAAAATTTATTGTTGTAGCTTAAGTTACTCCTTTTTAAATCAGCTGTCTGTCAGTAAAAGTCCTGTCAAAATCGATTCAGCCGTTCCAGCGATTAATCGAAAAAAAAAACAAAACAAAACTCATGTAACTATATGCTTATAGTATGTCCATAGCATCAAAGCTAGAGAGCTATTTTGTCCTTTCTCGACAGTAATATTGTTATACATTTCCGTCTTAGTGACAGGGCTGTTTATCTACCTTGTTTATGTACTTTTTATAATATTAATTGGTGCATAATAATAAAGACTAAAGTTAAAGTAATTATAGATCTATTTAATCAATAGGGGCACATCCACGTCAAATCAATATACTTTTAATTTGATAAACTTAACTTATATTTTTTTGCTGCTATTACTCTTAGTTTCACGCACACTACGACATCGTGTAAGCACGAGCATCACTCATACTAACAAACGCCTATTATAATTCGCGCCTTTGTTATTAATCTAAAATCTCATTCGAATTCGAAAAACGTGCCAGAAACTAAAAGTGATATCTGCATCGAATTTTAATTGAAACATTCTTTGCAATTATCTACAAGAAATAGTCACTGTCTAGGACAGGACATAGCACTTTTTGGTCTTAATGCGTCTTCGACGCGCCATAAGACCGCAGACACAACAGTATCTTCGATGAATTATTACTGAACCCAAAATAATTGGTTCTTATTTTATCTGATGAGTCAGCTGTTTATTTCTAATAAGGTTTATTTTCATAAAGACGTGTTAACATGTTGATTATAATCTTACCACTGGTTAAAGATACGCGCGTAAATTCGTTTATTTGTACGCTGTATTTGCCGAATAACTTATATACATTTATACTATAAATGTGAAATTAACTCTATCTGGCTATTGCTCTTTCACGACCAAACCGCAAAACCGATTTTGATGAAATTTAGTATGAAGCAAACTATCACCAAGAAAGGTCATATGCTAAGATTTTTGCCGAACACTTGACAACCTACTACTTGTGTATATAATAATATAATATGTATGTATGTTTATTAAATGCGCTACATTCTTATATGAGGTGTCAAGTAGTATTCAAAATGATAATACGGTCGGGTCAGAAACGTTTAACAATAAACAATGGAATTTCGAGCAACATAAAGGCTATTATCATAAACACGGCCCTTGTATCCCGATACAGTGTACCGATCACGTAGAAAAACACTAGTAGGATTTACGAAAATGATACGGAAACCAGTAAACTGGGAGTAGCTATAAATATATCCGGATTTTACGTTCGCTTATCCTTAACAATGGCCGAAATTGACTGTATCCTATCTCATTACAGTAGAACGCACTTCATAAAATGTTTCCCATATTTCGTGGTAAATTTCGATATGAGCCTCCCTTATCGGCGTGAGGAATGAATTTACGCAACTTGACTGTAAATGTTGAAGGGTAATGTTGCGATTTTGGATTCTAATTATACGTATCTGTATCTGTTTGTCGCTCTTTAACTACCAAACCAATGAAACGATTTTGATGAAATTTACTCTGAAGCAAATTTAAACTTTAAGGAAGGACATAGGCTACTTTTTTTTGTCTGCCACATGTCAACTAAACCCCTAAACACGAGAGTAACTACGCAGTAAATAAAGTATTTTAAACACTATATTTTCGTCTTTACAAAGATTAAACGGAGACTTTTAGTTGTGAGACAGGAAATTTGATTGTATATTCAAATAGCGTAAATAGTTTTGTATTTATCAACGAATACTATAAAAGCGAATTTGAATATCCATGGGTATATGTATGCATTTGTCTATATAATGTTTTATATGGGAAACTCTTGATGTATTATCATTTTTGTAATAGATAACAAATTAAATTTATTTACTATCAATCGATCTATGAGCTTTTGGATGTGGAGAAAAACTAAAGAAAATAGTTGATAAATTAAGACGACCATCTTCTTCGCTACTAAGTCCATATCTCATAGGTAATCCAGGAGACACAACCATACGAGACAAAAAGAAACACCTATTTTTTTCCTGTAAAACTATTAAAATTAATCGTTTGAAAATGAAACTTTCGTTTTAACTGTAACTTAGTTGCCTGATTCCATTTGTAAAGCTTTTTAAAAAACTACATCCAACTCTATATAACAATGGCAAACAAAAATAATGGTTTAATTTTTAGTTGGTCCACAGCCTATATTAATATATTATATTAGGATTAAAAGGCTGTAAATGTGCTCACAATCGCTTGTATGCGGAGGCATGAGATGGTGTGAGGAAGGCATTGAGCATGAATGGAGATGGAGATACAGAAGGGGGGGGGGGAGAGGTTCGACCAACAAAACGATGGCTGGACTGTAAAGGCGAAATGTCTATAACGAATGTTACTTGTGAGATGACGTAGAAGACGACAAACCAATACCAAATAAAATTGGGCTAAGGGCAAGACGATGATGATATTGTATCGATATATTTAATAAATTGTTTTACTTTTCCTAAAACTGAAACATTTCGAACAGCATACATTTTTAATTACACTTATATATCTTCTTTATCTCTTACACACACAGTCGTAGATACAGCTTACATGATATACGGTAGTTAAATTCTTTTAAGGTAATGATAAATGATAAATGTGTGTGTAACGAAGTAACTATCGAATAAGGAATTAATTAAAAACATATAAACCGATTGTAGCCGAACATAACACGAATATTTACGATGCCGCTAAAACAGAACCCAATAATTTAACTCATGTCTTATAACAAAATTATGTAAAACAGGCCGATTATAATTAATAATTCAGGTCAGAACGAGGTACGGTGCACACAAGATTGTTACATTACTTACATTCTATAATGAACTCTAATATAACGTAATAAGGTGTATAGTTTTATGCTAGTAGTCTTATTAATTTCGAATGTCTAGCGAGCAATGATGCGGTGTTTTAAAAGAAATGTTAAATGGACATAATACAATAAAGATTGGAAATTAATTTACTGTTCATTTTAGTGTTCTTTAATGAAAAAACCAAGTTCTGATACGTTTATATCAAATGATCAGTTGCTCCAATCATTTAATATTACTTTTGAAATAAAAAATGTAATCTATAGGTAAATTATATCTGTCTTTCCGTTTGCCCGTAAATTAATAATCGTAATTATGTAGTAAACTAAAATATTGAATATCTAAACAATATATTTATAACTGTATGTTAAATAAATCTAAATAATTATACAATAGCAATAGGGGATTCATTAGAGCTCTTTGTAATTAAAATAATTACTTAAACAATATAACAAACAACACACGAATAACTTAAAGTCGCCATTTTGAATCGGCAACCGTTACGCGCTTGTTTGCGTCCAGGTGTTTTGCTGACAAAACAATCGGCTCTCGAGTGAGAAGGGGCGGGGTGGCCATTCATAAAAATTTATAAAATACTTCAAAAAATAATACAGACAAAAAAATATAAAAGATCTGATCGACAGCGAGCCGATAGCCGGCTAATATTTCATAATATTACCCACTTAGGGTTGTGAATAATGGGTGTGTTGTAATATTTATAATTGATTACATTGTATTTTTATTTTTTCGAACTTGATTCGGGACCACCTACTTTATTTCATTTAAAATGTTAACACGTTAACAAATCGAATTTATTCATTATTGTTACTTAAAAATTGATATATTACAAATCATTTTAAAAAACGCCATAAACTGTTTGACTTTTTGACGTTAATAAGACATCTATTTACCCACATGTGTTTATAATATACCTAAGGCATTATACTGACTTTCAACTCAGCTAATAAGCTATTATAATACGTACTGACTTTAGATGATATTTATTTCGTACCTCGATACCGGGATAGTAAGTTTCCTTTTTTAAAATTTATTTTTTCTTTTTCAAATCTATATTAAATGCCCAAGAACGTGCTCATCAACTGACCAAATGAAATCATTATTTTATCTTATGTGTCATAATTTGACAAAAATTTTGCTCTACGTACTTTTAAATCAAAGAAAAATCTTGTGTATATGAAGCGTGCCAAAATTATAGACACCTAATATAATAACGTAAAATCGCAACGCAGCATCGCTTTCAATGCATCATGTTTTCATAAGCCTCAAGTACCGCCTTCTGTACCCTTGGGATCGAAAATCTTAACGCTCCGCCAGATATGAATGAAATAATTACGCGTATATTTTACAATTTGCCAAAGATCCCCATTGTGTTCTTTATGTTGTAAGTGGATTTCGCTACCTACAAAGGCTCTTTGCTTGACACCGCTAACTTGAAACATCGAAACGTAGGTATATAATGTTATTATTCCATGCCGCATCTGTCAAAGGCCGTTGCGTCCGCAATTTTACAGTTTAATCAGCGTTAAATGTTCGAAGAGCACCGCGAGTCGACGCAAAAAATTTAAAAGGGGCCTCCAAAGACATTTGTCTCTGGAATCTTGAACCATAAATCATTGGGTCGCCGATGACGTCTGCAATAAAATAAAGGGAATGCTTTCAAAGGAAAGTCAGAGTGCGATAAAGTCGTCGTTTTTCTTCTTTCATTCAAATTCATTCAATATTCCTATATTGAATGAATTTCACTTGATGCTACCTTTTGATTTTGTTAGAATACTTTGCGTATGCCATAATAAAGTTCAAGGTCAGCTTATAAAGAAAATGTTTCAACTTTTCTTAACATTTATTTTTCTCTTTTGTGATAAGTTTGATTCGTTTTTCTTCGTTGAGTATATGAAAATCAAATTTGAATCCTTCAAGACTATGATTGACTTCAAAGCATTTATGAACTTCATAAATTACAAATAACGAATTGACTTTAAAATATAGTTTTGAGAATATCAAAGAAAAATTGTTTAGACATCGGTGTCGCGTGCAATTATTATGATAGAACGCACTTTGAAGTCGAAAAAAAACCACCACTATATACTATAAAATAATGTAAACTTTATTATTACGAATATAAGAGTCATAATCCTTTGAAATGTTTAAGTCGATTTATGTGTTGCAGTATAATAATAATATTGGACGGCAAAGCAGTTTCATTCTCAACACAAAGACATATGTCATCTATTATGTCCTATTGTGGAGTGACCACTTAGCCGAGAGGAAATAATTTATTCAAAGCTTACTGCGTTCCATCTTCAGTTCATTGGACCATTTAGGCGTACCCATTAAATTATTTGAATATTTAAATTAAGATATATTCAACATAGCCTATCTACACAACACCTTATACAATTCCAAATTTAAAAAAACGATCTTTATTTAAGGGAATTGTCAAATAGCCTATCCCAAACACGTGTTAAGCAATACAAAGTCGTTATGAGCGTAACGAAAGCTCATCTTAAGTCAATTTCTCAGTTTAGTTTAACAAATTACTGTGAAACATCAATTAACGGTTTATCACATGGTAGCCAAAGCTAATTAGAGCCTGATCGCATAAAAAGCACATGCGAGCTCGACTTAGTACAAGAAAACCAATAATGCTCAGCTATGTTGTTTTTTTGGTTCTTTTATTGAACCGACAGCTCTAAGACACCATGTGTTTGGTTACGGTACACTGAATAATCTCGATACACACATCCTTAGAGTATTTACGATTATGAAACATTATTATGATGACAAAATTTGTAGGAACAGGAATCTCTAATCACGTCTATTTATATGGATGCTTTTATTTGTTCGTTTTATATGTGTTTGAGTTTCGTTATTTTGAGTGAGTTTAGCTTTGTGTAGTTGTTAGCACGTGCTAGTTGACATTGTGACGTCATACTACAATAAATAGTGGTAACGATGATATCCAGACAGGTTTCAGCCTCGACATCCAAACTCAAGAACCAAGATAGAACAGATTGACGAATCTTGTGTAGTTAAGGAGGAAATATTAGTGCCCAAATAAGGGCACAGTTGCACTAATTTCTCTATCTCATAAACCGATATGGCGGTGAGTTCGACATGACAATTTACGTGATTTCTGAGGTACATTTCCATCTTCCACTCTTCTCCGACTCGAAGCTGCTACTGAGAATTTTCGACGAAAGAGAAGTCCAAAATTTTCAACGTCCTTTTGAGGTTAGAACCCGGGTCCTCGAGATCAGTTGGCCTGTAGCTACTATTCTAACATAGTAGTCTAACTAAATTTAATTAACGATGGCATAAAGTATGCCTTTGTTCTATTCAATTTTAGATTATATATTTATTTAGAATATTAGCGTCACTTCGATCTGGGGTTTTGTATTTTACAATAAAGCTAGGTTTACAATATGTTTCTTTTAAATAAAGAATAGAAGACAAACATTATATTAAGTTACAACAGTTTGTGTTGCGTCTTAATCTTTATTCAGCTATAAAATATAGTTTTAATAGTTTTTATCAGTTAAATAAATGTCAGCGCGTTGAACGCCTCGACTATGAGTTGTCTGAATTTAACTTAATTATAACCCTGACGTACGTGATTGTATCAGTGGATAAGAAGAATTATTGCAATCGCGCCGAGTCGGTTAGTAAGTGTGGCCGACTTTTTATTATTTTATTCTCTGCCCTTGATCACTAAAAGATCTTGACTTAATGTACTTTTTACGGATTGTGGTGAGATAATTGCTCTGATTATTTGTTGTTGATTTTAAGAATATTAATTTAAGATTGGTTTTATCGTAATAATTAGAAAAAGTTTTGACTAATATGATCTGTTGGACTACAATATTCTTAACTATTCTGTACCGTAATGTAAATTTCCTAAATCGGTACAGACTTCAGTGGTTTAGTAGTGATGAGGTATAGAAATATCATTTGGTTAAAAATATTTTTAAATTTCATGAATTACTTCCAAAACGTTATAAGTGTTCTAAAAACTTGATAGTAAATGTATCGGTCATATTAACTAATGAGTACATTTATCACAACAGAATAGTATTCTTATAAAAATAATTACAATTACCATTCATACTTCATAAGAAAAGTGTTGTACAAAGACTTAGCGCTACGCAACATTCAATTGTAAATCATCTCTTTTGATTCTATAATTAAAATCGATGACTTGTCAGATAGTGTTTCAAGCCATCGATACACATTATTTCATATGGTTATATTCTATGATAGTTTATTTTTTAAAAATATTGATCGCCTATTTTTATTACGCGGAAGCATAAACATCGTGCATAATCGAATGCGTCATAAAAATCTGTAAATAGCGTCTATATTTCATCTCTCTAGGGCGAGTGTATAAATTACTGAAGTTGACAAAATGATTTTTAATGTCTCTCCGTCCTTTCACGCGTGAGATGTTATTTCGAAAGCTCATTTGGGAGCGAATGCTTTAAAGAATTTATTTAATTTAAGGAGTCGTTTTTTCATCGCTGGTCCATCATCAATCTGTTTCTTGGCCACTACTTATTTCCTTGTCATTTCTTTCGTCCTGCTCATAAAGGATCTCGGAGAGGATAACAAATAGAAAATGTATTATCTATTTTGTCTTTACCGTGACAATAATTAATGACTGGATTTAAACGCTTCCTCACGCCCGTGACATTAACATAAATAGAATGATCTTCGTTCACTCGTTTCAGCCCCTTTGATTCCGATATTTTTAGCTTAGCGGGCTTAACTTTTGTATATTAATTTGTTAGCCGTACACGCTGTGTATCCATTACTTTGATGTTTCGTGTTAAGAGGTGTCTGGTGATATTCAGCTTAGCAGTTGCTATTAAGTTTATTGGACAGTGTTTGAAGGGGATTTTAATTGGTAACCACTAATATGTAACAATTACTATCTTTTAAGATTTGACTCTTGATTAGACATGTTACATCAATTGCGGTTTTAGATCAGATATCGAAGGACGTGAAATTTGTTATTAATATACAATTGACAGAACCGCTTGCAAGCAGCAAACAAAGACAATGTCGGGACAAATTCATTGGTGTCAACGAGGATAATAAAGCAAGCGATTAATGCAAATAGCTCCCGACTGCGCCGTAACAAAGAAACAATGGTTACCCGAAGTTATGAACCAGACACGTGCTAACCATTGCGCATAAAATATTGTTCGTATCAGACGTAAATGTACTGTCTGTTTTTATTTCGCCGTAATTAAACATGAACTGTTTTAAGTTGTAAAATTAGCACCATAATGTACTCTTTCTGAAAGTTTTTCTACCATATGTATTATGTTAGTATTCAGATTATCAGAATATCTTCCGTTAATAACAATTAATATTCAAGCGAGGTCATTTTTTTTTTAATTTTAGTAAAGATTCTACATACCTATAAAAAAAATTAGAAATGCGAAAATTTGGATAGATGGATTGTTACTCAATTACGTTTGAACAGCTGAACGACTTAAATGCAATTTAGCATAAAGATAGATCTATGAATGGCAAAAAGGTTACTTTTTGTCCCAGTAAAATGTACCTAATAACTGAAGAACGCCACTTCCCATATCCTCAAACGTGATCAAAGCGTCGAATAGACACCAATAATTTATAGTCATAATTATAATGTTAACTAATGTCAAAATTATAGTTATAAATTAAATAGTGTGTCACGAGTGCTATTGATAGTTATCATATTAAATTTGGTAGGTTTATATTTGATCTAAATTGTACGTACAGAACACCGGAGCAAATTTGATTGGACATTTCATGGAATTAATAATATTAGCCTATAAAGCTATTCAAGTAATGAGCTATGTGACTATTATATTGTACAGCTAAATTACATAACGGTAAACTAATCTTAATTATGATATCATGCAGCGATGTCGTTTATCTCTTAGAGAGCAGATCACATGATGTACGATCATTAGCGAATCCTGACTCCACGTTAGACGACTGAGATTTTTATCAGACATTTAAATAAAACTAATAAGGTTCTCATACTCTTGAAGATGTGAATCAAGTTCAAGGTCAAAATTGTGACGTCATATCTTGTACAAAATCGTCTAAAGAAAGCATGTAATTCGTATCATGGTTCCAATTTAATTAACTAAGGATATACTTAACATAAGTTTGTAACATCGAGAATTGATACATATTTAATTTGAAAACGACTTTGATTTTCTTCTAATTCTAAATATCAGTATGAAAATAAAGAACTGTTTAACATCCTCAAGCCGTTTAAGTGGTTGTATTAAAATTGCTTGATATTCTTTCGACTGATAATTTTATCAAAAATTCAATTCAATTGCAAAACCGAAGCGGTAAAAGGAACGCCACGATATTGAGAATACGGATAATTAAAAGTTTCCTCATTCATTAGTTGCTTATATAACACGCAAACATGCTATGTATACTGAGGTAATATGACATAAAGAAGACATGGTAAAAATATACACCCTTAAATATTGATGTATAAAATAATGGAATATTAAATTGCTTATTCTCATTATCTGATTCTTAATTCAAATTTTATTTCACAAATTGTTCGAAATTTAAAATTTGTACAATTTTCGTATCCAAAAGGTTGTATTAAGTAATCGGCATTCGATTGTATTGCTATTATCGATATCATCATATGATATCAAGCCTCCAGGTACGCAATCAAATATTAATTTACAAAAGCCAAAAGGTAACTTCAATATGAAATTCTTTAATTTTATTTATACTGTTTATAAAATCACGATAAAATAATATTACGCCTAAAATATTAAAGATTATTATATAAAATAGATTAATTAAAATAGGATTAGTTAAGTACGACATCATTTCGATGATATTATTTATCTTTGATGATTATTTATTTATCTTTTTTATGATACCTAACCTAACGTAACTCTGAGATTCTCGTCGGTTTTTTCAGTAGATTCAACATTACCTACAATCATTCTTCATTAAATTAAAATGTTATTGTATGAATGAACAAATAAGTTCCCATATTTGTATAAATAAACTTGTTAAAACTACCCATCAGAATGAATTGACTAATATTTTTTTACAACAGACTGTCAATTTACTTAGGAGATTATAAGCTATATAACTTAACACTGCCACCCTAAAAAGATGTGTAGTAATAATAAACGTCAGGTATCATTGCATACAAAGAAACAGATGATTGAAATGTTACGAGGTCGTTGACCTTATTACCTAATTTATTTTGTGAGAAGTTTTTTTATCACTTTGCAATACGTTTGAACTCACGTTAGGTATATTTTGAAAGATGAAAACACCTTTTTTAAATATATTCACTAAAGTAGAAGATGTAGGCAAGATATTGTAGATGGTGAGGAAACGGAGGTTTTCCAACCTAAATCTGGAACACATCCCCATGTATTCCAGACCTTAGAAATCAGAAACGAGAAAGTAAATCGTTTCGTATGCCTTTAAGTATGTCAAATATGTACGTACATGAGCAGATCTTTTCGATGCCTCGTAGCTCTGTGGTAAAAAGCTGAAGGGGAACCCAAATTAAATAGTTCCTGAGCGCACTCTCCGAAATATATCCTGTACAATACCGACAGACAGACCTTACGACGTTGTTCAAAGCTTTGGAGTTTTGTATTGAGATATTTTGTACAGTCATAGTAAGAAAACCTTCGTTAGTTTTCAAATTCAATCCTTTTTCAAGTCGTTAACTCTTACATTCTAAATCACTAAAATGACAACTGCATATAAAATTAAAGTTACATAATATGATAACTTCTCTAGTCTAGTTTTATATCAACATGAAATCTTTTTAACGGCGTAATTAGTCATTACAAATTTCAATTAAATATGATATCTTCTACTGAATTGTCAAAATATGTCTGCCAGTGTCATATACTCTCGATCGGTGAAGCGGATTATCGCTCATACTGAGCACACGAAAATGGATCTTAAGGTGACGAACCTTTTCTGACCCCGACTGTAGAAGTTAGTACAAATCAAGATAAGTCAACACGCTTCAAAATAGCTTATCAATATTAACTAATATTTACAGGAAAGCATCATCATGCTAAATTTATAAGCCTTATAATTTAGCCTTTTAATGCATATTAATCTTATAGATCTTGCATATTAGTTTGAATGTTAATTAGGAAAATGGAAGCTTTTCAAATAAAGGGATTCCATTTCGAAATAATAGGTTTGAGCTAAAATATGCAAATTATAAATAATGACATGACAACTGAATTTGATTCATTGATGAATGGAAATCAACTCAAACGAGGAATCATTCGATTGAATTTACATAATGTGAGTCAAATATTCGGGCTATTGCAGATATTTCATGACAATCAAAATCAAAATGTTCTTTATTCAAGTCCGCACATATAAGCTTTTTGACTCGTCATGTTATAGAATAAGAACCGGCATGATTATGTCAGTCAATAACATTAAATTTTTTTATATCTCCTGCCTAGAAATCAAAAAGTACTAAGTCCACGCTATAATTATTATTTTTTAATATAGACCATTAAATATATGACAAACTTTTTGTCATCTTTTTCCTTTTTGTTAGTATATAAGTAAAAAACACGGCGTATAACAAATAGTTTCATGTTTAAATAAGCCTAAACAAACCATTGAACTATTTTAAACACTTTCAATCAAAATGAGGGACAGTGAGAAAGTGACAGTATAATTTAAGTACGCTGGCAATTTGTTAAAAAAATAGTATATTGAAAATTAATACACTTTTTTTCGTAGTTCGTGCCAGCTTGGGTAGGTAGCAAAATTTACTGTTCTTATTACATTATTGTTCTGTTCAAATTTGAAGAGACATCGAGCCAGTGTACTACAGACAGAAGGGGCATAACATCACAGGTGTCAATGCTTAAAATTTCCTTCGAATATATGTCTTTTTACCAATTCTATAAAAATATTTATTTAGAATTATACTAATAATTACAAATAGGGACTTCAATTAAGTATGTGAGACTCATAGCGACATAGATTGTGTATAATATAAGAAATGTTAACAACAACAACAACAGCCTGTAAATTCCCACTGCTGGGCAAAAGGCCTCCTCTCCCTTTGAGGAGAAGGTTTGGAACATATTCCACTACGCTGTTCCAATGCGTTCCAATTCCAATGGGTTGGTGGCATATATGCAGAATTTCTATGAAATTTGTCACATGCAGGTTTCCTCACGATGTTTTTCTTCACCGCTGAGCACGAGATGAATTATAAAGACAAATTAAGCACATGAATCAGCGGTGCTTGACTGGATTTGAACCCGCAATCATCGGTTAATATGCACGCGCACTGGGCCATCTCGACTCTGTATGAGAAATGTTAACATTGTTTGTTGAACAGCTAAACCCTTGTAAGATACTTAGAATGAAAAACAAATGATGAACATTCCTCGTATACCAGACAATGTTTATTATCACTTGATGGCGAAGTTCTGAGGGTGGACTCTCGTGTGGAGTACGATCAAGTATCAAGGAACCGAAAATATTTAAAGAGATTTTTATTTTCTCATCTATAAGTTAAATATTGTCCAATAAAGAGTTTTCGATTTAATAGGCTTACAGTATATTTCTAAATAAGGAGCTTAATAGAGATTTTCAGTCTGATTCTTCCATCGCTAATTGGGTAGATCGTATTTAAATTTAATTAAATTATTGTTTCGTAAAGTAAAATTGTAATACGATTTTATTTATAATTAATTTTAATTGCGAACGATTTATATGGAAATTTAAGATTAATCAAACAGAGTATTCGTAATAATTTGCACGAACCTCTCTATATTACGGGCGGATCTTAGACAAATGTGTAGGTATTTTTTTCCCGCTACGCGAAGTATGATAAATTACGCTATTACTCGGCTGAATGCAAATCTCGGGAATGGGGTCAGGCGGGCGAGTATTATTTTTCACGTTCCACTACTACGTACACTGTGTGATTGATCTCTTATTGTACTATGACACTTTTACTAGTCGAGAGTATTATAGAAAAAAAAAACGATATTTCGAGTGTTATATTGTGTGGTTAGTGTCATTCAATTTTGTGCCAGTTTTTGTAGTTCCGGTCGGAGATAAATCGATTATAAGACTTGTTTGGGTCGACGATAAATCATTGCATTCAACTCTTAACAATGGCAAATAGCTATGTCAAGGAACAGTTCGAGAGCCACTTAGTTTCGAAGGAACTCGACGAATTGGTATATTGTATAATATTCTATGTTCCAATTTCAAATTCGAATTTATATGTGATGAAAAATTATTTTGAAACAACAATTTTTTTAAGGAGGTCCTATTGTTCGTTCTATCGTATCTACCGCTAAACAGTTATACTTAGTATTGTTGTGAATGAATAAACCAGTGTAACTACAGTCACAAGGGATATGACTTAGTTCTTGAAGTAACAACGCAGTGGCGATGTAAGGAATGATTAACATTCCTCAAAGTGCCGATGTATATCAACAGACTACTTAGACACCATAAGGTGATGCCCTTCTTACCAACAAAGATTGATTTCAGGGTCATAGTTTGGTGGTTGAAATTGTATTTTATATTCAATGCAGTACAAAATAGGCCACGGTATTTAATTTATAATAATTATTAATAGATATAGCCAATGATTATTAACAAAGATGATCGTTTTATGGCAATAGGAAATATATAAAATTTGGAATAACAAAATTCTATCAAGTCAAAGTAATTGAAAAAAATGTGAAACTAGGTTGACGGCAGCGCAATCAATCATAGCGGCGATCCGTTAGCAAATGATAAACTTTACGAGACCTTGACTGATTTTTGGTTCTGTATATTTATAAAGCCATTCAATTTTTAAATCCGGATACTTGGTCCGGATTTATTGAAGTTAATAAATAAATATCTATTCTAATATTTTAAAGAATTTTACTTGGTGGTAGGGCTTTGTGCAAGACCGCCTGCGTAGGTACCAGCCACTCATCAGATATTCTACCGCTAAACAACAGTACGCAGTATTAATGTGTTTCGGTTTGTAGGGTATGTGAGCCAGTGTAACTACAGGCACAAGGGACGTAGCATCTTAGTTCCCAAGGTTGATGGCGCATTGACGATGTAAGGAATAGTTAATATTTCTATGGGTGATGGTGACCACTTACCATCAGGTGGCCCATATGCTCGTCCGCCAACCTATTCCATAAAAAAAAATTAAAAGAATTCGTCGATAGTCATAAAATATTTTCATTCAAATTATATTCTGGTTTAATATGTTAGACCATAGTCTATCGTATTTTATTGATGTTATGTAATAACCAAAATTGCATAATGCTTAGAATAAAAAAGATAGGTGTAAGGATAACACATGTGCCCAGTATAAGGTTAAAAAATGATATTATTACTAGAACTTGCTACTCGTCCCGGCTTCGCACGGGTGCAATACGGATACTAAATATAGCACAAAAATATAATATTTATCATATCACTTTAGATACTTCTAAATGTATTATGTTTCTTTACTATATTGTTCGTATATTACATACAAAAACCTTCCACTCGAATCACTCTATCTATTCTAAAAAACCGCATCAAAATCCGTTAGAGTAAAGATCTAAGATCTAGTAGAGTACAATAAATAAATGTTTTTATAAAATAAAATAAATAAAAGAACTATTCGCTATCTTAACTATAAGATATTCAGGTAATTTTAAAATCAACAACTCAATTTGAATACGACGCAAGTCCATTTGTATCTATATATTCTTAATCCTATCTGTATATAAACGATGCATCGGGTAATCTGAACACGTCTATTAAACATTATGGAATACTCGAAGCGTTCTGATAGCATACACGGACGATTCCCTCAGGTTTATTATGGTTTAACTAAATTACAGTTGTATCTAACCAGAAGCGGCCGGACGGTAAGCAATAATCATTACTCGAATCTCATCAGCCTTGAAATATGCTTTATTGTCTCGGCTCGGCTCGTTGTCGACTTGTTACGAGTGTTACTATGGAATGAAAATGAAAAAAAAAGCAACAAACTTGTATTATAGAACCTTACGATCGTTTGGATTGTAAAAAGTTTGTATAATTTCTCCGTCCGACTTAAATAGACGTTGGTACAGGTATGGTCTTTAGTTGTATCGTTTGAGATGACTATGTCAAATAATAGACTAATAATGATAATAATAAATGAGCCGAGATGGCCCAGTGGTTGGAACACGTGCATCTTAACCGGTGATTTCTGGTTCAAATCCAGGCAAGCACCACTTGTACATATGTGCCTAATTTGTGTTTATAATTCATCTCGTGCTCGGCTGTGAAGTAAAACATAGTGAGGAAACCTGCATGTGTCTAATTTCATTGAAATTCTACCACATGTGCATTCCATCAACCTGCATTGGAACAGCGTGGTGGAAAATGCTCCAAGCCCTTTCCTTAATGGGAGAGAAGGTCTTTAGCCCAGCAGTGGGAATATTACAGACTGTTACTTTTTTTAATAATAATAATTTTCCCAATCAGTTCATAAATATCGAAATGTGAACTAACCTTCTATTTTTGAAATCAGATAAAATAGTTAAGAATTTTGTTTTGATGAGATTTATTGATGGCATTTTACTGCAAGCATTTGACCCGTAGGTTTAATTTGGGCTTATAAATTCATCTCCGTATTGTAGCAATGTAAAATACTGTGAGGCAACTATTGGATAATCTCTAGATCTTCTGCTCAAAAGATGGTCTTAGTTCAGCAGAAGAATATTTATAGAGTACATCCTTAGAACAACTTTTACAGTGACATTAATGGCTAATAAAATTGAGGTATTTTTGCCAGGCCGTCCAGCAGGTATTACTCATTGAATAGTTATTCTACCGTCAAACAACTGTACTGGGTTAAATGTCTTGGACAATACCATTTATTTTTAATGTATTAAATGGGAAATATATGGTAGTTTTCACGACTGATGTCCTTTGTCCCAATGGTGAAACACAGATAACTTGCATTGGAATATTTGATCCTACATAAAAGTAAAAAAAGTAAAACCTCCGTCGTCGAGTCGAGTACACCGGTTTTCATGGTCCGTCACTCCAAAGTCCCGGGTTCGATTCACGGCCGAGTCGATGTAGAAAATTAATTAGTTTCCTATGTTGTCTTGGGTCTGGGTGTTTGTGGTAACATCGTTACTTCTGAATTTCCATATCACAAGTTCTGTAGGTGCTTACATTGGGATCAGAGTAATGTATGTGATATTATATATAACTATATATATTTATTATCTCGTATTCGGCAGTGAAGGAAAACGTCATGAGATGTTCTGCTACATGTGTATCCGTACCCATCCACGTCCAAATATTCGAAAATTTTATATATTTAACCCCACAGGACATTTACGGTTTATTGGATATAAAACTTCAAAATATGTCTTCTGTAGAGATGTTTATTTTAGTATTTACTTGTTTTCTGAACGCAATAAAATACGAACGAGTGTTATCCCTTTATCGTTACGATTTCAGATTTCTATAGACAAAGTGGATATCATATAAAGTCCATTGAAAGAATATTTTCCCCGTGAAAAGAGCTATAACTTTTTAGGGCACCATGAAAATAAGTTTTACGATTGTTACGAATTAATATCTAAAAAATGGCTTCGGACCCTCGTACTTTAACGATAAAGGCGAACAATTACTTTGAATCGCTTGAGATAAATGTTACCATATAAATAGTTTTAAAATATTTGATAATCAAATTTATTTTTCAATGCAACTATAAAAATATAAATTAAGATATGTACTTTCATCGAAAATGTATATATTTAAGAACAATAGTAATCGGAATTCTGTGTACTTCTCAAATCAGTTAAAAGTAAAAAAAAAAGAAGTATTATTATATTTATTTATACTTTCTTTTTGGTTATTTTTTCTGTGTTTAACATTTGTTGTTCTATTTCAACTTATTTATACACAACCTTAATAAATTATACATTTTAACGTTCCTATTGAATCCGTCTGTCCATTAGTGAAAACCGCATAACAATCCGTTTAGTTCTTTTAGAGTTTATCGTGAACATACAGACACACAGACGCGGTTGGGGAACTTTGTTTTATAATATGTGGTGATGCGGTCGCCGGTCGCCGTAGGGTATCGAGTATAGTTAGAACCTGCGACTTTATACATCACTAGGCGGTCCATACACTAATGTATAGACTCACGTGTAGCTTCAAACCCGGTTCGGACAATTTTACTTCACATATATAGTTTCATCTTCTCTATACTTAGATAATTTTAAATTTGTACATTGTAGTTTATGATGGGAATTTAAAAAGTAAGTAATATACTAATATTTACAAATAAAATGTTACCTTCTTTTATTCATTATAGCTCATAAATAACTCCCCTAAATAAACCGCTTAAGCGACGCGGAAAAGCCACGAAAACCATTTTGTTTTTAAATACTCGCAGGCAAAAGGTCTTCTAATTTGTCGACCGGAATTTGACATTATTTCGGTGTTCCATTGTTTGTGTTACAGCGAAGCTAAATAGCGTTTAGACGTCGACTTTTTCGCTTTATTCGAGTCTCTTTAAGTGAATGAACTTAAAAGGGTTAAAACCACAAGCCCTAAGGAATACCTTTTAAGAAAATAGAAGCGGCGATGGGGTCGAAAAATCGTTACGATAAACATCTTATAACAACTGGAAAAACAGTTTACTTTTACCGCCCGAGAGAGGTTCTTTTAGAAAAGTTTAAAGCATTTATAAAAAGGTTTCATTTAAATTAAACAGTATATATACGTCTGTATATATGTTATTTTACTTAATCAACAACGAGAGAGACCAACACACACATAGAGACCAGACGACATAAAAAGGTGTCATATCTTTCGCCGTCACCACTTATGAATCGGTCATACTCAAAATTGTGTCACTATATGCCACGTATAAACAACAACAACAGCCTGTAAATTTCCCACAGTTGGGCTAAGGCCTCCTCTTCCTTTGAGGAGAACGTTTGGAACATTTTCGATCACGCTGTTCCAATGCGGGCCGGAAATGTTAAAAAATTAGACATATGCACGTTTCCTCACGATATTTTCCTTCACCGCCGAGCTCGATATGAATTATAAACACAAATAAGGCACATGAATATTCAGTAGTGCTTGTCTGGGTTCGAACCCGCAATCATCGGTTAATATGCACGCATTCTAACCACTGGGCCATCTCGGCTCATGGCCACGTATAAAGTGGTCATGTTTTTAATGTAATGTTATAAAGTTGGTAATTAACACTTAGTACAATATTAATCAAAGATATGAAAATTACCGACATTCCATTACATAACATTCCATTGTCTTAAATTCTTCGGAGTCGTAATACAATACACTTATAATAAATTGCAGCAGCTAAAGAGATCATTAACACGACACACAATAGAATGACTGACGTTTGCATTTGGGTTAGGTTTAAAAAACAAACTAATACGATTTTCGTTGTTTAATACGAGCAATATCAATGATATAAGGATCATTTTTGTCTGAGAAATTAAGACTAAGTTATAAAGGCGAACCTTTATCATAATAATAATAATAAATATTGGAGAACATCACATAGATTACTCTGATCCCAATGGAAGTAGATGAAGCACATGTGTTTTGGAAAATCAGAAGTTTCGGCGATACCACAAACACCCAGACCCAAGACAAAATAGAAGGGTAATGAACTTTTTCTACATCGACTCGGCCGGGAATCGAACCCGAGCTCGACCATGGAGATAATGTTTTAGAGGTCTGTGCAATTCGAACTAAGAGTACGTAAAGTCTATTCATATCCAGCTACTGGATAAAAACCTTCACTACTTTTAAGAAGAACACCACGCTGGTTTAAGTTAGTGGATAAACATTCGACGTTTTTTACACAAGTAATCTACATAAACATATGCGTTGTAACAATTTTCCTTCCAAATTTACGCTGTGTAACAATTTATCCTATAATATTTGACTTACTTGTACAGATTAGTTCAATCCCGTCTGGTTAGGCACCTACCTCTTCATTTTATCACCAAACAGGAATACTTAGTATTGATGTTATCAGTGTACGTATCATCTTGGTTCCAAATGTTGGCGGGGCATTGGCCCAATGGTTAATATTTCTTGTAACACCAATGTCTTCTCCTACATATTGTTGAGGAACAATGTGTTTATGACATCGGTATTTGCGCTTCGTATAAAAACATCTTGTTTGCTCTTGCCAAAGATGGAGAGACTCTAATTCACTTTTAATTCGACTCTGCCAGACTTTTACAATTGGAGTCAAGTGTTAATATATATTTTTTACGATTGTTTATTACTAAAATATCTCAAAATGGGTTTGTGAAATATTTATAAGATTATAGATTATGTTAAGAAATTTATCTACTTCATTACTGGGTCTTATTTTGGTACGCAGATACTTCAAAGTAAGTATATTTGTAACATAGTCTTACCTTTGTTACAATTTTATAATAATTGATAACTAATCAGTTGTATCTTGTGGTTGTACACGTCGATCTGTTTGTTATACTTGCCTGTACAACAAATTTTATAAGATAATTTCACCTTTGATATCGTTAAATTTTAAGCTTCATTTTCTCAATAAATAAATGATAAACGCAAATAAATCAAATCGGCATAATAGTTAAGCGCTCTGAAAATAGAACTTTGAAAAGTCTTGTAATATAGTAATAAATATAACTTGAACGCACCGTGATTGGGAATCAATTAAAAATTTAAATATCCCAGTGCGATTTAGTTTGCATCGTCAGCTCAAGTAGCGCCTATACATGAAGGCTGACGTCACTAATGCCTAGCCTATCTCTGCTTAAATGTAAAGTGGGGAAACCACAGTGCGTGAGAATTTGGGAAAATATTTAAATTTCGAATTATTGTTATCGATAACATCTGTAAGAATATTATAGAGAGGTTGTTAGTTTGTTTCTATGTAAAGTAATCTACTAATGAATCAATAAAAAATAACATTTGTAAAAAGCTACATTATTCTCGGGCACTATGGGCATTGAATTATATTGGTACCATTTTTTTTTCTTTTTTAATAAAGTTTACCTGTGTGTAACAACAGCTGATCTCTAATCATAAATACATAATATTGATAAAAAGAGATATATTCACATATAAGAAGATATTATTGCTTCTTCACAACAAATTCTGTCAAAATTCTTTTTAAAACTAGCTTTATTATAAAAATAACATAACGGTATTTTCCATCTTTCAAGACAAATAAGTATTATTGCTTTAAATACTACAATGTCTCGATCTTTATAATAGTCTTCGTATCATTATAGACGTTGTCTGCAAATTTTACTATATTATTCATGTGTCTGTGTTCACAGTAGGCAGACGAGTTGCGGTACATCAACAGCAGCGCTTAGAGAGGGCTCTTATTACCCGCTCTACGATTTAATTGAGTGCCTCGTTCGTGTTTGTGCGATGTAATGAATGAGATTTTCTTGTATGAATATACAACTTACAATCTCAGCTCAGTAAAGATACTTTGAATATGTAATGTGTAATCAAGCGCTTCAAGCGCTGATCCCTTTGCTCTGAGGGAATGTAATATAAAGGATTATGAGTTATCTGTAGCTTAACGTGTTACATTTCTAGCTGGCTAATTAAAGAAACAAGCTTGATAGAAATTACGTTAAGATTAAACGTGTATTTTGTTTGAATTCGAAATAATTGAATTTAAATTTCGAACCAACAATTCAAAGTTCATATTCTGACTCAATGTGCCATAAATTATGTTTGCTGATGACTAAACAGTGTTCCATAAATCGAACATAACGTGTAATAGCACACAGTCAGCTGTTACTTAGGGATTAGGATATACGGTAGCTATAATTTACCAATTGATCAAAATTGGTTTGACATTGGCTGTAGCACAGCTTATGATGATAGAGAACACATCATGCTATCTCTATCGCACTTTATACGATGAAGTCTTACTACATTTATCTAGGTTAGCACTGTACTATGAGACTTGATGGAAATTGAAAACGATGTTTCCTCGAAGCACCAAGTTTGCATTATCTATCGATTCTGAACTTTCGACGAAATATAGTCGAAGTGAATTTTAAGGGACGCCGTGTAGTGTCTGATTAAAATACTTAACAACTTTAGCGAGCGCAGATTTTACGTACGATGTGATAGCGAAAGTTGCCTTAATAAGGTGTGAAGTTTGGCTTAACTTGATTGCATCTCAGTTGAGGAGTTGATAGCTCGTTTGGTGCTTATCAAGAATCGGTCCTCTTAATTGTTGCCCGGTGCATGTCGGGCTTTAATTAGTTAAAATGGCCGCTCTCTATCTCAGCGCACATCTTTGATTTTGAATGCAATTACTGTACTCTTGATAAAATGAATGCATTCAAGACAAGACTCCCGGTAAATTATTGCTCTGCGTTGATATAATTGGGATATTTTTCACAGTTTTATGTTGTTCTTTTCGTATTTAACATTTAGTTAAGGATCTTTTATTTATTTATACAAGACTTTTATATTTAATAGGTATGTGGTCACCAACAGCCATAGAGATTGGCGCTGGAAAGAATCCTAATTATTCCATATATCACAACAATTCGTCACCAACATTGGGCTTTAAGATTTCATATCTCTTAAGTCTGCAAATACATCGACTCCCACATACTTCAAACCGAAATGCAACAATAGTAAGTATTAATCTGTGCAAGTAGAATATCAGATAAATAGAAGTAATATAATAGTACCTATGACATAGAATAGTTCCCTGGCCACATAAAGTACGTCTGTATCACCAAGTTCGCCCAGTAAGTACTCAAAATTCTATCATAGATAATAATTGTTGTTTTTTCTCAGTAACAATTTAATTATAGATTCAAAAAGAACCTTGTTTGTCAAACAGTCAAGAAAAGATACTGAACTATTTCGTTTTTGACATTTACACTTAGATTACGGATTTCAACTAATTATTAAGGAAAATATACGAGATTTTTTAAAATTATTTGTAGTTTATTATCTATAACTCTTTATCTAAAATATTTTCTTCTTCTTGATCGTGTTGGTAGAAAAACCGATTGAAGAGGTCCGTATGCTTTTAACTCAGATTATAAAAAAACAAAAGTTAGATGGAGCGCGCAAAACAATAAAGTTACATAACAAAAGCGAATACAATATAATTCGAATGCATATTCCCAATATGAGAGATTAGGCTTTTGTTTCGTATACTTAATTATTTTTTGCCTATTTTTAATTTATTTTATTTCTGCTACGTATTTAACCAGTTTCCAAAATTAAAAATTATTTACAATTCTATTTAAAAAATATACCGTACTGCATATTTTATTAAATAAAATTATGCTATGAACATATTACGTAGGTATAAACCCATTGAAAACATCTAATGTGAGTAATCTTTAGATGTTCAGTGAAACGTACGTATGCCTTTATTCTTCGACTCGTGCAGAGAACTGTGAAAAGCTTAAAATTTAATTAATTTTTCACTCTCCGGACTCCTTCAATGAAATCCAACGCTTAATTGCTAAAATATTTTACAATCTCTTTACAAACGCAACTTAAGGCTCGTTTAATTAGTATCTCGATCAATTTTAATGATGTTAGTTGTAGACTCTTGTAATTGGGTAACGTATGTATGTTTGTTAACATTGTGTACCGTTGCTTAGTAATTCCTTTGTCGTGTTGCCGGGATGTTGGTACAATCTACTTGCCTACCTTTATGATTCACAATTTATAGCTAGAACCGCCTTCAAGCCGATCAAGCTTTTTATGTAGGCATTGATAAAAGAAGTACATAAAAATGTTATCTATAGTAATGAATCAAATCACTTTTGAATTGTCATTTTACAATTAAGTGAAGCTACCACCGGTTCGGAAAGTAGATTCTACCGAGAAGAACCGGCAAGAAACTCAGTAGATACTCTTTTTTAAAATTTAAAAAATACAAAATCATGTTTGTTAAATATAATTATTTAAATTAATATATCCTGCTTGGAAATTAGGTATTAACTCCACGCTTTTTTATCATATACAAAATTTTGTATCGAATAATATGCTTTTTCTACCAATGTATTAAATGTTTAGGGGAAAGGTTTGTTTGTAAGGATTTTAATAAGAAACATAGGCTTTAGTCACAAATAGAAATCCAGAAGATCTTTTCTGTATATCTTCAAAAAACCCAAGCACGATAAAGTTGGTCATACAATGTGGACTTAAAATATGAAAGTATTTTATATAGATGGATGTTTGAAGGATCTAACGATCACGCGGTCTTCCAATTCATTTGGTTATCTGTTTAAAAAGAACGCTTTGGTGCCGTTGTATGACGCATTGAGACCCAATGGAGCTTAATGTCACAAAATGTCGATGAAGGCTCATTTATCTGCTGAACCTGTCAAGCAGCGATAAATTGAAAAAAAAAGAGTAAATAGGGCACATTATACGCATAGCATTTTTTTATATTCCATAATAATAATATTAAATTTTAGTATATTTTCGGTTTGAATAAACTTTGTAAGTTATGACAAAGTTAATGTATCGATATGGGCGAAGGATTCTTGACCTCTTATAGAGGTTTCGAGCTCATTCCACTACGTTGCTCCAATGAAGGTTGCTGGATGAATATGTGAAAATTTTCATTGAACTTTGAGATTCATTATAAGCGTTATGTATAAGGAGTTTAAGGTTTTACTGGGCTATTATTGGAGTTAAAAAATAATCGATAGCAACAATCGGTTTGAAGATTCACACATAAACGTTATAGTGTGCTCCAATTACTCGGTCACAATTTTTTTTTATTCCATTAAGTCGAGAGTGTAGAATGTCGAGGATCAACCAACAATTAACTCAATTCAACACCAATGTTATAGAATAAAATAATTTCAAATTTAGATTTATAAGGCTATATAAGCTGGACCAAATAATTTCACAATACAAATAAGTTCGATATTTGAATATCGAATTATAAAAGTAAAGTAAAAAAAATCAAAAATCAGTTCTATAAACAGTTGAACTAATAAATTCTATTCATAGTTCCGGCCACTCTGTGTACTTTTATATAAAATTTTATTTTCATTTCCATCTCAGTTCAACGCCATACATTACTGGCGCTGTTGAATATGTTTTAAGTGTTTTAATATATATTTACGGTAGTAATTCTGGATTACAATTCTTAAAAACAGTGTCAATAGTGTTTGTGACGCATATACACAACTAAATCTGAACAAAAGAAGAATCGAATCGACTGTCATACTCTAACGGCCGCTTAACTTGAAATCTTCTGCATAAACCCGGGGAGTATTTTGTTTTAAAGATATTTTACACGTTATAACCTAATTCGAACAAGGCTTGCATGTTGTGGATAGCAACTGTCTGCTCCTTTGGCGTGATTACTGTCTCACTTTGCTTGACAAATAGTTGGAAGCAAAGTTGAAGATTTTAACATAGTCCTCAGATAGTTCTTCACAATATATGTACTGTGCATAGGCCTCAACTTATTTTGTAAGCTGTAATCCTTGTGTTCAGTGTACATTAAGCTTATAATATTGTTTGAATTAATTAAAAACTAAATAACTATATACCTACATATTTACAAAAGAAAATAAAATATAATTAAAAACATTATATTATATGTGATTCACATAGTACTATTGTAATATTATACCAAATATCACATATAATATAAGTTTGCCTTAATTAATTGCTAGTACCTTAACTGACAAAAAAATAAGAAATAACATCTTGTTATACCTACCTATAATAATCTTTTTTACACATAGATCTGAACAACCCTTATTATATAAAATAACTTCTTTAAGAGTATTTAAATACATCTTATTATAATTTTACAGTTTAACATCATGGAGTATACTATCATGACCCGCAAAACTTCAATGAAAGATATGGAGGCCAAATTCCAATTGACCCTTAAAGAATTACAATCTTCCAAGGAGTTAAACAGACAACTTCTTCAAGAGCGTGAGGACAGTGAAGAAGAGATTCAAAAAATTGTTAATAAAAACACTGAACTCAAAAGCGAGTTAGCTAAATTAAACGAACATTGTTTAGATGTTGTTAGCCAGCGGGACAACCTTCTTGAGATTGTGACCTCATTTAAAGAGTGTAGCGAGGAACATGAAAGAGCTTTGAGTCGCATTACAGAACTGGAAGTGAGTCTTTTTAATGCTCAAAAGGCAGAATTAGAATTGGAAAAAATTCAAACAAGCCAGAAATGTGATGCGGCTGAAAGTTTGTATAATGAGTTAGTTATACCTGCCCCTGACTCCAATACCACCTTACAGGAGTCTAAAATTAAACATACACCCATGAGTTCACATAATAAGATAAAAAAATATATAAAATTAAATAAATTCATCCGTAAAACAAAAAAAAACATTAATAACTATCAATACATATGCAAAATGAGAAAAGACCGGTCACATTTAATTAATAAAGTAAAATCATCAAATAATAAATTGCAGAATAATAAAATAATATATGAAAATGACATTGAACAACTGCAATTAGAAATTTCTAGCCTACAAAGATCTTTAGATTTTGTTAATAAAAAATATGAATTGGCTCAAAAACAGATAGAGGAACACATACACACAGCCAACAATCTTCTTGAGCTATGCACCTCTAACTTAGAAAAATTTGAATCCTTATCGAATAAATGTAACTGTATGCATACTCAGGAAAATGAGTTGGTTCCTCCTACTAATACCAAAGTATCACCTATCAAATTGAGTCAATGTGCACCAGGGATCCATAACCATAATAAACTGGGGTTAGAATTAAATAAAGATGTTATTGTAGTATCGGATAAGTTAGGACAGGGCTTTGGCTCAATAATTAAAAGTGAAATAAAAAATGTATTTAACACATGCTCACCCGGGGCAACCTATCAATACCAAATAAATAAAATAAATTCTATGCATCTGGGTTCTAATAATGTAGTAGTATTAATGCATGGTGACAGTTTGTCTCTAAACAAAAAGAGTTTAATTAAGGATATTAAATTATTAATTGAAATCCAAAATCAAAAGAAATGCAAATTTATAATTAGTTTATTTCCATATTCACATACCTTGACAGATGCACAGAATTTACATATTTATGACTTAAACCTATGTCTATATAATTTGACTCGACATTGCAGTAATGATTTAATGTTATTTGACATTAATAAATTCATTCATAGATTTAAGTGGACAGAGGATACTATGTACCTACCAATGAAATCGAAAAGACAAATTGGTAACCTAATTGCCTACAATATCAAAAATTATTTTACAAGTAATGTTACCAAGGATCATATGTATAATAAAAATAATAATTTAATTTATATTAACACCGACAAAATTAAAAATACTCAAATTAATAGTTTAAACTAAATAAAACGACAACATCTGCGCCCTCTTACTTAAATATTATACATCAAAATATACAGGGCATAGGTGGCAAAGATCATGAAATAGAATTATTTTCGGAGTGTTATAAAATACATGTATTTTGTTTCACAGAACATTGGGTTAAAAAATTTGACATATTTAATATTTCAAACTTTAAACTGTCTAGTGCGTTCGTAAGAGGGAGTGCTATTCGTGGTGGCTCATTAATATTAGTACGGAATGATATCGTTTGTAAATCTCGAAAAGATATTGTGGCCCTCTCTATCGAACGTACTATCGAACTATCCTGCGTGGAATTTCCACAGTACATTATAGTCTGCGTGTACCGGCCCCCATCGGGAGATTATTATTTGTTTGAAACCACTATGGAGGACATTCTTAAAAAGCTATGTAAAACTAATAAATATATAATTGTATGTGGGGACTTTAACGTCGACTTACTTAAAGAAACTACGTTAAGTGTTCGGTTGGTCGCCTTGTTTATGTCATTTAATTTAACTCATAGAGTTAATGAACCGACGCGAATAACCGACGGCACTTCTACGTGTATTGATAATGTGTTCTGTGACTGTGAAATATATGAAGTATCAATTATAAATAATTTAACTTCTGACCATTGTGGTCAGAAGTTTTCATTAAAACACAAAGAAATAAATCATTTAAAAAAAAATAACATACAGGCCAATAACGGCTAACAAATTACATTGTTTTAAAGATATTGTGGCGTATAAATTGTCTAATCTAGATCTTACGACACAGGATCCAAATGAGCTTTATAATTCATTTTTTGAAGTAATACTAAAAGAATTTAACAATATATTTAAAATGAAATCATGTTATAGTAACACAAAATTAAAGTTTAGTGACTGGGCTACTGTTGGTATTTATAAAAGTAGAAATAAATTATACGACTTATATGATACGAGGCGGTGGAATCGAAGCGTAGCCTTTTTAGAATACGTCATTAAATATTCCAAAATTTTTAAAACAGTATGCATTTCTGCTAAGTCCTTATATTTAAAGAAAAAAATCCTGGATTCTGATAATAGAATTAAAGCCACATGGGATGTTATTAGTAGTGTTAGTGGAAAACCCAAAAAGGAAATGATACCAATAGAATTGAACACAGGTAGTAGATACACGAGTTCTGAATTAGAGGTTGCTAATTTATTTGAATCATTTTTTGATAAAGTACCCCATAAAATAACATTTCATTTAAAATCATCTACATCAAATGCAGCTAGGTTATTAAATAATAGTGTTTCTAAATGCGTTATTGATTTTTCATTTGAAACGGTTTCTGCAATAGATGTCATAAAAGTATTTAAAACTATAAATATTAAAAAAACTAACGACATATGGGGCATTTCGGTAAAATTTTTTAATAACATCATATACGATATTGCTCCGTATATAGCAGTAATTTTTAACAAGAGTTTGGACACGGGTTCATTTCCTAACTTGTTAAAATGTAGTAAAGTTTTACCACTTTTTAAAACTGGAAACAGAAGCGATCCCGGTAATTACAGACCTATTTCAATACTCCCATCCTTAAGTAAAATTTTCGAAAAAATTATTTTAAATCAACTTCTCGTCCATTTCGGTACAAATGCTATTTTTCATGGTGAGCAATTCGGTTTTAGAAGAGGTCGCTCGACAACTGATGCGGGAATTGCGCTTCTCAAACATATTTACGATGCTTGGGAGAAATCACAGAACGCTATTGGAGTATTCTGTGATTTATCTAAAGCATTCGATTGTGTAGAACACGAAACGCTTCTTTATAAGCTCAAATATTACGGTGTTAAAGGTAAAGCTCTTGATCTCATCGCTTCATATTTAAGTCAAAGAATCCAGCAAGTTTTCATTAATGGAATAAAGTCTTCTGGATCTACGTTAAAAATGGGAGTTCCACAAGGTTCAATTTTGGGTCCCTTTCTATTCCTAGTATATATAAATGATCTTCCTTTCTATGTTAAGGGTATTTGTGATATAGTGTTGTTTGCTGACGATACTTCGCTGATTTTTAAGGTTGACAGGAAAAAAAATGACTATGACGATGTGAACGGTGCATTATCACAGATACACAATTGGTTTACAGTAAATAATTTAGTTTTGAATGCTCAAAAAACAAAATGTGTAGTTTTTACCCTACCTAATGTTAGCAAGCAAAATTATAATATGTCTTTAAATGGTGACCGTCTTGAAGTAGCTGATACTACGGTGTTTTTGGGAATAGAATTGGATTCCAGACTTCAGTGGACTTCTCATTTATCATCCCTAACAGGAAGACTCAGCTCCGCAACATACGCGGTTAGAAAAGTTAGACAACTAACTGATATTGATACCGCTCGTTTAGTTTATTTTGGTTATTTTCACAGTATTATGTCATATGGCATATTACTTTGGGGTAACGCTGCAGATATTGAATCTGTCTTTATTTTACAAAAGAGAGCAATTCGGTTTATTTATAATCTTGGAGCTAGAGACTCTCTTCGGGATGTTTTTAACAGAGTAGGAATACTTACTGTTGCGTCGCAATATATTTACAACAATATCATGTATATTCACAGTAACATTGATCACTTTGATAAAATCAGTGATAATCATTGTATATGCACTAGAAGTAAGGATAAACTTATAACGCCAAGTTTCCGACTCCGCAAAGTCAATGGAACCTTCTTGGGGCAAGGTATCCGTTTCTATAATAAAATTCCGCAGAAATTTTTAACTTTGCCGTTTAGTAAATTCAAATCGTTTGTTAAAAATACATTGGTAGAAAAAGCATACTATTCAATACAAGATTTTGTAGATGATAAAAAAGCGTGGAGTTAATACCTGTTGACTTCCAAGCAGGATACATTAATTGAAATAATTGTATTTAATTGACATGACGTTGTATTTTTTAAATGTTAAAAAAGAGTAACTACTGAGTTTCTTGCCGGTTCTTCTCGGTAGAATCTACTTTCCGAACCGGTGGTAGCTTCACTTAATTGTAAAATGACGATTCAAAAGTGCTTATAAAAGCCTACTTGAATAAAGTTTATTTTGATTTTGATTTTGATTTTGATTTATGAACTCATATTTAGTAACTCGTATCTTCAGGGCGCCTACGTTTCTTGCCAAATGGTGTGCTTTAATAAGACCGGCGTTGAACCATTGGCAACGATAATGGCGGCTGCGCCTATAAAGGACGTAATTCTGCATACGTACTCGAATATAGAAACTTTTCGAACTCAGGAAATGAGAGAATATTTCCCCATTTTTACGATAGCGGAATCGATGGTGTCAAATGGCTTCTACTTGTTATCTAAATTATCTATTATCTTTTTGTACAGTCAGCCTCTTCACAGAATCATTTATATGTAATAAATGTATTCCGAATTCGCTTTGTGTACGCTAGGAAGAACAATCGATAACAGGAAATAGAATTTCTTCTAGATCTTACTTTCGATCTGTCAGCTTCCAAAATCTTTTCTTAGCTTTTGCGAAGTAATAAATTTACTTCTCGTGTTAGAAAAATGAATGTATTTCAAATGATTGGAGCCATTCCTTTATTATTACGTAAAACGATTTAGAGGGGAGGTTGGTCGACCATGTCTTATGTTCTCTTACAAGGCGGGAAGGAGTTTCGATGGGTCTTACGTCAGATCAAAAAAATGCGCAAAGTTAAAATTATTTGAAAAAGCGCTGAAAACAGCACGTTTATCGAAGTTCGCTATGATGCATACCTTTCAAAAAATTGTTACTTTTAAAAGACAAACATTAAAATAAACCAAACGTATATTCATTATGTCCTTTGGATTCTTACGTAATACATATTAAAAAGGGGGGTAAGGGGGTCGGAATAACCTTTTTTTTCTTGTTATAGGGGGGAGGGGATCAAAAACTAACGAAAATGGTCTTACGTAAAAAAGAATGGTCCCATTGTTCTATCGTATTATGAAAAAAATATAAGTGTTTTTTATGATGCCCGCGCTTAGTGTCATGATGAAATTGCTCGGTAAACCGATAATTAATTGTTTAATCGCTCAAAATAGGCAACTTCCCATATTACATCACAACCTATTTTATTTTACTATGTTTATTTTGTTACAAAATAAATTGTGAATGTTATAGTGATGTGTTAAAAGCAAATAATATAAAATATTATTTGTAAATTTTGTTTTAATGATAACGATATACAATTGAAGATTATTATAATTTTGTTGTAATAATTATATTATAATTACGATGAATTAGACATAAAATTTAGTAA
Organism: Vanessa cardui; assembly: GCF_905220365.1. Classification (NCBI taxonomy): domain Eukaryota; kingdom Metazoa; phylum Arthropoda; class Insecta; order Lepidoptera; family Nymphalidae; genus Vanessa; species Vanessa cardui. The sequence goes on along the minus strand of NC_061125.1, from coordinate 13,559,661 downwards.
AAAAAAAATTACAAAGTCAGGAAAAGTCTAATAAAAATAAAAAATTTAGACACTACTTTTAATATCACTTGAAAACTTTATAGAGCTACTCTGAATTTGACGTTGAGTATATGATAAAAAGCATTCACTGGGAATTCATAATATTCATATTAATAAAAAACTGTTTAAAAATTAATTGTATTTAATAATATAAAATACAAATTAAGTCGAATATGCATTTCGAACGCCTAGTATCTTCATTATATCTTATTATATGAATTCAAACGTCACTGTAAGAGGCTACTTGAATACACTTGATTTTGATTTAATTATATTTATAAGTACAGATATTAATTGACTCGATTACTGGTACATTAAATCGTATTTAACTGTTCCCAGGATTGACTTTCTCGTCCTTTAATTGATATACATTGTTACGTAGGGTAATGTAGCAAGTAGTTAGATTTGGTTTATTTGATGGTAAATGCTTATACAATACTTCTGTTATAACAAAATGCATAAATTATATAAGAAAAACACAAAATTTATATATATATATATATATATATATATATATATATATATATATATATATATATATATATATATATATATATATATATATATATATATAAATGTTTTATATAAAATACTAGCTGAACTCGCGGCTTTACTTGCGCGAAATTTATAAAACACAAACTTCAAACCTCCATGTTACCCCTTTAAACTTTACCTATTTTCGTAAAATCCTTTCTTAGTTGATGATATCTCATAAGGAACCTACCTGCCAAAACAAAGTTTATAGGTGTTATAGCTTCTGAGATATCGTGATTAATCAGTTACAGGTATTTCAATTTTTATACATATAGATGAGATTTCTTGAAAAAAAATGTTGACAGTTAAAATCGATTGCCACCAATGAATTAAACCAACCAATTAAAACCAACGAAACGGTCCATATGAAAAAATAGAACATCATCTTCAAACGTGAGAAAAGGTCGGACGAAATTTATTAAGTTTTTTCATATCATAATTTTTTTTTTTAAATTCAACACTTACACATTTTTAATTGCTTCTATAAAAAATTAAATAAGGTTTTCGTTTAAAATAATATTCACTCGTAAGATATTACTGACATGTAATTTTTCAGTACATAGACGTATAAATTAACAGATCGGATTACTAGTCTCATATTAAAGCCTCAATCTACTAAATACTTTTGATCTAGTTATTATTTGCGTACTGACTTATTCTCGAATATTTAAGTGTCTCTATTATAATAGATGTTTAATCCTATAGATAAATTTTATTTGATCTGAATTATTATAATCTGTCTAAACATATTAAGAATAATTCTCTCGTTAAAATTTGACACATAAATTTAAACTAAACATAATGTTTTGCTGTCTCTACTGGTAGTAGACTATGTTATTTATTACCTAGAGTATTGGAATTGCTACTCGACGGGGTAATACTGATAGTATTTTAACAACGATCCACGTGGTCATGATTAGTATATTTATCTTATTAGTTTTAAATCACATGTTTTACTCACTGCCATGTACATATCTTTCCAAAATTAATGTTTTTTCATTGTCAAAAACAAGTAACTAAATAGCAAGTTACATACATTATGTATTAATAAATAATAGTTTAGGTATGTTAAAAGCTCCGATTTTATATTAATAGTGAATGAAAGGTGAAAATATTTCGATGTTCTGAAATCATAAAATCCGATAGAGCCGAGATGGCCCAGTGGTTAGAACGCGTGCATCTTAATCGATGATTTCGGGTTCAAAATAAGGCAAGCTCCACTATATATATATATATATATATATATATATATATATATATATATATATATATATATATATATATGTGTGCTTAATTTTTGTTTATAATTCATCTCATGCTCGGCGGTGAAGGAAAACATCGTAGGGTAACCTGCATGTGTCTAATTTCATAAAAATTCTGCCACATGTGCATTCCACCAACCCGCATTGGTACAGCGTGGTGGAATATGTTCCAAACCCTCTCTTTAATGGAAGAGGAGGCCTTTGCCCATCAGTGGGTAATTTACAGGCTGTTACTTTACTTCACTTTTTTTTAGTTAGTTACTTAAAATTTGACCTAATTACAAAATAAGTACTTATACTTAACTAAAGTATCAACGTACGTAATCAAAACATCACATCTAGCAACATTACTCAAAGTTATGTAAACAATATAACATGCAAAACTCTACCATACGATTTAAACCCTAGTTTCTCGTGACAATCGGAAAGTTCTGAACCGTTGCCCGCAACTTGGAAACTTTAAGATGAAAACGCAAATCTCAGAGTAAATTTGAACGTATGTGAACTACTTCCGAAGTACTTGCGGTTTTCATGTCGATATTAACCATTAAGGTGAGTTTAGTTTTAATATCTACTTGAGAAAATTGCGGAAAACATGATTCGTTTTGAAATTTAAATGAAACTCGTGCATTGTGATATAATTACAATTTCATTTTGCAAAACGTGCAAAACATTTGGTATACAAATATAAGTAGCATTCATTTTCCATGAAACAACTTTAGTATACAATATAAGTAGTAAGTACAGCAAATTTTTTTGCAGAAAAATCCATGTTCTAAAAATTACAAACAAAATTTTCCAAGTGGATTCTACTAAGTAGATATATACATATGGTGTACTGTGGTTTAAAATAGGCAAATATAAGCAAACGAATTCCATTTAGAAAAGATTATTTTTCATTAGTGTATTTTAGGAAACAAGTTTAAAAATTAAAAAATTCAAACGTGCTCCTATAACGGCCATTGAATTAGAAAATTGTGTAAAATATATATTAACATCAAAATTAAACTGACTAAAGAAATGAACCTAATTCGTTGAAATTTGTTTTGAAGCTGTATGCGTAACACCTGACAGCGAATCCCTAAAATGCGAGCTAAGCCGCGATATATAGGTATGTATATATAATAGATTTGGTGTCCAGCTACGTGCAAGCCCCTTTGGTTAGGTACGAACCCTTCATCACTTATTCTATGACCAAACAGCCTGCTGTTATAGCACTAAATAGTGATTTAGTATTGTTAAAAGGGTGACCCTTGTATACCCTTACATATCACCAAGTTTTTAGGCAAATTGAAATAATAGTTAATAATTCTTACAGCGCCGACTCTTGCAAACCGTTTTTGAGTATATCGTTTGAATGGTTAGAAATAATAAAAATGATCGGCTATTCGAATTCGCAGTCAATCTCAGATATTTGCACAATTATAGTTCAGAGAGTGAGCAAATATGCAATATCAATCACTTCACTCATATTGTCCGATGGGATGGCAAACCGAGGCGAGCGAAGAGCTATTAGGTGCAGAACCTTCGGATTTACGTGATACCGGACGCACGGGAATAAAGCACTGGCAACTTCCTAACTCTAGAGTGCTAGTAGAATATTTTAACGGAAAATATCAATCACTTTTATTGACATGGAATTGGAAACAATCAACTTTGGATATTGCCTTACGCAGCCACGAGATCAATGCAACAGTTCATATGTTGTATAATATTTGGAAGATAGAAATATGTATATAAACAACACAAGTTTAAACATTACGTGGGAGGTAAGTTAGAAAAGAAATCAAGATATCCATTGTAACGGAAGCTGGGTGATACATTGGCCCCGTGCGCTTGGTCAATTGTACGAGATTGGATCGGGTAAGCCGTCTAACGCAAACAGCTTTCAGCTTGTGGACTGATAAGGCCAATCCACACAGGGGGATTTGATCGATTCTGTAGTTTGTTCATATTATCGACCTAAATAAAATAAGCTCTATTGTGACGTCACAGTATGTAAATAGTGACATTGATATTTTGGTAACAATGAGCATTTGAGTCATTTATTTGTTTGGATAATATATATGCATAATGTTTTATTAATGCAGTAATATATCGCATGACTGCAAAGAGTATCATAGAATGCGTTGTGATCGATATTTTTATTCTCATTTCTGCTACTGTTCTTAATAGTAAAACGCTCTTGAAGTTTCTGGCAAGATAATTTGTATATCGTTGTAAAGAAATAATAGTGGCGATCAAGAATATAATTTACAAAGATTTATACAATTGCATAGAAAAGGAGAAAAACATCAGAGTAGTCCATACAATTTTTTCCCGTCATACATTACAGTAACACAAAAAAAGCACCAATTGAGTCATTTTTTTTTAAATTAATTTGTATAACTGATTGTATAACCCCGAACGACGTAGGTTGAATGGCTTGCTCAAAGTCGTCTAATTATAATATTTAAAAAAAAAACTTTTTTAATTTTAATTTTTATACAACTTTACACGATTTTCCGATTCAATGAGCGCTATGGGAGCATTTTTTCGTAAATTTCCAATTTTTTTAAATTGACCTTTTTCCTAAAATACATTCATGAAAAATAACCTTTCGTGAATAGAATTCATTCGTTCATTGTTGCCGATTTTGAACAACACCAGTCATACATACGACTATCTACAAAATCTTACAATAAATTTTGAATGTTTGAAGGAGACTGTGAAAATCCCTAACTACGGTATTCTAATTAGGGTGCCGCTTCGAAAGCCACA